>NC_138776.1:108900896-109298396 GCF_965119305.1 Pelophylax lessonae
AAACAGTACAAAATACATACAAAATGGCAATGCTGAAAATATACTGGCTGAAACTACCCATATACAAGTTGCAGGCAACACATGTGCAGTCAATACAATACATGTAAGGGATACCGAGTGCAGATATCCAGTGGCAGCCGGAATAACCAGATTGGGGTTCCCAAATAAAATGAATGTCCTTTTTCTCCACAAATAGAGATTTCTTTTGGTAGTATTTGATCACCTTTCCAGTTTTTATTGTTTGTGCTATAAACAAAAAAAGACCAATTTTGAAAAAAAAAAAATAAAATTTTTTTTTTACTTTCTGCTATAAAACACACCCAATAAAAGCCACTCCGAAACTGCAGTCTGTGTAGGGGAAGAATATCACTAGTGCATAACGGTAAGGTGTGGAGCCGGCAGCGGGTGCACTCTTACAGCACTTTTCCACTGCAAGTACCGGCTTGGCTCCACTCGGCCCTGCTTGGCTCAGTTTGGTTTTCCACTGCATGGTACGGTGTTGGAATGGTTCGGTACGGTTTAGTACGGTTTGCTTTTCCACTAATAGTAAGTGGGTGGGATAACAACAATTCTCTGACCAATCAGTGGCTAGTAGTGACAAACAGCCAAGGCTGCATGCAAAGGATTGTGGGATATGGTACCGGTACTGCCCTCTTGGAACCACAACCGAGGTGGTACTGTTTAAGCGAGCCGTACCGTTCGGTTCCATGTAGTGGAAAAGCGCCGCCGTACCGTACCGTTCCAACATTGTACCATGCGGTACCATGCAGTGGAAAAGCAATAAAGCGAGCCGAACCCAGCTTGCTATACTGGGGCAGAGATGTATAGTAACTAAGTAGAACTACTTCACTACTGTACTTAAGTACCGAAAGGCGGTATCTGTACTTTCCTAGAGTAGAATTTTTTTATCATACTTCCACTTTTACTTCACTACATTTTTTCAATGATTTCAATACTTCTACTCCAGTATTTTTTTTTTTGTGCTGCATAGTTACTCGTTACAATTATAAAAATTACCACTGCCAGAACAGTAGATGGCAGGTTTCATGAAGCTCAAAACATGTGTACTATCAGCGCATACGAAAATAAATGCTACTGTATGTATAAATAAAAGCTGCATTTGAAATAATAAAAAACAATATGATGTTCAAACTTTTGACTACTTTCTTTAATAACTACATAACACAGTACTTGTACTTTTACTTTCAGTACTTGAGTAGCAATTTTTTTTTCAAAACTACTGGTACTTTTACTTTCAGTACTTGAGTAGCAAAATTAAAAAAAAACTACGTGCAATACTTAAGTACAAAAAATGTTGAATACTTTAGTACTTCTACTCAAGTCACTTTTTGATTGAGCACTTCCACTTCTACTCAAGTCACTTTTTGATCGAGCACTTTTACTCAAGTATGGGTTTCGAGTACTTTATACAACTCTGTACTGGGGTGGACTTTGTACCCTCTGCAGGTATGCCACTGACTGTGCTAGCTTGGAATAAGTAAACAGGCAGTGCCCGAAGAAGGAGCTTAGTGTCCCAACAACTAGCATTTCTAACATTTTACAATGCACGTAAAGCCCAAACTGTGTGGCAAAGTGCTAGAACACCTGTTAAGATCTTATGTCTGATGTTATGATCTTATGTCTATCCTCACTAGTAAGAACCTCTCTATTTGCTCTAGTGAACATTGTCACCAAGACAGAGTACTGGGAAATCTAGTATTTTTCAGTTGTCACAAGAACAGGAAAAGAAGGTAAGTCTTCCAATGGGGACACATGCTGCTGCGACAACTAAGTAGGGATTTTTTTCTCACTTCTTGTTGCATCTTCAGGTAATGAAGTAAAAGGGAAATCTTCCCAACTAGACACAGAAGCAAAAAATAAAACGACAAGTTCCCTACTGTTAAAAAAGCACTAATAAAAATGTGTTATATGCACACTTTTGGGTCAATGTATAAATATGTTCACGAAGATTTACACAGCTTTCACCCAGGATTCACACATTTCCCCACTTCAAAAACTGTGTGAATGTTGCAAAAAAATAATAATTATGCATTGACCCCTTTACTTTAGCCATTAAAATATATTGCTTTGAAAATTACTTTTACTTTTAAACTGATGGAGTGGATAGCCGATTTGTAGCCCTCTGTATATAAAGGACATATACAAGGACATATATATAAAGGACATATAAGGACTGTATATAAAGGTCTAAATAGGGGCAATATACTGTAACAATCTTTCATTTTTCACATTTCTGACAAAAAATTACTTTGAAATGCAGGAAGAGTGTAAATGAATTACAGTTATAAATATCAATACATTTCTCTGTTAATGACTCTTGATCTTGAGTAAATTTTTCCGCTGATCTATGACTATCTATTTATCTATGACTCTGTACGGTTGAGACTAAACAGCTGAAGCTAATGCTGTGAATAATGGTATAATGTGAGGGGTGCTTGACCTGGTTATTCATCATTTTTTTTTTATAATCTTTATTTTCATACAAGGACAGATAACAATAATACAGGTAGTAGGGAAACAAAATGGGTCACAAAAAGGCAAACAGGCAGGTAAAACTTTCCAGGAGGTGCATACATGCCAAAGGAACATAACTAAAACAGATCATAAAAGTCTATGTCACTAGCTGGTACAATGTCCCGGCTCTGACCGGTTAACAGTCTGCCGAGGATAAGGGGGTCTAGAGAATCCTAGATGTTGGAGGGATGGACAGGGTAGGCTAGGGAAGTAAGGGGAAGGGGGGAAAGGGCCAGGGGAAATGGGGAAGTGGCAACGAGGGTTCCATAAGAAGGAAAAAACAGTTCCTAAACATTGTGCGGCATCCGGTGAGTATGTGGCAGTCTAAGCATTGAACATTTGAACATATAGGAGGTACATCCATAGGGGGGGGGGGCGGTCTGGAAACAGCTGGAGTAAGAGAAATCACTCCAATCTAAGGTAGCAGGTCAGCTCTCCACCCATGAGAGCCAACTCATACAGTAATGTGTGAAGTATAATGTATCCAAGTCGCCCATTTCTTATAAAATTTGTCATAGCGGTCCCTGCATCTGGCCATCCACTCCTCCGTGTCCATAACATTGTTCACCATTTTAATCCAGGCCTCCCGATTAGGAGTTAGCGTCTTTTAACAGTATATAGGAATCAGACGACGTGCCGCATTCAGAAGATGCATCCGGACACTTTTTTTATACCGACTAAGAGGAATGGAGGGCACATGCAGCAGGAAGTGCATCGGAACATTGGGTATGTCCACATCAAGGATTGATCGTATCTGGGTACAGACGTCCTGCCAGAAGGGCTGCAGCAGCGGGCATTCCCACCACACATGCAGGTAAGACCCACGCTGCCCGCAGGCCCCCCAGCACCTATCCGATTGTTCAGGGAAGATCTGAGCTAGGCGGTGGGGACTACTCTATACCATCGGTTCAAGAGTTTGTACCTGTTCTCCTGAATCCTAGTGTCTACCGTACTAGAGTGAGTCAGCTGGAACATATGGCTCAGCTGCTGGTCCGTGAAAGTATAAGACAGGTCTCTCTCTCCCACTCCCACTCCCTAACGAACAAGGGCTTCGTTGCCGGTTCACCAGAGAGTAGGAGCCGGTATAATAGAGCAATGGAGTGTGGGACAGGGTCTTTGGCTATACAAAGTTTCTCAAAAGAGGTAATTGAGGGCGGGGAGCGCACCCCAGACCGGAGGAAGCATAGGAAGTGGTGGAGCTGACTGTACCTCCAAAAGTCCATGGGGAAACCCCCATATCATTCCCGCAAGACCTCCAAGGGGACAAGCGCCCCCACCCTGGACAAACCGGCCACAGCAGATCTCCCCGTCCCGCGCCCCAAAGATGGATAAATCCTCTCTGGGAGTGAACCACGGGAACTCCCCCCCCCCCAGGGGTGCCAGGGGAGAGATCGGCATGGATAGGGACAGCTGCCCATTGACCCTGTCCCACGTGTTCATAGCGTGGGTGGTGGTAGGAGAAACCAGAGGAGAAAGACCCCTATGCGAGTTCAAGAGCCATGGGGCATGAGAGAGGTTACGGCCCGCCATGGGTACCCAGAGCTTGTCAATGACACGGTGGTGCCAGTCTAGAAGCCTCTGCAAGGCCACAGCCTCATTGTATATTCTCAAGTCTGGTATCCCCAGGCCACCCGACTGCTTTGAGCATTGCATGAGGCATAGAGCCAGACGAGGGCTCCAGCCACCCCATATAAAGCGAACAAACAGGCTCGAAAAAAAGGATCCCGGCAGACGGATAGGCAGCATTTGTAGATTAAACAGAATTCTAGGCAGGATATTCATTTTCAATATGTTCAAGCGGCCAATCCATGTGAAGGTAGATCTATTCCAGTCAGAGAGGTCCCTCCGTATCACAGTCAGTAACGGTGCATAGTTATGAGTGTAGAGGTCAGTGGTGTTGTCTGGTAGGTACACGCCCAGGTATTTCAGCTTGGTCTGGCACCAAGTGAAGGAGAAGGAGGACTGCAATTGAGTACACAGGTCTTGAGGGACATTGAGGGGAAGGATCTCAAATTTACACAAATGAATCTTGAAGTTTGAGATTTGATGGAAGTTTCGGAGTTCTGACATAATGATCGGTAGGGACGTCTGGGGGTAGGTGACATAGAATAAAACGTTGTGTTCGTAAGCAGATAGTTTATGTTCAGTGGAGCCCACATTGACCCCCTTGATATCTGGGTATGCCCTAACCATGGAGAGCAAAGACTCCAACATCAGAGCGAAAATGAGGGGCGACAACGGGCAACCCTGCTGGGTCCCGTTACGTATGGGGAAAGGCTCGGACAAGAAGCCCCCCCGCCTTGACCCTAGCCGTCGGGGAAGCATACAAAGCAGCCAGTCACAGAAGCATGTTAGGCCCTAGGCCCAGCCATTGCAAAACAGCCTGCATGTATACCCAATCCACCCTGTCAAACGCCTTCACAGTGTCCATAGACAGCAGGAGACAGGGTGGATGATGCGGTAGGGACCTCACCCAGTGTATGATTTGGATGGCCCTGTTAGAGTTGTCCCTGGCCTCTCTTCCAGTGATAAAGCCAGTCTGGTCTGGGTGGATGATGGAGAGGAGAAGGGGATTTAGTCTATCGGCCAGAATTCTAGCCAGAATCTTTATGTCAGTGTTCAGCAGCGATATGGCTCTCAAGTCCTTGTTAGCTAGCAGGGCTTTCGGGTCATCCAGCCCACCGCGGCTGTCGGAGGATCCAGGAGAGGAGGGAGGCTGCGGTCAGTACCAACCTTGGTGAAGGTATGGGAGAGTCAGCAGGGGGAGGCTGTTCACCATACATCAGCGCCATCTTGGAAGGGTCTGGCCCGGTCTGGCGGTCTCCGGAAAAAAAGGCACTGATGGAGCTTGAGCGTGGTTCCGGGGACTGTCTCCGCTTCGGGGCATCCCGCTGGAGTGAGGATGGTCCCAGGGAGCCGCTGCTAAGGCAGATTCAGGGGTGCTTTGCCGGGAGCTCAAAGGCAGCACGTCTTTACGCTCGCATGCTGAGACCATGCCCCATCATATTTAAAAATGTCAAGATGGCAGTGAATTTCCCTATATAGCCAGTAATATTTCAAGACATTATTTTCTTATTGAACTGTTCATGATAATCATTCTTACAGAATCAGTGCAAATTTAAAGTGATTGTAAAGTCTCTGTTTTTTTTTTTTTTAAACAAACATGTTATACTTACCTGCTCTTCGCAGTTAGTTTTGCACAGAGTGGCCTGGATTCTCCTCTTCTGGGGTAATTTTCTGTGCTCCTGGCCCCTCCCTTCTGTTGAGTGCCCCCACAGCAAGCAGCTTGCTGTGGGGTCAACCCAAGCTAGGTCACAGCTCCCTGTGTCCATTCAGACACAGAGTCTGTGCCCCACCCTGCCCCCTCTCTCTCCAGATTGACTGACTGACTTTGATTGACAGCAGCGGGAGCCAATCAGAAGGGCAGTCCCGGGCAGATGAGAAACTCCTGCAACATTGCTGGATAAAGATGGACTCAGGTAAGTATTAGGGGGGCTGAGGGGGCTGCTGTACACAGAATGTTTTTTTTATCTTAATGTATAGTGAAATATTATGATTTTACTCAAACGAAAACCACATTCATGGTTAGAAATGAGTTTGATCGAGAAAAAATTTCCATCCTGCTTCCTATTTTATCCACACTACGGTTGAGAACATTTTAAAACTAAATTCTACTGGTCTACAGCCAGGTTTAGACATTCACTCGGATATTCCTGATCTGCATGCTTTTTTCAGAACAGTGACTAAAAATATGTAAGCCAAGACTGCAAGACAACAAATATTTTTTCAGAAGAAACAGAAAAAGAAACTGTTTTTCTCTAAATACGGGTTTTCCTTTGTTTTCCTTTAAAAAAAGGCAACCTGGTGTTTAGCTTTAAACAACGGTTTATTCTTTTGCACTATGTTTAGCAACAAAAAAAGCATTTAAAAGAACTATGCAGAAATTCAGACAATCACTTTTATATACTCCCAAGAATCCAAACAGCAGGAGAACATAAGAATCAACACCCGTTTTTCCAATCAACATATACAATTTCAGAACATTGTAAAAAAAATGCTGGTATTTACTAAGTTCAGATCCATTCACAAATTATTTCACTTCAGATAGGCCCAAGTTTATCTACAAACGTAACAGATCTGCCAGAGACAAACAGGCACAAGGTGAATTTAAAGGAATGGAAAGGAAAGATCCCTGTAAATACCTGGGGGCCTTCAAATGTGGAGGTTGTTCCCATTGCCAATATATAAATACCAGTAAAAATATCCGACTACCTAATGGCAATAGATTTCATCCATACCACTATGTAAATTGCAAGACAATTGGTATTGCGTTTTTATTAACACGTGAATGCAGATGTTTTTACATGGGAAAAAGCAAACAGGGGTTCTGGAAGAGAATATACAGGTACATACTAAATATGAAAACCTGTAACCCTGATCTCCCACTTGGCAGACACGCATCATCAGTATATGGTGGAATATTTGCAACATTTCTGTTCCTGGCTCTAGATGAAATTCAGCCAAATAAAAGAGGAGGGAAATAGAACAAAATTCTCCTACAACATGAATTTTAATTAATTTACAAATTAGGAGCTACCTCCCCTCCGTGCCTGAATGAGTCAGTTTCAATCCCTTTTTAGAGGGATTCTTATCTGGGGGCATGGGAAAAAAAGAAATATTTATACTAACTTGAGCAGATTTGAATGTAAAAATTATGTAGCAATGAGACCTTGATGTGCTTTCCTTTTCCTCGTATACACAGAAATGTCAATTCTAATGAATTTTTTTATGACCCAACTTCAGGTACAATTCTGTGTCATATTCATCTGTGGAATTTCCTATACATGCAGCTTTTGTACATATTGTATATACTGCCTTCCTGCTATGTCTTTTGCATTTGTATATAATACTTTGCATTGTCAGCAATCTGGTGTACTTCACTATCTTGGCCATTAGGGAGGAGGTGCTTTTCTCTGGGATGTTTGCCCTTTGGTGGCCACCTGACCCACAGGGGCTGGCCATCCAGTGGAATCACTGGCTGGTCGGCATTTCCTTAGGTAAAGAGTCTAGGCAGAGATGTTCTATCCTTCCATTAGCTGTAGGGGACTTACACCCCGGCATCTGTGCCTTCGATGTTGGATGATCGCGCGCATGCGCGGTCAATCCAATGGACCCCGTGCATCAGTGGGCACGTGATGTAATGTGATCCTGCCCATTGGAGCGGGGTGCCGCCATATGCTGTGGGCTTGGAGGGTCGGCCTCATCTCAACAAGGGGGGGGGAGACATCTCTGTGGCCAAATTGTGATCATGCCTCACCACAAGAAACCAAGGATAATTGGAAATTGAGCTCCCTTTTCCTTATACAAAGCAGAATTAACCCATGTATGATGGTTGTATAACCTTTGGGGCTTTGTTCATTAGGAGCCATTTTTTTCTGATGCAGATTTTAACTAGAAGTGCTCATGAACCGTGCTAGTAAATTTCCTTCTTACTATTTGCCACTTAATGATTGTTTTTAGATTCCTGGATGTCAAACCCTCGATAGACATTTAAAAACGGTCCCAAATCCAATTGTTACAACCAATGCAATTAGGTGAGAAAATATGCAATTAGGTGAGAAAATATACTTCTTTTCATTCAGGCCTTAGTTTTTGCTCCCTGTCCTTAATATGCCATCAACCCAAGTGTTTGCATAGCGCCTGCATTCCTACTAATGATGTTCACAATAATATTCATTATCCTTATAACCTTAATGAGGATTACTGGGTCAGGTCCTTGACTTGGCGAATTTTGGCCCTAGTGGCCGTCATGGTGCATATGTTTCTGGATTTAGACTACTCTCTACACACTGATCCAAGTGGGAAATAAGTCTCCAGAATTGTTTTTACTATTTATGCGGTTTGATGATGTATACAAGACACTTGATCTATACTGCAAGTCTATAAGTATTAAATGAAGTACATATTTGTGATTTATGCAAACTTTTAGTTGTGTATTGATTTCTGTACTTTATTACAGATTCAATAACATATATCATGGTTTGACGCAATACTTAAACGTGCCGGGTGCTTCTTCTACACATGAGTGCCAAGCGATTTGCTATGTCAACAAGTACAATAGTGCCTATTGGCTGTTTTAGCTATTAACAACGAACATATATTTTTTTAACAAAAATCTTGTTTTATTAATTATTTGTACCAATAAAATATATACATGTTATTATAAGAATATAGTGGCTAGCTTTAGAATCCCAGGGAAAATGCTTCTTTGTAGATACTTTGACATAGGGATGGTGGTAATGCCTACCTTACACCTCTTTTTGCTATAATATTCTTTTGCATTAGGTTTACCAACAAACATTACACCTGGTTTGTTTTGCATACAGTTTTCGGGATCATCTATTCTGTGTAGTTTTATTAGGGTTTATGTATTAAAGTAGAGCATTGGTCCCCCACTTCTCAGGGGGACAAGATACTCCAGTGTCAGGCCTATCCATCTTCTTGGAACATTCCACCCACCCATGCTGGACCACATGCACCCACTGCTTTCTCCCCATTTCCACTTTCCCTTTGCCTTTATAGGTGTGTCACTCTTTCAGTTTATTCAGTGATTAATCATCATTTAGACACTTCTACTGGGGGGGAAAACAGAGAAAGGGCTATTCCTGCAGGTGGTTTCTCTCTGTCTAGTCAAAGTGACAATAGCCTGCTGCTGTGACTTTGTTCATTGTGGTTTTCCTGAAGGTTGCAGTATTTCTCCCTTCAAGGTTCTAATTAGCTTCTCTCATAACCCAGAGTAACAAATCCTTTTAGGCTGTGCTGCAAACTATTATAAAATAGATGTCTGAAAGTTGTTTTTTAAAAATCGAATTTGTAGAACTTTTATTCTTTCTTAAAACTTTTTAATAAGAATAGGCACAACACTGACCCTTCAGGTTCTTAGCACAGCAAATACATCTCAGGCTTGGTACAGTAAAATCCTAAATCTGCAGCTGGTATAACAATGTTGGAAATGGCCATCTAGAGTTGGTTTATCTTTTGCAATGTGAAGCTTGCAGTCGGACCACTCTCAGCCAAGAGAATGCTCAGATGGTGGCCCATGGGGGCTGTGGTCACAGTTCAGTTTTCACCCACCTAAAGACTATATATGTATTAGTGAATGTAGATAAAGGATACTGGTTCACTGTGTTCTCTCTGCATGGGGCTTTGGACCCAACTACCTTCAGTGTCCATACATAGCACAGATCGCTGGTGCCATGCAAGTCTCTTTCATATATGTCAGTGTATCCGTGTGCTAGTACGTCCGGTACGGGCAAGCAGATACAAACTGACAGAAAGAATTAATGAATTACCACAATGCTCCACAGCACCATGATAGTTAATTGAGAACTACAAGCCGACAGCTGCAAAGCATGTCGGGCCTTGTAGTTCATTCACACACACAGAGCTGTGTGAATTAAAGACGCGGTTGTGTAGGCGGAGCCCCGCATGGCTGCACCAATTTAGAAAAGGGACAGTTAGTACGAGGAACTTCTCCCCATACTGGTGCCATAGGGAGTGCGGTGATCGGGCAATGGCTGCAGCATTGGGAACATGTTCCAATCTAAACATGGGTGGAACATGTAACAAGTTCCCAAAGGAGAACCTATCCTTTAAGGCAATACATATATTGTAGAGAACAAGTCTAAACAAGTCTAAAGGTTAGTAAACATATCTATGAGGGCAATTTTGCTAAGTTATCATTTTAAGACTCAAGGCACATCGCCAAGAACATCTACACACAACAAGAGCCATCATATAAACCAACACCCTATCAACTACCAGTCTTATCTTGGTAGATATGGATAATTTTGTTTCTATTATACATATTAAATAGTTAATTATAATAACCAATGATGTTAACATTTGATCCTAATCTTGATTTGCAGAGTGTTCAAAACCTATTCAATCTTAGGAGGCTTTGTCAGTCCATTGGCTTCTACAATGTAATTTTAACCAACATTTCTGTATTGGTTCTTCGCTGATTCCATTAAATCTGACAGGAGTTCTAATCCTTCCTTACTCTAAACAAAACTAAAAGAATGGTTTTGGGTACTGCTTTAACTCATACCCATATTTTTTTCAAACTGGTGCAAAGAGAAGCAATATATATTGAAACCCAAATATCCACACACTATTAATACAATTCAAAACTGCTTCTGCTGCAAAAAAAAAAAAAAACAGGAAAGAATATCAGCTTAGGTCAATTACTTTTGAAGGACTAGTGAATGCAAATGTGGACAGTTCTTTTTGGGAATACAGTTTATTGAGTGAACTAGCCAGTCTAGTCTGAGGTGGCAGAAGCCTGATCACATGATCTCACAGAGGACTTTCTTTGCTACAGTACAGACTTGTCAGCAAGAATTTAGAAGAGACAAACAAAGGTGTGTGGGAGGACATTGGTCCCTCCAGAGGTCCTGCTGATTACGAGGCTGATGGCCTTCCTCAGCACACTGCTCCTCCCACAGGACAGCTGTCATTCTACACTAACACTAGGCTAGTGATACAGTGATTTGCAATTCACCATTTCAGCAGTCAATAAATGACATGCTGAATACATTCAGGTAGACTTGTAGTATCTGTATTCTGCCAAAGAGATTGGCAAGTGTGACAGCTCAGCGACTTGTTTAGTCATCATAACCATGAGTGACACTGTTATAAAAGACTTCCTCTAGAGTCTCCTCTACTTCTTCCACTTTAGGACCATGTAGACAGATACTTATTCAGTATTGGATTGGTTTTAAGCACGAGAATTGTTGAGGAAAAGATTAACAGCACAAATTATTAATATAGTTTAAATCTGTAAATGTACACAGTGAATTTTGAGACTATTTGCTCAAATGTGTTTTTTTAAAGAACACCCCGCAGCTAAGCTCACGTTTGGCTGTAGGTAAATGTATGCACTATGGGAACATCATGAATCTTGCCCAGGCTGAAATGGTGGTACTGGATGTTTTTTAATTAAAAAAAAAGTACTGTATAATTTTGATGATTTATTGCTTTGGAAAACATAAAACTACAAAAAAACACAAAAAAACACAAAAAAAAAACAAACAGGAAGGTGCAAGCACCTAGTGCATTACTAAAAAAATATTTTAGCAATAAAAACAGCTAAAAGTGGATACTCACAAAAAGCGCAACCACAAAATGCCATATGAACCACAAGAGGCCACAAGAAGCTGGACTAGCTCTGAGGAAGGGGGGGCTCCCCTGAAACGCATCAACTTGACACCATAGCGGGGTGTAATTGGATAACATGTATCCTGCACTGTATGGCATCTTGTGGTTCATATTTTTGGTAATTCACTAGATGTTTGCCCCTTACTGTGTATGAGATACAATCAGTGCTACCTCTCACTTTTACCACCCAATCCTGTGTCAATGATTATTATTTCAATGTATTCCCTAAATCTTTTAAGTTGCTGCTGTACACTCCTAGTGATTCAACCACACTACAAATCACATAAACACACTTTTACAGTGCAGAGCAACCCAAAGCCACCATGAATTATAATATAAAATGTGTCATCACAAACCTTATAAACATCAAAAATTCATGAAGAAATCTCCTCCCAATCAATAAAAAGTGATCCAACTGCAGTGTTGTTATGAAGAAGCCCAATGAGTGGACGATACGCGTATAGCAGGGAGCAGCAAAGCCCATGAGATCACGCAGCCCCTGCGATCCCTGCGGAGTGATGAGCAGACAGAAGTGATAGACACTTAAAGCGCTTTATATCTTATGTTTTGTAAGTGTGTTTGATGGGGGCATTTTAAATAAACTTTGTTTAAATGGAGAGCACTATGTAGTCTGCCTTTGTGATTACATGAGGTTTGCAGAGCAGTAAGAGGAGTTTACAGAGCTGGATGGCTTGAGAGGAGATTGCAGCATGAGATTGCAGTGATTTTATACAAAGCTGATGGATCTCATCTTTGAGATGAGCACGTTTTCGGTGGTGGTGTGCACTTTCTGGGGACATTAAGTGAAGGGTGATTGAGGAACACTGCCGTGGATCACTTTTTATTTATGGACTTTGTTTTTTGGGAGGAGATTTCTTCATGAATTTTTGATGTTTGTAATGTTTTTGAGTGATGACACATTTTATATTATAATTTATGGTGGTTTTGGGTTGCGCTGTACTGTAAAACATAAGGGGGCCCAATTTTTACGACACAGGATTCCACCTAATGTCGAAGATCCTCTAAAACGGTTATCTTTTTTTCAAACGATGACAGGTTTTTTTCCCTGTAGGAAGTGTAACATCTGTCAGATCAATTCTCTTTCAAATAAGAGATGTACATATTTTTAATCCACTCAAACGAATATCGTTTTATGATACAACTAGTTTTATCACATGTACTTCTAAATTTGTTGTTTAAATGATTCAATGCCCATGCTCGAAACAATATATTGGTCGAACGAAGAGAGAACTGCATATACGTTTGTCTGAGCACGTGGGGAATAACAAACATGGCTTCAAGGGACACAACCTATCCAAACATTATGCAAAATACAATGACAAAAAGTTAAAGGGCACGTTTTTTTTATTGCCGTGGATAGGGTTGTGACCCATTGGAGAGGCACTAACATGATTAGAGCCATCTCCAAATTAGAAACACGCTGGATATTTTATATGAAATCTTATATTCCTCATGGTTTAAATGTTGATTGGGATAGCAATTGTTTTATAAACAATGCCTGATTATTTTAGATTAATATTATATTTTTTTATTATCCACAGTGTTCCTATTTCAGCTTCCCCCTATGCCTGATATTGCATATAATGTGACATGCCAATTCTTGTTTATCCTCTAGGGGTGAATACCCCGTGGTATTGTGTTCTTTTCCCCCAGTGCTTCGCTATAGAGAGGTCGCGGCCAGTAGTTAAAATTGCGCCATTATCCTATAAATAGCCTAGTGAGATGGTGACATGCCGCCTAAGCCTATCCCCAGACGACGTTACATCTGATGAAACGAGAAGGGTGGAGCTTACAACGTTGACGTCACCACGCTATCACTCTCTGGTTGGTGGGCTACAGTTTTGAGCCTGGAGCACGAAGGAAAGCCTTGTAGGAATGCAGTGGTTTTCACTTGCATGTTTTTAGTCATGGATGCTTTCTATTATTGGATGCTGTAAGTGCAATGTATTACCTTCATCAATAAAACGTTACTAAGTACTACACTATGTTAGTGTTCTTCTTCCCTTGGAGATACTTTGGAGTCTAATGAGCTTTTCTGAGTGGTTCCAGGCTGCATGGTTTTGAGTTAGACCCATTTCCCTAGCACTTGAGGTGAATACCTATAACATAGTGGTCTATTGGTTCTGGTAAGCAGATTTATTGCTCACTTATGCCTCGTACACACGCAACGATTATCGACCGACCGATCGGCCGACTTTTGTCCAGAGTTGTGTTTTGTTGGTTGGAATGTGCCTGGACTGCACACGAATTTTCTCGGCCAACAAAAATCAACTTCAGAAGTGATGTCATGTGCTGGTTTACTTTCCGTGTGTTTTTTCTTCTCTGAGCATGCCCAGTCTTGCTCATCAGATTTTTGTCTGCCGAAATCTGTACTGACTGACGGAAAATTGGCCGTTGTGTTGACGGCCAACAAAAATTTTATAGCCTGCACACCAGATTTTATTCGGCCGAAAAGTCGGAGTCGGTTGTCGAAAGCATCATACTAACAAGCCGAAAATCGGCCGATCGGACGTTGGCCGAAAATTCACGGCCAACTATCGACGCGTGTGTACGGGGCATTAGGGTATGAAGTTGACTGATTTGTAGTCACCCTATTCTTACTTGGCACGTTTTTTCTGGGTGTTGCATTCCCTTTACTCATGTGGATCATCTGCCTGGGACTTGCTTTTTGCACATATTACTAATACATGGACTTATTTTTTTGTTTCAGTACTGTTTTTAAATAGTTTTTAGTGCTGCACTTTCTTTTATCTAATATTTGGAGTGTGTATTCTTACTCGTAGTGCTGGCAGCTTATTACATACTCTAGCGCAGTGTTGTTTTTCTGTTGTTTTAAAAGGTGGTTTGCGCCTAAGGGCCCTTTCACACACGCAGTCGGTCAGGCGGACACCGTTTTTCTCAGCGGGGGATCGATCCGCCGATCCCCCACTGAGCAGGCGGATGGCCTCCTCTTTCTCCGCGCTGTGTGCGGAGACACAGCTGTCAGGTT
This sequence comes from Pelophylax lessonae, assembly GCF_965119305.1. NCBI lineage: Eukaryota > Metazoa > Chordata > Amphibia > Anura > Ranidae > Pelophylax > Pelophylax lessonae. Next base: position 108,915,661 of record NC_138776.1, read on the forward strand.
CCCATGCATCTCTATGGGGGAATCAGATGGGAACGGACCGTCTGTCTGTTCTCATCTGATCCCATCCGATCCGATCCGTTGGACGGATGGAAAATAGGGTTTCCATCCATCCAGATTTGACAGATCAGATCGGATGTCAGCGGACATGTCTCCGCTGACATTTGATGCCCCATAGAGATGCGAGGGGTGACCGTTCAGATCCGCCAAAAAAAAACTGACAGGCGGATCTAAACGGTCCGCCTGTGTGAAAGGGGCCTTACTGTTTTTTTTTTTTGTAGTTTTTAATTTTGGATTAACCCCCACTGAGGAGGGCTGCATTCGCCAAGCATTTGAAGTTGTTGTCCTACACTTTTATTCTAATGTGGAGGACCTCTAAGGGGTAAGTGACTGTTTTTTTTTCGCTTTGGAAAATATTAACATGTAATCAGCAACAAGTTGCAGTGATCAAAAATTGACTAACAATACAGAAAGTTAATATCACTGCAGACCATAGGAGTAAGAGACCAAGGCAGGCAGACGCTGATTACTGGGAGGAGGCATCTGTCCATGTTCCGTCACATATAGACTCTGGTGGTAAAATATTTTCCCATGCTCTTAACTCTTTACACCTGCTACACTCACTTCTTCAAGGTTTCACTCTCTCCTGGTGGGTTTTATTTATTTTTTTACAAAGTTAACAAAAGGAATAGGAACAGTTCAAGTAGGCAAGATACCCCAAATTATCAAGTATACATGAGCTATAGTAGGGAGCTCATGGCACTGGCATCCCCAATAGATATACAGTAAGATCAGTTTACCACTCACTGGGCTCAATTCACAAAGCAGTATCTACTGCTTTAAGAACTGCGGTAGAATACCTCTTAGTGTTTTGCAAATTTTATTTCGCAATTCACTAAAAAAACGCTACAAAAATACCATATGAGCTATTTTAATAAGTGATGTGGTAATTTAGTAATGAAAGCTAGCAGTATTTTTTAATGCCACCGTCCTTAAAGAGGTTGTAAACCCACTTCACCAACTTTTACCTATAGGTAAGCCTATATTAAGGCTTACCTATAGGTGCTATAAATATCTCCTAAACATGCACCGTTTAGGAGATATTTAGAGTGCATACTGCCGATGACGTCATCAGCGCATGCACTCTGAAGGAACGGCCACCCTTGCCGTTCCTTCAGAGCCCAGTGCTGTGAAAGGCGGCTCCCGCGCGCACGCGCGGGAGTGATGTAATCGCCCCTCCGGACAATCAGATGGCCGGAGGACGCAAACCAGGAAGCAGGACGGCCGGACATGTCGGCCGTCCTGTCGCTGAGGGGGCGGCACGGCGGGGGCTTCGTTTTAAGGTAAGTAAGCTCATTATGCCTTTCTCTTTACAGGGCTTTTTTTTTTCTCATTTTTTTTAAGTGACTTTACTTCCTCTTTAACAACCAATATATTTCATGGTTGTTAAGCAGCGGGCGGCTGCCACGTCCTTAACAACCATGACTCTGCACCGCCCCCTTATGATATCATTGACCCAGTGACTTCAGAGCCAGTTTATGCAGTATTTACAGTGCATTTTTTACTAGTACAGTAAATACCTCATAAATTGACAGTGAATTGACATTTTGAATATCTCATAAGATAGTTGGAAAACAATGTGTCACATGAACCAATTTTCTCATACGATATTCTTTAGTGAATTGAGCCCACCGTATCAAATTCCACCTATAATGGAAACATCACTGACCCTATAATTACACTGCCTTTATAGGGTTTGCATTGAAATTAGCCAATACATAGCCCCTTTGAAGTTTACATAGTAATTAATTATCATGCGTTGAGGTACAGTAAATTGTGCTAAACTACCTATTAATTTTAAATGAGCTGTCAATACACAAAACATACACATATGATTTTTCAAATCACAGCACACTGCAACTCACAAAGAATTAGAATTGGTGTCTTGTGGTGCACTACAGTGCAGGTGCATTGCAACGCACTATAGATGTTCAATGAAGTGCAATTTACAATGAATGGCAACCCACTTCTATACTTGTAATGCATGTTGTGGTGTAAATGAGTTCCTACAAGGCAATTATCCCATATCATTACTCAATGACCAACATTCTTCTACTAAAATACTGTAGACCACAATAAACACTGAATGATTGCAACAAGTCTATCATCCTGAGATCCTTTGGTTGTTACTGTAATCAGAGTGTAGTTTAGGACTACAGGTAATCTGTTAAACATATGCTGTCAGTTACCACCTGTGGTCTGCACTGATCTATGTCTTTAAACAAGCCTCTTGTAGCCTCAGGTTGTCACATAGTAATCTAGCCTCAAGAGCTCTGCAGGTGGTAGCAATTAGGAATGTTGCTCATATGGGCATTAAAGCAATACGCAGGCAATGCAGGAGTTAAAAATAATGAGTATAATAAAAATCAGTCTACTGCACTTCCCATTCTCATGAAACATCGTTATGACTGATCAAGGATTGCTTTCCTTGAAATACACCTTTCTGTTCTGTTGCAGTATATTACCACATGCTCATATGTTTTGAATAGCTTGCCAACACAAGGCAACAGAAGAAAAGACACACCTGCAATTTTCTTTTAATGCACCACAACGTGTGGCATGTGTGCAGTGGTGAACAGCAGCACAGGTGCAAGGGGGGCGTTGAATCTTCTAAATAATCAGCACTGTGATGTACTGCACAGCAGTAAAGCTACACTATATAACCAAAAGTATTGGGACAGTCAATCAATATTAGGTTGGATCACCCTTTGCAGCTAGAACAGCTTCAACTCTTCTGGGAAAGCTGTCCACAAGGTTTAGGCCTGTGGTCTATAGAAATTTTTGACCATTCTGCGAGAAGCGCATTTGTGAGGTCAGGCAGTGACGAGAAGGCTTGGCTCCCAATCTCCGCTCTAATTCATTCCAAAGGTGTTCTATCGGGTTGAGGTCAGGACTCTGTGCAGGCCAGTCAAGTTCCCTCAGCCCAAACTTGCTCATCAATGTGTTTATGAACCTTGCTTTGTGCACTGGTGCTCAGTCATGTTGGAACAGGAAGGGGACATCCCCAAACTGTTTCCACAAATTTGAGAGGATGAAATTGTCCAAAATGTCTTGGTATGCTGGTGCCTTAAGAGTTCCCTTCACTGGAACGAAGGGGCCAATCCCAACCCCTGAAAAACAACCCCATACCGTAATCCCCCCTCCACCAAATGATTTGAACCAGTGCACAAAGCAAGGTCCATAAAGACATGGAGTTTGGGGTGGAGGAACTTGACTGTGTAGAGGCAAGCATTCCAATACTTTTGGTAACATAGTGCATCTTTAGCCACAGAATAGAGAAATATTCAATTTACTGTGAAATATGTGGAGAAACTAGTAATTTGCATACCTATTCAATAGAAGTAGTGTAGGGGGGCAAAGCACAGTACTTAGAACAACCAATCAGTAATCAGTAAAGTAAGGGCTCATTACACTTTCAGTTGAAAGCCTGTGATAAACATGGGGCTAAGATGCATTTTTACTACCTCCAAACCACTCCCTCTTAAGCTGCAAAGGCAGTGTCTGGGGGTGTACACATGCCATGGCCAGTATGCTTTGCAGCTTGTTCATGGCAGGAATTATACCCTCTGTCACATTTGTCTGGCACTACCGGCTACCAAACATGGCTGATTCAACTGGTGCAGTAGTGCAACATTTAAGGGGTTAAAACAGGCAGTGAGGAAGCAAAATGCAGCCTCCTCACCACCTGTCAATCGCCTCTGAAAAGTGATCTAATTTCAGATTGCTTTTCATAGGTGCAGCAGTCCTCAACTTAAGTGTAAATAAGCCCTAAATCATGACTTTACAATTACAATCGCTCTGTGCTTCTTGTAATAACTAATTTTTACAGTGTGTTCCTTCAGTGTTTAAATGACCAATAGATCTAATGTACACTCTAGGAAGACCTTTTTTTTAATGTTTGGCTATTGGAGAAGAACGTTTAGACTCTTTCTCAATTTTTTGTTCATATCTGTGTCCCCATAAGAAACTGGTGTCACCAGGAAAAAAAAAAAATGAAAATTTTGAAGCTGTGAAGGGAAATCTTCTAATGGGGACACCTGTTTTGCGGACAACTGTCTAAGTAGAAAATTCCCCTCATTTTGAGAGATTTCTTTTAACTTTCTGTTGAATAAAAAGGTAAAACACAAGATGGATAGGGGTTTTAACACTTCCCTACTCTACCCAAAACTAAAAAAAAAAGTTTGAGATGTACATACACTTTAATTTATATGAAAGATCTCTTATTCGGATACCATCTTTAATTTCACACATGTGCTGTTCTGATAATTTCCTTAAATACTACATTTTCACTGTATATTGCAGCGTACTAGTTCTTGAAGGGGAGGTTGCCTTATTTTTGTAGACTTTTTACTCCTTTAGTTTCACCTGCGAATAACACTTTTCCTATCCTAGAGTGGCTATGCTCACTCCTCCACTGTATCTATAACGGTAAGCCTTTATTGTGACCCAGGCTGGACTTGAAACATATCCTCCTTTTTCCTTTCCTTTATGTAGGGAAAATATATATACGTGCTAATGGATTTGGTAAGAAATATTAAATAAACTACAATTGTGAAGGTTGTAGGGGGGTTGCTGTTCCTTTTAAAGGTGTAGTGCCTTAAATGATATAAATGTGTAAAAAGGGCGCTCCCACTATGAAAACCTAATATGTGTAAACAGTAGCACAAACTCGTATATATATATACACACAACATCAAAGTTCAATAATCAATAGGAGTCAAAATCAATAAATGTCCATCATATAGGTGAGAATTATTGCAGTTCTATCATATTTAACCACTCGCCTACTGTGCACTTAAACCCCCTTCCCATCCAGACCAATTTTTAGCTTTCAGCGCTCTCACACTTTGAATGACAATTGCGCGGTCATGCTACACTGTACCCATATGACATTTTTATCATTTTTTTCACACAAATAGAGCTTTCTTTTGGTGGTATTTAATCACCTCTGGGTTTTTTATTTTTTACAAAAAGAAAAGAAGAAAGACAGAAAATTTTGAAAAAAAAAAGTTTCTTATTTTCTGCGAGTAAATTTTGAAAATAAATAAATTTTTCTCCTTCACTGATGTGCGCTGATGAGGCGGCACTGATGGGCACTGATAGGCTGCACTGATGGGCACTGATGAGGTGGCACTTATGGGCACTGATGAGGTGGCACTTATGGGCACTGATGAGGAGGTACTAATAAGCTGCACTGATGAGCACTGATAGGCGGCACTGATAGGTGGCACTGATGAGTACTGATAGGCGGCACTGATGAGCACTGATTGGCAGCACTGCTGGGCACTGAGAGGTGGCACTGCTGGGCACTGAGAGGTGGCACTGACGGGCACTGAGAGGTGGCACTGACGGGCGGCACTGATGGGCGGCACTGATGGGCACTGGCGGATGGCACTGATGGACACTGACGGGTGGCACTGATGGGCGGCACCATCAGTGCCCACACTCAGTGCCCATAGTGCTGCCAGTCAGTGCTCATCAGTGCCTAGATGAGCACTGATGGGGGGCACTGATGGCGGGCACTGTGGGCACTGATGGTGGGCACTTTGTGTATGTTTTTTACCTTGTGTAATCAGGGCACTGGTGATCAGTGCCCTGTTTACATTCTTCTGTGTCCCCGGCGGCTGATCGGCTCTCCTCCTTCCTCACACTGCAGTCTCCGTGTGAGGAAGGAGCGCTGGCGATGAGAGATGATCTCATATGTTTACATATGAGATCATCTCTCATTGCATGGGCCGATCACGTGGTAAATGGCCGCTGTGATTGGCCATTTACCACGATCTGTGATTGGCTGTGTCCAAGGGACACGGCCGACACCGATTTTCCCCGATGCGCGCTCGCGGGAGCGCGCGGGGAGCCCATTTCTGGGAGGCCGTTTAAAGACGGCCTCCCGACAATTTGAGTCCGCGCTGCAGTTGTCTTTCGGCTATAGCGCAGACCAGGAGTAGTTAAAGTGCTGAGAAGCCGAATGCTGTAAACAAAATTGGTGCAGTCCATGCTCCCCTCCTCACTCACCAGCTGCCATAGACTCCCGTAACAGAAATCATGTGCGCTTTGCAAAACATCTCAGCTGTTGGGATTAGTAGTACTCCAACTGAGCTCCTTCTTTGTGGGTGCGGATTCCCTTTATGTATAGTATAATACCAGAGGAGAGGAGGCATATATAGCATAATTCAGTTTATTAAAATAATACTAAACACACAATATTACACTCACTTTTGTACAAGGTAAAACAAGCATAAAACCGGGAAATGGAAGTACGCTGCCACTTGCGTGCCACCAGCTGGATCTGACGTCATGACCCTCGGTCGACTGACGCGTTTCGTCCCTCCCACGGGACATTATTTAAGGATAGCATTTGCCCCCTCAAGTCAGTTACAATGACGAACTGCAGTCAGGTCGAGACCCCGATGAGGACAATGAACATGCAGATGAGCTTCCCTGAGACAGTTTCTGACAGTTTTAGTTTAGTCTAAAGTCTTAGATCTTTGAGTTCAGCTCATGAAAAATGGGGTCAAAAACAAAAGTGTTGCGTTTATGTAGCACTGCCCCCTAGGGGACTGCTGAGAATTGCACTATCTGGGTTACCTTTAGCAACAGTCTGTAGAAATGTATCACTTAAGACGTTTGGCTCAGACAATGAACAGTCCAGGGGATTTGTTTTTTTGTGTTTTTATTTAGAAATGGGATGGAAGAAGGGATAAGTGGGATACTCCAACTATGAACTTTGCAAAAATCTTGAGGACAGCTAGCTGTAGTGTATGGCAAGGCCGCTGCTTCACCTTGCCACTGAAGTGAAGATAAAGAATATGATCCTGATTTAGTTTCTCTTCAGGGTCCTAACTTGGCACCCCCTTTCTCACTTGCTGTGCGTGCTAGCCCCTGTCCACTGATTTTCCACTGGAGTGGTCCCCTTCCTGGGCAGACCCCTGGCAAGCTTCCCGATACTCACGGGACGCTGTTTTTCCCAAGTTTGCTCTGGCTTCAACTCCGCTTGTCAGCATCCACTGGACCTCCTGGCTCAGGATCACACTTCTGGCTTGCTAGGCCGACCGCCTGTGACCACCTTCCATACAGACAGGAGGAGAGACAGCCGTCACCCTCCTCCTGGGACCTGGCTTCCCACCCAAAAACACCCTGTCACATGTGCCCTTGGCTTTTTTTAACATATCCCAGGATACACCACTGTTTGTGCCAACCCACTGGGATAGTTACAAAGCCTGTGTGTCACTGGCTGGTTTTCCTCCACTGTCCAACATGCTCCCCTACTGGATACAGTGGAGACACTCCCTCAGCCCAGATAAATCACACATGGACACATGCAACAGGCATAACTATCGATCAGGCTCCCCTGTTAAGCAGATGGAGCAGGCTATATTTTACCTGCTACTCCCCTGTTAAGCAGGCAGAGCAAACTACTCTCCTTTCTAGCATCTATCTAGGAGGGTGCTACATTTATAATTTTGTTCAGTGTGAAAAAGAAAAAAACAGCGCTGTATGAATAATAGTGATACTCTTCAACAAGTATCCAAATAAATCAAATAAAATAGATCACAATAATGTGAATAAAAGTCCATAAATGTAAATGAAATAGTTCCAGTGTTATTACTCCACAATCTCAGTGAATCACCATCTGTGTGCTGCCTCCACCAAATCTAAGAAGTGCACACTCACCAGAACCAGTTGCTGTCTCAGTTGTAGGACAGGAAATGTGCATTCAGTATCTAATGGTCTACCTTATGAAGATACATCTGATACTCTATGGATGTGGTGGATCTTCTAACCTCAAAGATGAAGTCATCAGGGAAACTGCTCGATCTCATCAAGCAAGACAGAAGGATCACAGATACCAGAAAATATTTCTCATAGTGTAGTATTTATTAAAATATGTAAGAAAACTAAATAAAAACACCACCAAATCACTAACAGCAGGGAATGGTGTTTGGACTCTACAACTAACGGTGCAAGCAGTCCATATAGAGTGCATAAGAAAACATGAGGCACATAAACTTACATAGTAGGCTCCCAAACTGAGCGCAGAATTGCGGCAGGACCTCTGGCATATAAGTCAAGCTCTACAGCTGTTTCGCGCCACGTGCAATATCAGGAGCATGACAATATCTTTCACTATACCTCTTTTTGTAACTGGTAAACAGTAATTTTTTTTCTTTTGAACTTAGTTATACTTTAAAACTACTGCTATTATTGTAATTCAAGTTGTGCCAATCCTGTGTGCATTCATAAAAGTATAACAAATGTAGCCTATTAGTAATTACATGTACATCTTTCTGCATCGCTGCAGACCAATATGTTGCCTGGTAAAAAAAAACTGAAAACACAATTCATGACTTCAGCTGTTTTTTTAGGAAATTACGTCATTAAAGGTTCAGCATGTTTCTAAAATTTGTTTGTTTAGAGCTTTATTATGAAAAGCCAATAAAACTCTCAGCCATCAAGTTCATCAAACACACGTCATCCTCACAGTATAATCAGGAGGCGACGTTCTTCATCTGCTGCTCTACAAGTTGCAGGAAATGTTTATTTTCACTGTACCATAAAGTGCAATGACCTTTCATTACATTCATAGATGAACTCAACAGCCTTCGGGTTCTTCTAATAACTGACCCTATATACAAAAAATGGAGGAGGATGGAAAGAGTGAGTTCTGAAAGAAATAGTCATCCTTGCAAATTGGTTTCAGCACCAATAATCTGCTTCTAAGCATTTACAGTGCCTAATCTGTAATCCATCTTTTCTTTATCTAGCTAGCTGTAACTTCTACGAACAACTTTCACTTTGACCTTCATTTCCAAGAATATACAGGCATATCTCAGCGAGCAGTCTTTCTCTGTGTCACTACCTGACTGGCATATGCCTGAACTCTATCTGCATGGTGTGCCACCCAAAAACCTAGCCAGTACCTAAAATATAAAATTGTTAAAATATATATGGATTTTTAACAGAAGAGAAAATACATTTTTCAGTTTGCCCCACTAAATCCTGCTGCTTTTGCATTCAGCCTTAATGAAACTTCCAGCTGGAATGCAGGAGATGGGAATTTACATAAAGAAAAGATTTCTGATTATATAACCTAACTTAAAGGTAAAAAGTCTATAGGGTCAGATTGTCATATATACAAGAGCCCATCTCTTATAAAGCCAGCCACCTCTGAAGATGTAAATCATTTTTCCTGTCTGGCTCTGTACCTTAGCTCCTGCTTGCTGTGGAACAGAGAAGTTTACCTCTTTTGCATGGATACAGCCCAGTTAGACTAGGAATGGTCCTACTACTTCTGCTGGGCCTTGCATGTTCTACTGCAGCAGCCTGCTACTTCACTTTCACCCCCTCAGCCCCTGCAGTGAACAGCCTCCTATCAAAGGAAAAATTTCAATCACCAGAGAAGCAAATGCACTGACCTGTTGTCAGTGGGTGCTACTGATGTTTCTTTTGTTGCTCTATCAGATTTGAAAATAGGTGGATGATTGTGATTTTAATTGAAGAAACTTTAGGAGACCAAGCCACTTATGGAGCAAGTGGTTTCAAATATGTACACCCAATTTCACAGGAATATGTATTTTCAGGACTAAAACAAAGGTGGAATAAAACAGCATTTCTCTGACTGGCCAGTGTATCTGGGATTGGCAGCATCTACTGTAGATAAGCCCCACCGTGGGATTCTTAAAAATAAAAGCAGGAATAGTCTTCAATTTTTTACATTTTTTTTTTAAGTTTTACTGACTTACATTTTTATACTGGAATTATATATTTATAGACAGCTTGAGCTGTATAAGCAAAATGAAGAACCCTTCCATGGTCAGCCTGGTTCCTAAAAATCACCAACCTTATATTGTGTATGGTATAGTGACAAAATTTAATTTTAAACCACAAATGTAAGATTAAGAGATTTTAAAATATGATAACATATATCTGATAACATATTTCGCCACTACTACATATAGAACTATGTCAGAGCTCCCGGTTATTAGAAAATTTAAAATTCTGGGGTTTAGGTTACAACTGTGCAATTTTCTGCTGAAAGGACACTACTTATAACTGTCAGACAGTGTCTCTAGTGGTAGAGCAAGATATATTACAATGTATATTTGGCTTTAAAGGCTTTGTAGATGACCAGGATGAGATTGATTATTCATCTAATGACCAGCACATCAAAAGAGATGTGAAACAATGCTGATTTAATGCTGAGTTGTTTACAAAGGTAAGTCAAAGAGCAGATGGGGGTTAATGTCTAGTACACAGGATGATAAAATCGGATGAAAAATACAGTTTTCAAACCAATCGTACGATTGCTTCGATAGCTGTATTTCTTTGCCACTAGAGGCATCTGATTGTTAGTATACAGTTTTTATGAGTCAAACAAGACAGTGCATGCAAAATTATCTGAAGGGACAAGCACAAAAAATTTTCTCATGCAATACCGGAGCGAACAAGTTTTGTTTAATTAGTACAGTATTTGCCTGAAAAATATAGAGTGACTGCGCGATTTTGTACCTTAAGCTATTCATAAATATTTGCCCGAACTTTAGAATTTTGAAGTAGATGTAAACTTCAACTGAATGACAGTTTCCTAAAACACTAGGTATTATAACCTTGTTTTAAGCAAAATACTAGTCTTCACATTTTTCTTTATCTTTTGCTACACATCAGTGCTGCTGATCTCCAGCAGCCACTTACTTTCTATATGAACTGCAGCAATGGCTGCATGGCCTTTCTCATAGTGGGTTTCCTTGTGTTGATAACAGAGTACTATGTCTTTGTAGAAAAGTCACACATATTCTCCATCAGAAGCCTGTGTTACTAGTGGGGATGTAGGAGTACAACAGGGTGACAGGTGTTGTCATAATACAATATATTTTAAAAATGTAGCAGGATTCCCAGCCGTTTCGCTGAATGTGGGTCCGCCATGGTTACCGCTAGCGACAACAGCACATTTAAGCTTGTTCTCCAAATGTGAGCACTAAGACAGTAAACAGTCCAGCATCTTGGGTTTTTATATTTATTTAGGAACTTGGATGGGAGAAGGGATGAGTGGGATACTCCTCTGGCTCAACTATGCACAAACGAATGGGGTACTGTGAAAATGCCGAGTGGCGCTGACTTGACGCTGGCTAGATGCTGGTCAACACCGGTTGACGCTGGTGAACGCTGACTTGCTGTCTGTTAACTCTGAACTGACTTTGACACTACCAGGTGACACAAAGTCCTCTGTACTACTTCCTTTAGCCCTCCTGGCCGAGGTAGCTACTTGTGAACACTGCTGCAACTCTCAACGCCTCAGGGCCCACACCGGCTCCCTCTTTACACTGACTTCTCTTCAGGGCTTAGACTCTGGCACCCCTTTTCTAAGCCTTTTCTACTGGTTAGCTGGCTCCTGGATCCCTCTGATCTTCCGGAGTGGTCCCCATATCCTAGGCAGACCCCTGGGCAGTTTACAGTACTCACAACACTGCTTTCCTGGAAACTCCTGCCCCAGCAGCTCCGCTTAGCCCTCAGCACACTGGATCCCTCTCTGCAGCCCAGCTCAACCTTCCGTCTTCAGGCTGAATGCCCAGGAAACTTTCCTCACGCTGACAGGAGGAGAGACAGCTGTCACCCTCCTCCTGGGACTCTGCTTCCTGCCAAAGACACCCTGTCATGTGCTCCCCTCAGACTTATACCTCATCCCAGGATGCATTGCAGCATATTCTGCCCTCTGGGATAGATACATGCCCTGGTGTGCTATTGGTCAGGTTTCCTCCACTGTGCAATAAGAGCCCTTGTTGGACACAGTGGGGAGACTCCCCAAGCTCAACAGGCACACCTGGGAACACATGACAGCCTAGCGGAACAATCAGTCCCCCCTGATAAGCAGGCAGGGCCCTCTTTATAGTTTGTCCTAGCACCTACCTAGGAGGGTGCTACAAAAATATTATAAGTTACTTTTTAAAATACATCAACATATCATAGCTTAAAGATTTTAGTGACTGGTTTAAGATAGGACCCTTTAGATCGATGTGGTTCTCCAAAGCAGAAAAACTACAAGTCCTCCAAAGGGCAATTCACAGAGCTCAAGAATCGCGTAGTGACTTTTTTCCATGTGGAAGAAAAAAAATCCACAATGGCTTTAATTTTTTGTGCCACTGACTAGGAACAATCATGGGATGGGGAAATTGCATATTTTCTCACAATATCTAAGAAAGCAAGCCTCCAAAGTCTAGTTTACCTTAGATGACATCATGCTATAGGAGTGTCATTGAAAACTGACTATATGGACAAGCCAGCCCACTAATCACCTTTCAGGAATGTACTATCTTCCTTAGAAGGTCATTTTGCTAGAATGGGGGTGGGTTGACAATTTCTTTACATTTGAGTTCTATATTTACTACAGCAAAAAATTGGAATAACTGTCTCGTATCGGAGCTGCCATCATGCATGCATCTGATTCTGGTCATCTCTGCCATGCCTTATAATAGAGGGACCCATGGTGGAAACAACATCTTTAGTTAAGATTCTTTGGTATATTTTCTAAAATATTACATTTGTTATCTGTATCTGTCATTACTTAAATAAGTAAGTACTTTTTAAGTACGTTTAAGTACTTAAAAGTATTTGTGTGATCTCTCTTTCCAAATATCTCGTACAACCCAAAAAAAATGTTTTTCACAAACAGCCTCCCTATTTATTTGAGTACAGGTTTCTGGTGTTAGATGGTGTTCTTCACTTCACTCTGCACTACACTTCTACACTGATATATCTAATGGCGGCCATACACTATATGAAAAATCAGCAGGAATTCGGTCATTTGGACAGTGCATTAGTTTTTCGGTCAGTTAATGGGCACAAATCAGTAATCGGTTTTGATGTTTTTGAGCAAAAAAAAAACGAAGGACAAGTTTGGAAATTTTCTGTTGAATGAACAATAAATTGAAAGGTTAATGTGTTTCTCGTCCAAACGGTTTGCACTAGGTATGTGTGAAAAAACAAACAAAAAATGGATTGATCCATGTCCATTGAACAATTTACCAGTCATTACATGATGGCACATGATCTGCTCTCCCGGCCAAGTGTTCCTAAAATGCTGCCCATTTTAGGTTTGCCATAAATGGTTATGTTTCTGCTGTTCTAACAGGTGGTCGCAGGTGACTGACAAGCAAAAATCTCCCTACAGGTAAGCCGCATCTTTCTATCAACTATGGAGTAGAGAAAAGCATCAACATATTGCACATTTTAAAGCAGGGTGTTAAAGGATGGGTAGTGGTAAATCTGGGCATAAACTAGTAGAATGTTGTTTGCATTTTTCATTTTAAGAAATTTTTCATTTTAAGAACATTTGTTAAATTTTCTTATCGTTAGTGAGGTAAAATCAACATTTTTTTTACCTCGACCTCAGTGATGACACAATTCAAAAGAGCAGGATGGGAAATTTTTCTCAAATGAATTACTAACAGTGAATGTGGGTTTCAATTGGGAAACTCCGTTAATTTAAAAAAATGTAAAGTAAAGCAAAAAAAAAGTACTTTTGAATGATATCTGTCAAGACATGAAATGTACAAAGAATTTTCAAGAGAAAAAGAGAGAGAAAGAAAGAAAGAAAGAAAAAGAAAGAGAATAATAAAGACAGAAAAAAAAGAAAGAAAAGAAGAGAAGAGAAAAGAAACGAAAAAGTAAAAGGAAAATAAAGAAAGAAAAGAAGGAGAGAAGCAGCTCAAATAACTTGCAGACTGTTTACCAAGCTGTTTAATCAGATGCAGCATATAACCCATTTATATGATGCTTGGGAATACACAATAATCTCCCATAGTGTGCACATGAAGCCAGTTGTCCAATGTATTCTACAAATTATCCATCAAGCTGCATTAGGCACATAATTAGAACGAAACCGTATTTTATGCTACAATTTCACACAATCCTACAAAAATGTGTATTCCCAATGGTGACAAACCTGGATGGTGATTTAATTGTATGTACTTTTTGAAAGGGATGTGATGGATTTATTCAGAAAATGAAGAAAAATTGGTCTAAATGATTATTGATGTGATAATCAAGATATTACAGTGAACTTTTTGTCCATTAAGGTGAAAGGCGCACGTCTCTAAAAATAGAGCCAACTTAAGCTAATGGCAGAGGTAATCAGGCCCTAATGAAGATCGCAAAGAAGAAACATTTTTAAATACTCTGAGTTCTGCTGCTTGTAATTTATGGTCAGTTTAATCTGTAATTACCATGTCTCACATAAACACACACACATATTAATTAATATAGATGCCAGATTTAATAATAGGAACTTATTATTAAGGAATTATTTAGGAAAAACACTTACTTTTAGGCTGGCTTCACATCAATGCATTTCCAATTTCATATATATATTATTTTTTATTATTTTTTCACACATGTTTTCATGCATTTACATCATGTATCTAGACAGGTGTGAGAAGATCCTTCCATTTTCGCTGTTAGCCAGGTCAAGAGTAAATTGCCTGTTTCCAGGGGCGATTGCAGTCCATGAAAACACAAGTATTGTGCATTTTCATTTGCACTCATTGATTTTCATGGGCCCTTTGGCGCACATTAACGGATGAAAAGATATACTTGAACACCAGACTAAAGGCCCGTACACACGTACCGATCGTCGGCATACAAACGTCGGCGGACGAAAGATCTGCCGATTGTACGCGTGTTAGTATGGTGCCTCCGACAGATGTCTGCGCACAATCCGCGGACAAAAGTCTTTCGTGCAAACATGAAAATTTTTGTCTGCGGACACCAGAACGGACGATTGTTCGCCTGTCAGTACAGAATTCGGCCGACAGACCGCAGATTTGCAAGACTGGGCATGCTCAGAAAATTAAAAACACAGGGAAAGTTAACCATTACATGACATCACTTCTGCAGTCAGCTGAAGTCTGCAGACAAAATTCTTGTGCTGTCCTTGTGCTGTCTTTGCACTTTTCAACAGACACCGACATCCCGGGGAGAAAAGACGAACATTTGTATGCCGACCATCGGTACGTGTGTACGGGGCTTTACTGAAAACAATAGAATGCCAAGTAACTGACATTTTAAACGCATAAGCTTGAACAGGGCACTTAGAAAATAATTTTCATGGGTAACCATCTCTCAATGATGTTTAAAGCTGATCTCCAGCTTTTAGGGAAGTTTAAAAGTTTTTTTGGGCCAGCTTTAATTATTTAAATCTCACTAAAAGCTGGAGATCAGCTTTAAAAGTGGTCATACTAAAGTCTGTATTCAGATGGTAGAACAGCACTCTTCTGCTCCCTTTCTCCCTCTTCTTGTGATTACACATAAAAAGCTATAATGCATGGCTATGTAAATCTATCGTGACATCACTTCCCCATCTTTACACCTTTTTAAATCAGCAAATTCATTGGGAAAACATGCAAAGTATTCTCTGAATGGTGCCCATGCTGACCGAGCTACCTCAAGTGGAAACTCTGCTGACTTCCATCATCCAATCGTGTGCAAGCAATACTGCTGTTTTTTTTTTTTCCTTGCATGTAATTAAGCATTTTGTAAAGTTACAGTGCCTTGCAAAAGTATTAGCCCCCCTTGAACTTTGCGACCTTTTGCCACATTTCAGGCTTCAAACAAAGATATAAAACTGTAATCTTTTGTGAAGAATCAACAACAAGTGGGACACAATCATAAAGTGGAACGAAATTTATTGGATATTTCAAACATTTTTAACAAATAAAAAACTGAAAAATTGGGCGTGCAAAATTATTCAGCCCCCGTAAGTTAATACTTTGTAGTGCCACCTTTTGCTGCGATTAAAGCTGTAAGTCGCTTGGGGTATGTCTCTATCAGTTTTGCACATTGAGACACTGAAATTGTTGCCCATTCCTCCTTGCAAAACAGCTCGAGCTTAGTGAGGTTGGATGGAGAGCGTTTGTGAACAGCAGTTTTCAGTTCTTACCACAGATTCTCGATTGGATTCAGGTCTGGACTTTGACTTGGACATTCTAACACCTGGATATGTTTATTTGTGAACCATTCTATTGTAGATTTTGCTTTATGTTTTGGATCATTGTCTTGTTGGAAGACAAATCTCTGTCCCAGTCTCAGGTCTTTTGCAGACTCCATCAGGTTTTCTTCCAGAATGGTCCTGTATTTGGCTCCAGCCACCTTCCCATCAATTTTAACCATCTTCCCTGTCCCTGCTGAAGAAAAGCAGGCCAAAACCATGATGCTGCCACCACCATGTTTGACAGTGGGGATGGTGTGTTTAGGGTGATGAGCTGTGTTGCTTTTACGCCAAACATAACGTTTTGCATTATTGCCAAAAAGTTCGATTTTGGTTTCATCTGACCAGAGCACCTTCTTCCACATGTTTGGTGTGTCTCCCAGGTGGCTTGTGGCAAAAATTACACTTTTTATGGATATCTTTAAGAAATGGCTTTCTTCTTGCCACTCTTCCATAAAGGCCAGATTTGTGCAGTATACGAATGATTGTTGTCCTATGGACAGAGTCTCCCACCTCAGCTGTAGATCTCTGCAGTTCATCCAGAGTGATCATGGGCCTCTTGGCTGCATCTCTGATCAGTCTTCTCCTTGTATGAGCTGAAAGTTTAGAGGGACGGCCAGGTCTTCGTAGATTTGCAGTGGTCTAATACTCCTTCCATTTCAATATTATCGCTTGCACAGTGCTCCTTTGGATGTTTAAAGCTTTGGAAATCTTTTTGTATCCAAATCCGGCTTTAAACTTCTCCACAACAGTATCTCGGACCTGCCTGGTGTGTTCCTTGTTCTCAGAGATGTATAGTAACGAAGTAGAACTACTTAAGTACTGTACTTAAGTACCGAAATGCGGTATCTGTACTTTCCTAGAGTAGAATTTTTTTCTCCTACTTCTACTTTTACTTCACTACATTTTTTCGATGATTTCGATACTTCTACTCAAGTATTTTTTTTTTGTGCTGCATAGTTACTCGTTACTTTTAAAAAAATTACCACTGCCAGAACAGTAGATGGCAGGTTGCATAAAGCTCAAAAAAATGTGTATAATGTCATTTGTAAATCAGCGCATACGAAAATAAAGGCTGTGTATAATAAAAGCTGCTATACCAAATCTTTCCAATAAAAAGAAAATATGAAACAAACAAATAAATGGTGCTACAGCGCTTAAAGTGCATCAAGAAACTACTAACAAACACAGGTTAATCATTTGAATAAATCATTTGAAATAATAAAAAACAATATGATGTTCAAACTTTTGACTTCTTTCTTTAATAACTACATAACACAGTACTTGTACTTCTACTTTCAGAACTTGAGTAGAATTTTTTTTTCAAAACTACTGGTACTTTTTACTTTTAGTACTTAAGTAGCAAATTTTTTGAAAAAACTACTTGCAATACTTAAGTAAAAAAAATGTTGAATACTTTAGTACTTATACTTAAGTAACTTTTTCTGCGAGCACTTCCACTTCTACTCAAGTCACTTTTTGATCGAGCACTTGTACTTTTACTCAAGTAGAAATTTTGAGTACTTTATACAAGTCTGCTTGTTCTTCATGATGCTCTCTGCGCTTTAAACGGACCTCTGAGACAATCACAGTGCAGGTGCATTTATACGGAGACTTGATTACACACAGGTGGATTCTATTTATCATCATTAGTCATTTAGGTCAACATTGGATCATTCAGAGATCCTCACTGAACTTCTGGAGAGAGTTTGCTGCACTGAAAGTAAAGGGGCTGAATAATTTTGCACGCCCAATTTTTCAGTTTTTTTATTTGTTAACAAAGTTTGAAATATCCAATAAATTTCATTCCACTTCATGATTGTGTCCCACTTGTTGTTGATTCTTCACAAAAAATTACAGTTTTATAGGTTTATGTTTGGAGCCTGAAATGTGGCAAAAAGGCACTGTAATTGGAGCAACTACACTTGCAAAGCGCACAGGCTTTGCCTTTAGTAAACCAATCCCATAGATGGAAAAACCCTAACGGAAGTTCCAATCCTTTAACTGAACTTAATAGGCACAGATAACAGATGCAGAAAAGATCCAACTGTCACTGCCCCTGTCATACCCTTTTCACCAGAGAAAAACTTCTGTCATGGTTGCAAAGGAAAGAAATGCATTTTCTAAATTGCTATGAAAAGCATACATGGCTCAAATTTTAGTGGAAAAGTTTTTTAATTACATTAATATGTAAATCCACGCTTACAGTTGCATTTTTCTACCTTTTTTTTACTCTAAAGAAATAGCGGCTTGTTTCACCATGTCCTATGCAGACTGAAATTGACTTGGGGGGGAGGGGGGTCAATCCTTTACAAGTATTTAACCCTTAGGCCTAGTTTATAGTTGCTGCTTGAGGCGGTAAAAACAGGTGGTTAATCTGTGGTTTTACCACCCTTCAATCACCCTCCCTAAGCTGCAATAGCAGCTGTACAGGGTCATATACACAGGGCTGCCATCGTGGGGTGGGGGGGGCAGCCCATACACATGTAGGGGGCAGTCTTTAACAGGGGGCAAAAGGGGCAGCTGCATTGGGCCCAGTCATAGTTGTGAGCCTAAAGCAGCTGCCCTTGAGCCAGTGCTGCCCGCATAGTTGCCACAAATTTAACTAAGCTGTCCTGAGATGGCTGTGTCCCGTGCTGAGTCATGGAAATAAAAGCTGCCGTTACAGCAGTAGCCCTGTCTGCTCTCTCTTCTAGCATCTTCCTCCCCCACAGCTTTGTTTCTTTCCTGGCCCTCTCTAACATCTCCAATGGTGGGCATACAGTGTGCCATCCAGACTTATCCCTTTGTTGAGTCAGGCCAATAGGCAACAGCAGGGTGAGATATTTTCAGCTGAAAGATTGAATATGGAAGTGTGATCGATCTTAGCGGTGTGTCCAGAAAGAGCGAGGTGAGCCCCAGGACTGAGGAGGGACTGTACAATGAGGTATATCACCTGGATCAGAACTGTACTGAGGGCGCAACTTGGTTAGAAGGGTTACAGAGGGAGGACACTGTGAGAGAGGGCTGACATAGCGGAAAATGAGACTGGAGGAGGGGGACATGGGAGGATGAGGACATGGACAGAGTTGTACAAAGTACTCGAAACCCATACTTGAGTAAAAGTACAAGTGCTCGATCAAAAAGTGACTTGAGTAGAAGTGGAAGTGCTCGATCAAAAAGTGACTTGAGTAGAAGTACTAAAGTATTCAACATTTTTTGTATTTAAGTATTGCAAGTAGTTTTTTTAAACATTTTGCTACTCAAGTACTGAAAGTAAAAGTACCAGTAGTTTTTAAAAAAAATTTGCTACTCAAGTACTGAAAGTAAAAGTACAAGTACTGTGTTATGTAGTTATTAAAGAAAGAAGTCAAAAGTTTGAACATCATATTGTTTTTTATTATTTCAAATGCAGCTTTTATTTTTACATACAGTAGCATTTATTTTCGTATGCGCTGATAATACACATGTTTTGAGCTTCATGAAACCTGCCATCTACTGTTCTGACAGTGGTAATTTTTATAATTGTAACGAGTAACTATGCAGCACAAAAAAAAAAATATCAGAGTAGAAGTATTGAAATCATTGAAAAAATGTAGTGAAGTAAAAGTGGAAGTAGGAGAAAAAAATTCTACTCCAGGAAAGTACAGATACCGCCTTTCAGTACTTAAGTACAGTAGTGAAGTAGTTCTACTTAGTTACTATACATCTCTGGACATGGAATGGAGGAGGATGAGGACATGGAATGGAGGAGGAAGAGGACATGGAATGGAGGAGGAAGAGGACATGGAATGATGGAGAAGGAGAAGGACATGGAATAGAGTACATGTGATGGGGAGGCCCCAGAGGAAAAGGAGCACATGGGGTGGGGGGGATGGAACAGGAGGAGGACATGGGATGGAGGACATGGGATGCAGAGAGAGGAAGAGGACATGGTATGGAGGAAATGGGACTGGAGGAGGACAAGGGATGGGGGAGATGGGACTGGAGGAGGATATGGGATGGAAGAGGAGGAGGACATGGTATGGAGGAGGAGGAGGACATGGTATGGAGGAGATGGGACATGAGGAGGAGGACATGGGATGAAGGAGGTGGGACAGGAGGAGGAAGAGGACTTTGGATGGAGAAGATGGGACTGGAAGAGGAGGACATAGGATGGGGGAGATGGGACTGAAGGAGGAGGACATAGGATGGAGGAGATGGGACTAGAGGAAGACATCTGATGGAGGAGAGGGGACTGGAGGTGGAGGACATGAGATAGGGGAGATGAGACTGAAAGAGGAGGACATAGGATGGGGGAGATGGGACTGAAGGAGGAGGACATGGGATGGAGGAGATGGAACTGGAGGAGGAGGACATGGGATTGGAGGAGATGGGACTGGAAAAGGAGATGGGACTAGAGGAGAACATGGGATGGAGGATATATTAAGTTATATGAGTTTTAAAATAAAAGTGGGTACACTGAAGTAATCGATGGGATGGCCAGTGGGCGGACGCTGGGGAGTGTTGGTGGTCAGGCCTGGTGGGGGTGCGGCATTCCTAAAGCTGTGTGGCTGCCCTGATATACATGCCCATAGCCACAATGCTTTGCATTGCAGGTCGGCAAATGTTACACCCCCTAATGCCCCCTACATGCAACCCATTCAAGGAAATAAGGCCATGCTGTAATCAGGTGGATTACATGCTCTTTTAGCTGTGGTGCGATCTTTGGGACCTTAAAACAGGCAGTATGGAGGCAACATAATGGAGGGCTATAAATGGTCTTCCACAAGTGTAAAAGGGTACACTTGAGGCCTGTTCTGAGTGGAACCTGTCCTGTTAAACTGCTGTATGGTCTTGGCCACCGTGCTGCAGCTCAGTTTCAGGGTCTTGGTAATCTTCTTATAGCCTAGGCCATCTACAGTATCTGTAGAGCAACAACTCTTTTTTTCAGATTCTCAGAGAGTTCTTTGCCATGAGGTGCCATGTTGAACTTCCAGTGACCAGTATGAGGTAGTGGGAGCGATAACACCAAATTTAACACACCTGCTGCCCATTCACACCTAAGACCTTGTAACACTAATGAGTCACATTACACTGGGGAGGGAAAATAGCTGATTGGGCCCAATTTGGATATTTTCACCTAGGGGTGTACTCACGTTTGTTGCCAGCAGTTTAGACATTAATGTTGTTCAGTTATTTTGAGGGAACAGCAAATTTACACTGTTATACAAGCTGTACACTCACTTCTTTACATTGTAGCAATGTAGATCAGCAATCATTTTTTCAGTGTTGTCACATGAAAAGTAGCGAGTGTGCAGCTTGTATAACAGTGTAAATTTGCTGTCCACTCAAAATAACTCAACACACAGCCATTAATGTCTAAACTGCTGGCAACAAAAGTGAGTACACCCCTAAGTGAAAATGTCCAAATTGGGTCCAATTAGCCATCTTCCCTCCCCAGTGTCGGGGAGCAGGTGTGGTAAATTTGGTGTCATCGCTCTCACTCTGTCATACTGATCACTGAAGGTTCAACATGGCCCCTCATGGCAAAGAACTCTCTGAGGATCTGAAAAAAAAGAATTGTTGCTCTACATAAAAATGGCCTAGGCTATAACAATATTACCAAGACCCTGAATCTAAGCTGCAGCACAGTGGCCAAGATCATACAGCAGTTTAACAGGACAGGTTCCACTCAGAACAGGCCTCGCCATGGTCAGCCAAAGAAGTTGAGTGCACGTGCTGGATTACTGGAACCATGTCCTGTGGTCTAATGAGACCAAGATAAATGTATTTGGTTCAGATGGTCTCAAGTGCGTGTGGCGGCAAGCAGGTGAGGAGTATAAAGACAAGTGTGTCTTGCCTACAGTCAAGCATGGTGGTGGGAGTGTCATGGTCTGGGGCTACATGAGTGCTGCTGGCAGTGGGGAGCTACATTTCATTAAGGAACCATGAATGTCCAAGCATGTCTCTGCACCCTACTGAGCATCTGTGGGGCATCCTCAAATGAATGGTGGAAAAGCGCAAGGTCTCTAACATCCACCAGCTCCGTTATGTCGTCATGAAGGAGTGGTAGAGGACTCCAGTGGCAACCTGTGAAGCTCTGGTGAACTTCATGTTCAATAGGGTTAAAGCAGTGCTGGAAAATAATGAAGGCCACACAAAATATTGACACTTTGGGGCAAATTTGGACGTTTCATTTGGATTTGGATAGCCTCACTTTTGTTGCTAATGGTTTAGACATTATTGGCTGTGTGTTGAGTTATTTTGAGGAGACAACAAATTTACACTGTTATACAAGTTGTGCACTTACTACTTTACTTTACATTGTAGCAAACTGTAATTTCTTCAGTGTTGTCACAATAAAAGATATAATAATATTTACAAAAATGTGAGGGGTGTACTCACTTTTGTGAGATACTGTGTGTGTGTGTATATATATATATATTTATTTTTTTTGCCATATTTCTTTCCAAAAAAGTGGAGTTATCCTTTAAGTTACAAAATAACGTGTGTGGTTGTTAAATGTCATGCTTTAATTAAAAGTGGATTTTTTTTCTTTAAAAGCAAATAGCCAACTTCCAAACAAAATATAAAAAAAATTCAGAAACTGTGCTCGAACTTTAAAATGAAGGCTCATTTGACAAAACAAACAGTAATTGTTCACTTCCTCCTGGAAGCATATAATAAGCCAGCTATCGTAATTTCATGGGGGGCTTTCTAGCTAGATGGGAAGCTGGCCATTGTCACTTGCCAATTACACACCTCATGTGAGTTATGTGGCACGTGGAGGATTGGAGAGTGACATTGAGTGACTTCAGCAGGGTAATTGTACGGCAACAATAAACATCCTGGAGAGCCTTTTCCTACACTGTACAGGCAACCTGTGTAATGGTTTACGATAGTATTCTGAAAAGGAATAGTTCCCTTCCCTGGTGAAATAATGAGCCAATATGATGTCATACCCACGTGAATTGTAATTGCCTCTAGAATATGACACAAGTCGACTCAGTGCCAATTACTGTGCTGGAGAAAACACAGTTGAAATATAAAAGTGACCTGGTGTTCCCCCCTCCACCTCTTGGCATTATGGACTATTTCAGAGCCCTGCAGTTCAAATTTAAAGAAAAAAAAAACCTACTCCCGTGAAGATGGAATAAGTTGTACATGCATAAAATATAAAATTTACATGCTAATTCATTAGGTTTATTTTTTAATGACCTCCAGATGAGTCCGTATTGAAGCTTAAATGCCAACACCAGGCATAGAAACACAGATGATTTCTTATAGACTTTACACATACATGCACACACCCACTATTCCACCATTCTTAAGATTTGGACCTCCTTTTTCCCCGCACTTCACTTCACACAAAAAAATTGGCCACCAATCCACCTACTTGTACAATAAAGAGGCACACCCACACTGACGTGTAAAAAAAAAACCTGAGCTCTCATTGAAATTCGACTGATTCAGCAGGGACCGGACGAATTTAGATCCATATATGTATGGGCACTGTGGTTGTACAGAGCTTGATCTATGGATCAGCCTCTTTACAGCCACCCTGTTTGGATTTTCCCTGCTCGATTAGTGCTGCAGGCTGTAGCCTGCAATGCTGATCAATGTATTGGTGCGGAAATCTCTCTGCTGTCAGAATACAGTAGCTCAATGGGAGGATTTCCTCATCCACCTAAATTGTGTGGAAGGGAGAATCAAGTCAGTTTTTTCATTCAACCTAATGATTGAAGGAACAAAATTGACCTATGTATGGGCAGATTAATTGCATGCACCACGCAATGTGGTCGATAGACATTAGCTCAGACTTCTGCTATGCAAGTAGATGAAGTTACAACAAATAGGGATTTGGGCACTTATATTAGTTGTGCAAAGTGATTGTAAAGGTTTTTTTTTTTTTTTTTAAATAACAAACATGTTATACCAACCTGCTCTGTGCAAGGGTTTTGCCCAGAGCACCCCCGATCCTCCTTTTCTGGGGTGCCCCGTAGGCGCTCCTCCTCTTCATCGGGTGCCCCCACAAGAGCCGCTTTCCATGGGGGCACCCTTGCAGACATGCTCATGTGTCCCGCTGCTGTGTCCATTAACACAGACAGCTGGACTCGGCCCCGCCCCTGCTCCCGTATCACTGGATTGGATTGACAACAGTGGTAACCAATGGCTTCTGCTGCTGTCAATCTATCCAATGAGGACTCGAGACAGTGGCTGGAGCTACTGGGCTCGTGCTTGTAGTTGGAACGTTCGGGTTCAGGTAAGAATAACGGGGAGGGGGGGGGGTATTTGGGGGGCAGCTGCAACCAAGGTTTTTCACCTAATGCACAGAATGCATTAAGGTGAAAAACCTTGAGACTTTACAACTCCTTTAAAAACGCATGTCAAAATGAATGAGCAGAGTGCCTAAGTGTGAAAAAACATGCTAATTAATGTGTGCACAAGTATAAGTGGGACTTAAAGGAAGTATAAGCTAAGACTTGTGTGTGATGTGATTCTGACCTCTCCCCATAAAAGTTTAGAGCCTGCTATCATTTCTGAACCACTGGCCTTGAAATAGTGTACAGATTAGCACTTCTGGCTTCACACTGACTTGACTTACACTTGTTCCATGCCACTGACAGAGACAGTACTGAAGCCGGAAACACCTAGTCAGGTAGAATTTTATAGGGAGGTCAGGAATACCTACAGTACATATGTCTTTCAATGCAGATTTCCTTTTAGGCCTCTTGCACATGGGTTTAAGGAAAACTTCAAGTTTTTTTTACTAATCTCAACATAGGTGCTTCATTTTCTATGGAACAATGGACGCAGCTGTATGAAGATTAGTCATACAGCGATGAGTTAGAGCCCTAAAAAAAAAAATAGAACATTTTGCGTTTGAGTGCAGCAATGTATGCGCAAATGCGTATATTGCAACACTGGCAACTAGAAGAGGATGAAGCTGTATAAACGTGTTAACACAAGGTAAGGAACATTTTACTCAATCTCTCTGTCAACAGGATCAAGAGTATAAAGATGAGTAAAATATTACATCCGTGTGCAAGAGACCTAATATGTGCAGAGCAACACTACAACCCAAAGCAACCAGTTTTGAGCTTGCATTTGGGCTCATGCAATTGGCTGTTTAGGAAGATGCCTGAACCCAAATTGCTTTAAACTTGTTTGCCATGTGTGTTAAAAAGCATCTCAGTAGAACGAGTTCCTATTCAGATGCTTTGTATTAAGGTCTGGAAAACAGCCAAGTGCATGTGCACATGGGGAGAATGACTCCAGCTCAGGGTCACAAACATGAGTCCTTAATCTAAAAGAGAAGATGCATTTACAAGAGGCAAAGCTGTTTTTGGTTTCTCATATACAAAACCATGGACTGGCACACAGACAGTAAGACCAAAACTAGAAGGTAAAACTTGTTACAAATTCAATAGACATGAACACTATTAAAAGGTACAAAAAAAAAAAAAAAATTGCGTTAATTTAAAGGGAATGTATCCGAATGGAAATATGGGAACTAGTCTTACCAAGGGAAGGGGGATAAAAGAGGGACACCAGGAAATCAACTCAAAATCCCTAAGTCGGGGTATGAGGATGTGACATTGATATTGTGGAGTATAACACCTATAACCCGACGGTATATGACCTGTGAGCCAAGCAACTGGAACAAGAATCAAATAAAAAGAAAAGAGAAGTTGCAAATATGGCTCCAACAAGGGTAAGGTGTATATAAAATTTGGTACTTTATTGAGGCAGAAAAATTGAACATATGAAAACCAACAACATCAAGGGTACATGATTATATGGGAACTACCAGCACTGAAGGATCAATGGCCATCATTTGTTCTTGACTGCAATACCTAACGAGTCACTGGAAAAAACAGTAGTCTGTAAAATTTGAGCCCCTATCCTGTGTGCTTGTACCAGGTTAAAGGCTCATTTGAGAGTGACACCTGGATCAGAACCACAGGCTACAATATCTGGCTACAACAATGACTCAGCAATGGTAGCAACCATAGTTCTGTCCTTATGATTCCCTTCAAAATGTAATCTGTCATAAAAGAAACAGGGGGCTGCCATTGTTGACTTCCTTTTGAAAATGCTGCTTGCCCATTATGATATCCTATGGCTTTGAAAATTTGACATAAAAAATATGCGAATGATGAAAGTCAGAAAAATCAGAAGCACTTGTCTTCATACTTTGCACATGCAGGACAAGCATATTTCCATCACTTCCCCGCCACTCAGTTGAGATTTCAAAAGCAAAGTGACATTTTCAGGGAAAGAGTGAACATGTAACATTTGTGAATGGCCCAGCTCTATCAGTTGGGTTAGGAACGGAGTCGAGTACTGTTAATAGTTTGCACTGAGATTTATTTTCCCAGCCACAGCCATCAAACAAATTGGTGCAGGAGTGAGGAAAGGCAAGTAGAAGTTGCCAGAGAGGGAGAAAACTTAGAGCAGAACAATAGCCTTACAATGAAACTCTGCTGGCAGGTAAGCTTTTACTGCAGAAAAGACATTGCGTGTATATTTTAGGCATGTCTTGGGGGGCTGGGGTGACTTGATTTTGCATGTGCAGGAGTTAAAGGGTAACTCCATTTTTGTGGTAAAAGAAAATCGGCAAGTAAAGAAAAAACAATATAGCATATACAAATGCGACACAAATCATATTGCGACATTAAAAATGACCTTTCCTTTTCAATCTGCAGCTGTTGTAATGTTCTGAAAATGCAAAGCAATATGGCTGTACTGACCACACCCCAGAAACATAATTTCCCGCTTGTGTGATTGGCTCACCAATTTTTCCAGAAGTCTGCACTAAGATACAAGTCAGATTTCTGGCATCCCCTGCAACAAAAAATTTAATTCTTGGTGAAATACTTCCAATAGCAACATGTCTAAAGGGATGCAGGCCAGCAGCTTTCCTCAGAGCCCTGCAGCTGCCATACCTGATAGATAATTAGGAAACCACTCCCATTTGACCCACCCAGCACAGAGGCACAGAGGAAAAAAACAGTGATTTCTCCAGAATAACAAAATGTAGGAATCTGCAAAAAAGTTTGTTAAAATCCCTGCAATGTACAGAGATCACCCTGAGGGGAATGTTTTTTTCTCAACAAAAGTAGAGTTACGCTTTAAGTCATCACAGGTTGACCAATAAAGATGGGTAAAGGTGCTGAGCCCAGAAGACGACTGGGAAAAGATGCCAGCAGTAAAGATGGAATATACAAATATACTGTGCATTCTCGACGAATTCTTCAACATTATAGCAAAAGCCCTGGGGACTAGCAACCAGAAAAGCTGAAGCTGTTATAGCTGCAAACGGTGGGCCAACTCAATATTGAACCCTAAGGACTAAGACTGGGATGCAATTAAAGTTCTTCATGTGCGTGTAAAGGCAGGCGTCCCAATTCTTTTGACAATATAGTGTATATCCAGGGCCGTCTTTAATACTCCTTGAGCCCTGGGCAAACATTACCCCCCATGCAATTTCGCTCTCTACCTGCTCTGAGACATACAATACAAATAGCAGCTTGACTCAAAACCAGGTTACTACAGGTGCTGAGGTTACAACATATCAATGCCACTCACCGATTGGTTGCTAGAAGGTACAGCACATTGTTATTGCTCACTGATTGGTTGCTAGAGGTTACTGCACTTCTTTACCGTTCGCTGATTGAGTGCTAGAGATTACAGCATATCTTTATCAGCTACTGATTAGTTGCTAAGGGTTACTGCACATTTCTGCTTGCGGATTGGTTGCTAGATGTTACTGCACATCAATACCACTCATTGATTGGTTGCTAGAGGTTACTGCACATCAACACTGCTCACTAATTGGTTACTGTTGGATACTGTTCATCATTACCACTTACTCATTGGTGGCTAGAGGTAAATGTGGCAATCCCTCTATGGAGGGGCCCCTGGA
This sequence comes from Pelophylax lessonae, assembly GCF_965119305.1. Classification (NCBI taxonomy): domain Eukaryota; kingdom Metazoa; phylum Chordata; class Amphibia; order Anura; family Ranidae; genus Pelophylax; species Pelophylax lessonae. The sequence goes on from NC_138776.1 coordinate 108,943,587, forward strand.
ATGAACGTGGTAGTCTCCCTATGAAAGGGCCCCTGGAAAGGATATTGCATTCTCTCTATGGAGGGGCCCTTGGACTGGTAGTTGCAATCTTCCTATGAAGGGACCCCTGGACTGGAAGTAGCAGTCTCCCTATGAAAGGGCCCCCGGACTGAGGGAAAAAGTCTCCATTTGAAGGGGCCCTAGGACTGGAGGTAGCAGCCTCCCTATGATGGGACCAATGGACTGGAGGTGGAAGTCTCCCTATGGAGAAGCCCGTGGACTGGAGGTGGCAGTCTCCTTATGGAGGGGCCCCTGGACTGGAGGTGGCAGTCTCCCTGTGGAGGGGCCCCTGGACTGGAGGTGGCAGTCTCCCTATGGAGGGGCCCCTGGACTGGAGGTGGCAGTCTCCCTATGGAGGGGCCCCTGAACTGGAGGTGGCAGTCTCCCTATGGAGGGGCCCCTGGACTGGAGGTGGCAGTCTCCCTATGGAGGGGCCCTGGACTGAAGTTGGCAGTCTCCCTATGGAGGGGCCCCTAGACAGGAGGTGGCAGTCTCTCTACGGAGGGGCCACTGGACTGGAGGTTGCAGTCTTCCTATGGAGAGGCATCTAGACTGATTAAGCGAATATTTTCATGAAATGCTTTACCATCTTGCTGCCTGTATGTCCATGATATCTGCTATTTTGGATACTTTTGCTCTATAAACATACTAATTGCATTTTATTTGGAGTGCTGTCAATCTTCTCTTGTGCTCACTGCTCTTTGGATTATGGACCTAGATGAGCACCCAACTTCCAGGCTTTGATTACACACACCTGAGCGGCTTTTTGTCCACCATTGTTCAGCTGGAGGTGGCAGTCTCCCTATGGAGGAGCCCCTGAACTAAAGGTAGCAGTCTCTCTATGGAGGCCCACAAAAGAGAGACTGCTTACTTCATTGAGGGACTACCACCTCTAGTTCAGGGGCCCCTCCATTGAGGGACTACTACCTCCAGTCCAGGGGCCCCTTCACAGAGGGAGACTACAACCCCCAGTCCAGGGGCTCCTCCTATTGAATAGAAGCATAGGATAGAAAGCCCCAGTAGTGACACTAGTCACAGTAGTGAGGAACACTGTGCTCCCCTCCCGGCAGTGTAGGGGTGAAGGTGCCCGCCCGGTGTGTGCCCTGTATGTGGTTCTCACCTGAGCTAAGTTGAGGCCATGTGGCTCTCCCCTCCTCCTTCACAGCAGGCAGGTGCCAATCAGTGTGGGCACAGGGCACTTTCTCAGAGGTGAAAGCAACAGAACTGTCACAGTGGGCTGGGGGGTTAGAGGAAGCGGACGGCCCCAGACTTGCATCATGCACCAGCCCAGCAGCGGCCGTGCCACCCAGTGGAAGTGAAGCTGTGCGGGGGGAGGCAGAGGACAAATCATTCCATCATGACAGGGCTGCAGCCAGGACTACAGGAGCAGTATCGGAAAATGCGGCCGACTGCTCTTTCCTCGGCACCTGCCCAGTGCTGCCTGTCTTTTGGTGGAAGTGCCTACAGAGCAAAATATACTTTTGGCAATGGCAACCCTGGACAGTTGGCTCAAGGGGCAGCTGCTTGGGGCCCCACAACAATGATTGGGCCCAGGGCAGCTGTCCCTTTTGCCCTACCTTAAAGACAGCCCTGTGTATATCAAATCAAGAGCTGGCAGCCAGCAGTGAACTTTTCTGACTTCTACATAGTTCCAGTGTTTTCCAGTCAGCAATTTGCTCATTCTTACTTGGATACTGCTCTTTAAAGTTTTATTAGGTACATGGAACACAGGGAGAAAAAGGCAAAACAGCTTACAAGATCTGAAAAGTATCCCAGTTTATCTGCTAATTTATTGCTATGAAAATAAAACATAAAAACAACAATGGGGTTGATTTACTAAAGCTAGAGAGTGGCAAATGTGGTGCAGCTCTTCATAGAAATCAACTAGCTTCCAGGTTTTTTTTTTTTTTTTTTTTTTGTGTAGCACCCTCCTAGGTTAGGTGCTAGAAGTGAGGCAAATTTAGTTTTTGGCTCTGCTATTAGAAGTGGAGACTTAATTGTGTTTTGCCTACTCTGCAGTAGTATAACTCTATGGCATCCCCGCTGAAGAAGTCTACGCCCACCAGACGTAACGCGTACGGGGGATTGGTCACTCGGTCCGTCGGCCATACAACACGGAAGCCAGACACCTCACAGCACGCTGCATGCTCTGCTATTTACATGCCCATTGAACCGGGACACAATGTAAGTGCAATACTATTTTTTGAGCAATAAAATGTTATTCCTGCAACAGAGAGCACTAGATTGTTTCCTCTTTTATCCATATGTTTTGGAGCTTATTGGGAAAGAGTATCCTCTGTGATTTTGAGATATCGTTATGCTGGAGGCAATTGTCTGGTCCTATTGATATCGTTTTGGCTGATCATCGTGGAGATTGATTCATGCTTTTAGACCCTGTGGGGTCAAGTTCTGGAGGTGAGAGGCAGAGAATGCCGGGTGATGGGATTTTATGAGCACTCAAGTCACACATATTATATATTTCACCGGATCACCAGTGGACTGTGTGTTTTTCTTACCATCTATATCTTCACCTATGAACTTTTTTACTACCATATGTTTTTAATGATGTTTGTGGCTTTTTAAGGATTTACTTTAATTTGTCATAATTTATTGTAATACTGGACTGCGCTACACTATTATTTATATATGTACTGAGGGTGTTGGATTACACTTGAGTGTTAGCTGCTGGTCTAAGTCTATATTCATTCAGCGCTGAATCTTCTATTATTTTTGTTATAGTAGTATAACTCTGTAGTTCTGCAGCTGCAGGCTTGCCTGTTTCAATAACTTTCTGCAAACATAGTTAGCAGGAGAGGGCAGAGCCGAAACTGACCCTGGATACAGCTGCAGCTAATTCCTGATCTAAAAGAATGGCCAGCAGGGCTGAGAGGTGTATACAAGGCTGGGAGTTGATAGTAAGGGGGTCCTTTGCCAGCAGGAAAATTACCCAATCTGGAAATACTGTCTAACCATTTAAGGCTCAGTAGAAGTGTTAAGAAGTACTGGATGATTCTCATTCATCAAGGAGCCATAAGGTCACCCCTAAATTTGCAGGAACACCCAAGGCAACACCAAGAGGGAATCTTCTTTGGAAACTTCAGGCCAGAGTCAAACTGAAGCTTAGAGGAGACCTTTAACATCCCTGGATCAGAGAAAGTAGGCCTTAGAATAATCTCAGGAGAGAGACTGTTGCCTGTACACCCCCTTCTTGATAGAGGGACTGTTTCAGACCTGCTGCCAGGGTTGTGCCTTAGAGGAGGCCCTTGTGCTATAAGCGGTGTGCAATTATTGTACATTTTTTTTATATTCTGTGTTAATAACTGCTTCTAGATAGTGTCCTCAATCAAGTTGTTTAGTTCTGGGCATCCCAAAGCTTATCTCAATTCCTATCCCAGTTTTACAAAACAATAAAAAACAACAAAAAATACACTGTCTGATTACTGTCTGAGGACTGGGAGAGATTTTGTGCATCTGGCAGAAAATACTCTATGCTTGACTGCTTGATCCGCTAAGGGATCAGAACCTAAAAATCAAAGCACTGGACCAATCTGGTCTGTCTGCTACATTTGTCAAAGCTTAACTAAACAAGTTGAAGTTAGAAGTTGATTGGCTTCCATGCATACCTGCACCAGATTTCTCCAGTTTTAGTAAATCGAACCCAGTGTGTTTAAATAAAAAGTTTACTAAAGTTTGCCTGCTGAGATTAGTAAACATAGAGCAGCAAATGTACTTTATGTATTTATTGACCCCTAAATGTTGTTCATTTATAAAAAAACAATTACAAAATCCACATGTACACCGGATCTACAAAATCAGTGACCCTCCAAGCAACATTCCAAAGAGAAGTTGGTATAGAAAGCAATCAGAGTGCACTGAAATAACCGCTAACAAGGCCCACCCACTTTGACACCAGGAGCAGTGTGAGTGGGCCTGCCTTGATTAATCACCAGGCAAGAGCTTAAAGCTTCTACCCAGCACGGAGCAGAGAGTCCTCCTGGTTATTACTGGGAATCCTGTGTACACTGTATGTTCTGGGGTAGGCCAAGAAAGAAGAAACCATAAATCATTAAAGTAGGAGTGGGCGTTTTATTTTTCGCTTAGAAAAAAAGAGGGTGCAAGGAGGACATGGGTACTTTTATAGGGTGTATAAAAGGGCTCAAGAGGAAGGTTAAAGGGTCAGGCTGTCTTTTATTATAAAGCCAAATGGTCTTTCATTTACAAAGCAGTGTTTTAACTCCCACATTTATCCTAAGATGTATAGGAAATTACATTTTATTTATATACAATTACATTTTATACAAGCAATATGTATCAAACATCAATTCTTTCCTAAGAATTTTAACAGGATCACAAAGAATATTGTGCAAAATTTAGGGGGAAAAACTTTTTGCATTATTTTTATTTTGTGATTCCACTTTGACCCATTTAACCATATTGTTATTTGCCTTTTTGGGGATTTTTGTGAAATCATTGTTCTTTCCTGTGTTTTAATTTTAAAAAGCTTTAATTTGAAGTGGCTCTGTTGCTTTGATGTAAATAGATTCAGTGTTTGCATTTGCCTAAATTTACATGACAATGTCAATGTCAAGAACCATTATCATAAATGGTTTGGTAGTCGATATGCTCAAGGTAGTATTCAGTTGACGGCATGAGCGGAGAGTTATGTGATGTGCTTCTCTAGGATTCTAAATCCTCTAGACCTGGACTCAGAAAATTGATTCATTGAAGTTAATAGACATCTCATCAATCTTCAGGAATAGCACTCTTTCCACGTACAAAAGGAAAACTTCAGGTTTCATATTTCTCATCGGTGAGTCTTTAATTTTAAACCTGTAAATGTTGTTTTAAATATTATTTCTATAACATGAGAATTCCCAGCTGTAGGTTTTTCTTATCTTTCTATTAAAAAATCTATCTAAAAAAAAAAATGCAAGTATATATTTCTCTTTAAGTACTATGCGTTACCAGCTGCATCTCTAAATAAGTTATTCTAAATAAATTATCCCAATGTAGAGCTGAAATAATACAGTAAGAAAAATAGTGATCCAAGAAAAGTATATTTATATATTTTAACTACATTTATTGATGACACATTGCTTCCTTCTGGGTTAAAATATCCTATTTCTTTTTTAAATAACAAAATAAGTTTTTGTTTAAGATTGTATATTATAATAAATCTAATAGGTAACAATTGATCATAATTACAGGACATGTTCAAATGTATTGACTTTTAAATTTAAATTGTATATATTATTGAAAGTGTGATGTTTTACATTTTGATAAAACAAAATATCTACCAAAATTTTATAAATATAAATCACACACACATTGAATAAACCTAAAAGCCACGATTTATACTGAAAATATCTATAGAATCAATCCTGAAATACACCATGACACGTCATTCAACAAACAACAATTATGCAAGCCGATTAATGTGCCTACTTATTTCTTTTCAGCAGCTCATTAATCCTGGGTTTACTTTTTTTGCAAGAATAAATAAAAGCCTTCTACAGAAATTGTTTTAATACCCAGGATACCAAATGCTTTAGATTACTTATTATCGTGCACAATAGGCAAAATAAAGCTTGTTTGAAATAATTAAGGTTAGCTGTTGTTTAATGACCACTTGTTTGTAGAGCTTAAAGTTTCAACATCATTTAGAGCTGGAAGAACATTTTGGATAAATGGTCATAAGCTGCTTCATTTGAATAATGTGTGTTTAATGGAAGGTTAAAAAAATCTGCAAATGCTGTTGATTAAATTTAAAGAATTGTTGGTGTGTGAGAGCGGGAGGCCTGGGATCATGCATGCTTCCTTCCACAATTTAGAGTGAAGTTTGTGGGTGGAAATGTGACAGGGTTACATTATGTATTGTTACCATAGGTGACATTCCGTCTAAGTGAACAGGGAGACTGCCTGATGCTTTGTGATGGTTTATTGTTGGTGGGAATCTCCAACGGGTGTCAGTGTGGAATTTACACAGCTGTTCAGAAAGTGATGATATTATTAGGCATGAAAATTAAGCGCAGCACACAAACAATTATTGAAGAAATTATTACAGATGCTTGGGATCTATATATTATATTGCTATTGACTGCTGTATTTAAATTAAATTATTTTTTATTTTCTTTGTTTCTGCTATGCTTTTAACATTGATCCTTCAATCCTCTGCTATAATCACTCAACTGCACCCACCCAATTTTTTTTTTTTACTGCATTTTACATTTTTTAGTGATGGATCCCAATTTAATGTATCAGAGTAGATCAGCTTTAAAGTAGGATGAAAAGGGACTCGGTACTTGATTGTCAGAAATGAAGATCATTTTGGCATGTAAAACAGCTTTTGTGTATGTATTTAATCTGTGTATTTAGCGGTTTGTCTGTTCAATTTTAATTAAGGCTTTTTTTCTTTGTTGGTAGAGTTAAATAAACCTCTTTAGTATAGCCACAAAATTTAAGGCTCCAGGTGCCACAAATAAGTACATATATGCCTATCATTACCTTTGATCAACCTAGTGGATTTAGGACTGGACTGAACAAGAACTTTTTAGATCTATTTTGAAGAAAGATGGGCACCCTGAACATAATGCAACTATTCGGCTCAAATCTTTAGTTAAGGTAACTAACCAAATGACTTAGCAAGAACAATATCTCCCACTCAGAAGAAGAGTTTGCTCATTGACCCTTGCATTGGTACACTATAATGACCTGCCAAATTATTCCCTAACTCAGGCAATAGTATTGCATTGTGTAGGAAAACCTGATTTCCTTTCCTCCACTGGAAACATTTGTCACAAAGAGGTTTTCCAGCATGCTGACAAATCTAGGGGCTATAATAAGCAATTCTGATGCTCTAAAATGCCTAGTATTCCTTTCTAGTTTCAGCCCAACTGATCTTTTAGTTTTAAGGCCACTTAATACATTCCAAATAGATTAAAATAAAAGGTGTGAGAACCTCACAATTTATTTTCTTTCAAAAGCAGTCATAGCCAGAGTAAAAAAGCCTGTCCCTTTCCAGCATTCTGCATGCAGGGCTGTTTAAGGGAAGTCCTGCCCCTTGGGTCATGTATTGTCTACCTGTCAATACCCCTTTCTTAAAGGTTGGGATATAAAGGGCAGTGGGTGGAGTCATAGCTAAAGAGATGTGTTGCAGAAACACCTCTGGAAGGAACTCCCTATCACAAAGTGCCAGATCAGTGAGTAACCCACCTTCGGGTATTCTCCTTGGCAGAGACTTCAGCTGTTATGGAGTAGGGGAACAGCATCAGGAAAACTCTGAACTAGGGGACCAATTTAGTAACTTCCTCTTTTGTGTGAGAACTAGAGCATCCTCCACAGAGATTCTTTTAGTGCCAAGTTTTGAAATTGTAACGTTTCTCTTTAGGTGTTATCCTGTGAATTTTGCATTTGTTTTCTTTAACTACACTGGAAATAAAATTATTTTTGGCAGTAAAATCCCATCATCCCATCACAACTGAACATTGCATAATTGAAGTACCAAGTTATTTATGGTGAAATTCTATTTGTTGTGGGGGGCAAGTGAAATGAATTGAGGGCTCCAGTTGCTGAAGATGACCTACTGAATGTCTCCCTTTGTCCAAGATAGTGAGAGTGTGGTTGATGCATTGCAGTCCCACTGTTTCTGCTATGGGTGGAAAAAGCCCTGCTTTCATGCAGAAATGTTTTTATTATCTTTGGAACTGTGTAGGTAACCACAGTTTGTGGGCTATGTATACTTTGGGGGCTAATGAGTAGAATGAGTTAGCCCTATGGACGTCGTTCTTTTATAAGGGATCTACTGGTCCTTTGCAATTTATAACTGTACACTTTGAATATTTTTGCCACTGTGGAAGTGGAGCGGATTTGACATAGTAATCCCTATATGACAATGCTCTGTGCTTTACCCTCGCATGTGCTTTCACTTGTTGGAGATCTTTATTCAAAGTGAATGAACAAAATCAGTGTATTTAAGCCCAAGCACAAAAAAATTGAATATTACAGTTTACTGTTCCAGGGTCGTAGTGGATGCATTAGGTTTTTTTTTTTTTAAGTATTTTTCCTTGACTTTCACTGGTTGATCCTGATAGTAGAACGCTTCCTGTCCTGCAACACTCTCTCACTGCACTGTATCTATAGAGGAGCAGGGTTGTCACTCTAAAATAGGAAGTGTGTTAGGATTATAGAAAACTTCTTCTCCTAATATAATAAAACAGAAAGGAGAGGTTATATAGATCACAGAGGATAACTGGGCAGGGCTGATGACACTGTTTGAAACTACAATGCTGTAGAGGCCCTGTATGGTTTGCTGTATTTCCTTCCCTTGTTTTTTGTATGAAGTGTCGTATGTTTTTTACTCAATAAAGGTGATTTTATCAGAATGTGGACATCCAGACATTTCTTCAAAATAGATAATCTGCTAAGTGCAAGGCCAACACCCTCTGTTTGTGCAGTGGAGGAGGAACACATAAGGGTGACTACTTTGGTGTACTACTTCATTCTGCAGAGGCCCTGTGTTGTAAACTCACTTTGAGAAGTTAGGAGCTCAGTGGATTTCTGGCAGATCAACAGCTATCTGTTTGTACTTTTAAAATGTATAGAGACAAGAAAAAATATTCAATACAGTACATCTGTGCAAAATATGCACAGTTTCCCAACTTTTATTTTGCCCATACTTTAATATGGATAGAACACTATTGTTTACATTCAACACCATTTAAGGCACCTTTTTGTGCTGTTAACTAATTTACAGCTGCCTTTTAATTGGGTGATCTGTTCTGTGTGTTAAAACAGGAACTGCAGCTATCTTTAAAAAAAAGGACAGAAAGAGCTTGTAAAATGAACATTTAATTAACCCATTGATGAGGAAATTTTCTGAGTGTTGGATGTTGTCACTGCATTTTCTCCAGTTTTTTGCCACATAACATTCAAAAATTTCCCAGTTCAAGGATTCTTTCATTTTCTCATGGTGATATACCCAATGCCTAAAGTTATTTCTCTCTATGTCTCAAACTGTCTATTTGATGCTTGTGAGCTTTGCTTGATTTATCATTAATGGCTAAAGCATCATTCACGCAGATAGAAATTGTGGTGGCTTGACAAATCTGGTTTACTCAAGAAAAGAACCCAGATGTCTAATTCAATATAATAAACTATGTGACTCATCTACATAAAAGCAGTTTCCATCTGCTCTAAGAAGCTGTTTATTGATTAAGAGACCTTACTCAAAATTAATTTAGGAATGCTTAAATATGTACAGCAGTAAGTAAGAACCAAATAACTAATACAACTGAAAATGGTTACCCAATTCAAAATTTTAAGCAACTTTGTGCCAAAGATCTGGCAGCAGTTTTTTCTGGATTCTAAGCAGTGTCATTTTAAAATACACTGAAGGAAGACAGTCCAGTTAGGGTGGCATTTCCACTAAATGTTCCAAGTCACTGCTGCCACTTGGACTACAGGTGAACTACAGCCTCTCCCTTCAGGAAAGAAAGAAAACTTTAGATAAGCAAATGACAATCTAAATTCACTTCTAGAATTTGATTGGCTGCGCACCAACCAAGCAATCTGCCTCAATATTTGAACTTTTTAAAATCTAATTTCATACACATACTTAATATTTATAGATGACTAGTCACTCCAACCAAAGGTACTAAAATTAACACAAAGTTTTGTATTCATTCTTCACCTTATTAAAAAGGCTTTTAAAAAAAAAAAAAACAAAGAGGTTTTTTGTTTTCACTGATCACAAAAAAGGTCTCCTTCTTGGTAAACACAATAAATATTTAGTTAGTACCAGTATAACAACCTGTAAGCTGTATTCTTAAAAACGTGTCAAGCTCTCAGTGATGCAATGATATTATATACAGTAACGCTGGTCACCCAACACTTTATCTCAACACGCAACTATGTATCCCATGACCAGCAATAAAAAAAATAAAAAAAACATTTATATGCTGGCTGTGCTCCAACATGTGGAGTTGGCTTTAAAACGAAAACAAAGGTACTTCCGGAGACATATTTAATTTTAAACTCCTAAACCAGAATAGTCGGAGGTAAAGTATTTAAAAATATTTTTATCTGAGATTCTGGAGTTTACCTTTGCATTTTGTGCAAAAAAGTGGCAGAATGTTTAGCAATTGTTTCCGTAAAACCTGACACAGCTTTCCAAATGTATCTATGGCACAGCACTACAGATCAAAGCTGGACGCAGATCCATTGATTGAATGCCATGCAGCCACATTTTTTGCTACCATGTGACAGTCAAGTCAAGGAAACAAAAGGACGTTCTTTATCACACATTACGTGTGTGGGTGTACTCTATCACATTCTATGGACCATCACATTTTTGTTTTCCCAGGACGGCTGGAGGTCTGTCCTAAACACTGCTCTCCTTTAAGTGTTTTATCCCTCTCTGATGTACAGAGCTGACTGTACGAGAGAAGCCCCAAAATATTCAAATTCAAATTAAAAGGCAGCTTTATTATGGGGTGGGAGGATGACCAGTGTGTGTGACCAGGTGTACCAGATATAATTAAACACAAAACCTTCATACAGCGAACATCTGCTGTCATTAGGATCCTGTTTAACATCCTTTGGGTGGAACAGGGACAGTCCCCGAACACTAGGAGAAATCATTTTGATGAAAAGCAATGGGTGGATTGGACTTTATGACCAAACAAACTTAGATGGGAATCCTAAAATCCAAGCACCCTTTCTTCTAGGCTGGGAACTAGGCATGGCATTAACAACCATATCCCATACAACTTATGTTTAGGAATATACAAACAAAACATATTTGACTGAAACAGCAGCCTTTATAAGACCAGGGTATAGGGAAAGGGGGCGGGAGGAATAAAGTTCAGCTCATAGACATTTAAATAGAGACATGGAATCTGAGAAAGTCAAGCGTTTTGCAGGAATGTTGCTCAGGGACTTAGTAGTGAGGCAAGGATCAGGATGATAGCTCTTCAAAGACTGTCAGAATTGACAGCTCTCATATTTCTATCCTGACAAGGTCTCAATATAAATTCATGCAAACTAGTTGCTAGGAAGGCTTTATTTGAATTATCTTTGGAAGACAAAGGGTGTGATTTATGAAAGCCGTTAAGAAGAAAATCTGAACTGTTTCTTGTAGCAATTGGATTGGTTGACACAAGGGACAGCTCCAAACGGCTCCAGGTAATGCTATTAGCACCACATTGATTTAAAAATGATCTAAATTAGGCACTGTGTATGCCCACATAATGCTGGATTTTATTTATAGTGCCCACAGGTAGAAGGATAGACTGGATTCTGACAAAATGAGCTTAGTCCTAGCAGTCATGCTGCCATTTGGTAATGGTTATTCATAAAATTCCTGTAGTAGGATTAGACTATCATATATTACATTTACATGAAAGTAACAGATCTCATATAACCGAATACCTGACAGGCCAAAAAGGCCGTTCTTTCAGCTGCATCGTTGACCTGATGGATTTGTGAACCTTGTGCATTGGTAGACAATTTTTTATATTTTGTTAACCAGGATTACATGAAAAGAATTTAAAATAGGCAGACAAAAGCTCCAAAGCCATTGTTCATGTTTGGGGAGAGGAATCTGTGTCTGATCAGTGACTGAAATTATATGCAGGTACAGATGCAAGGAGAAGCTGCTCTTATAGAACTGAGAACAGTCAGTGTTGAACCTACCCTCTACCTATTAGGAATACACACATTATGTAGAATGCTAGCACTGTGGGAGGTGTAGTTGCACACAGGCTGAGCTGGTTTAGTCGGCTGGTAGGAGAAAACTACAGATCCCACGAGGCACTGGGGCTCAGAGTCTAGGTCCTTTTTCTGTTGCTTTCCATGTGCTGAGGAGAAGGAGTGTGGAAAAGTTCAGAGAGACTAGGTGTAGATTAGGCTTCCAGCAGACCATTCAGAATCGCACCTGAATGGGAGAGAGGAGCACTGGAAGACCTTCTGGGACATCAAAGCGTTCCACGGATGCTAATGGATTCTGTTGCCTGATGAAGGGGAAGGATGCTGCAGACACTTGACGGTTGTGTTGTCAACGGTAAACAAAGGGAAATCACCTGCTACCACAATAGTTGGTGATAGACTGCTGGCCAAAACCCCATTGCACTTTGACAAAAGATGACTAGTGTTGCCTGCACATATCACAGAGCTAGTGCTTTTATCATTGCTTAAAAGGGAAATTATCCAGAGTACTCTGACAAAGGAGGTGGGCCACAACAAGCTGGCCAGCAGAAAAGAGAGGGTATATTACAGAATGCTGAACTGTTAGGAGGAAAACTTTTTTTTTTTAGGATTGCCCCCCAGTATAAGATTAAGGAGGGTTGCTCTCTACACGAATTGTTTGTTTTTACAGTTTATTTCTTGCTACTGTTCACCTATTTGCAATATGTTACATGCTACTGTTCACCTATTTGCAACCGTTAGCTGCTTTATTACTGTTGTTTCATATCTCTTTTTCCTCAGAGATACTGCATATACATCTGCAATAAATATTCCCCAGCAAGACTGCTGTGTCAGAGTGCTATTTTCAGAGTTGTGGGAACAGGAAAAGGGGACCCAATACATCCTGCTGCTCTTTTGGGGTATGCGGTACATATACGAACATCAGACACATAAGTAGTATAAATACATGTCTAAATACAAAATGTAGTGATCTGTAAGGCTGGTATTGAAATGGGGAGGGGGGGGGGGTTGATAAATATCACTGACCAATTCAAATAATTCATTTTGTAGATTTCACTAAAAGTTTGACAAAAGAAACAGTCAAAGCTGTGAACATGCAGCAGGGTGATCCTGGCAAAACCAAAGTCACTTTGCAATAACTTGTTCTTACTGTAAACATGGAGCTGGCTCTGTGCTCCAATAGGCCAGTGAATTTGGATTGCAGCTCCTCCAACCATATGGAGTCAGTCCTTTTATGACTTTACTTGCTGTTAGAAGGGTCTGGGACAAATAGGTTGTTAAGCCATCCCAAAATGACCCCCTAATTGCTGTGGCAGAAATTTCACTACTGCCTGGAAAACTACACTAGATTCACTAAGAAATGATACACACAACCGGGATGATTTCCCCTAGCAAAAAAAAAAATAAAAAATCATTTGCTGTGTCGGTTTTATCTAGAGTGTGTGCATCTTGTGACAGCATGACAATTAATATCACTTGTAAAACAGAAGGCTCATTAAATCTGCCTCATTATGACTGTTCAGGTCCTGTGATATCATTCAATGGGATTTCCCCATTATCTGTGCCTGACAGGTACGCCTCATCACTCAAGTCAATTGGGCTCTGTCAAATGACTGTTGCACACAGATTATATTTTTTCTGTCACGCTAGAGAGCTGAAGAAACATAGCTGTGGGGGACACACTGGCTAAAATATATCAAGAGAATGGAAGACAACCAGTCATCAGAAATGTACCACTTTGCTGCAAAACAATAAAAAGGAGCTCTGCTAAGCACTGTAGAAGGGTTACCAAGTCATCCCTATTTAATTACTGGTTCAAGTATTATACAGTGTCTTTGGTTTAATAAAAACAACTAAGGCAAATACTGAACCCACTTAGCAGAATTTACTCCCATTTTATGTAACTTAACTGCGTCAGTAATTAAAGAATAGGATGGAAACTGCTATTTAAATCTAAAATAACCCCACCACATAACCTTGATGAAATTTCATAAGAGATAAACACCTACTGCTTGGGCAAATAAAATGAGAAGATAAGCTTGTGCTTTGTCAAAATGTTGAAATAAACCGTATCAGTGAGTGTTGACCTTTCAAGCCCCTGGAGTCCCACCTTATTGTTTAGAAAATTATTCCACTCACTGATATGGTTTATGTCAACATTTTGACAAAAATATTGGCACCCCTGCATTTCTGCCCAGAAATGTGTTGCAATTGCAAATGTTTAGGCATTCTCATGTTTATTTCTTTTGTTTGTATTGGTATGACACAAAAAGTGGAGAAATAAAAAGCCAAATCTGACACATTCCATGCAAAAAATCAAAAATAGACTGGACAATATTATTGGCACCCTCAATTTGATATTTGGTAGCACACCCTAAGTAAAAAATAACTGAAATCAATTGCTTCCTGTAACCATCAATGCGTTTCTTACACCTCTCTACTGGAATTTTGGACCACTCTTCTTTTGCCAATTGCTCCAGATCTCTCGGATCGAAAGGGTTCCTTTTTGCCAACTGCTATTTTGAGATTTCTCCATGGATGTTCTATGTGATATAGAGCTGGACTCATTGCTGGCAATTTAAGCACTTTCATTTCTGGGTGCTTTTTGACGTGTGCTTTGGGTCATTGTCCTGCTGTAAAACCAATGACTTCTGACAGAGACCCAACTTTCTGACACTGGGCCCTACATTGCACCCCAGAATTCTTTGATAGTCTTCAGATTTCAAAATACCATGCACACAGTCAAGACATCAAGTGCCTGAAGCAGCAAAGCAACCCCAAAACATCAGTGAACCTCCACCATGTTTGATGGTAGGGACTAGGGTTGAGCGGACACCTAGATGTCCGTGTTCGACGGGTTCGGCCGAACTTTAAAAAAAAGTCCGGGTCCGTGTCCCGGACTTTTACCGAACTTTTCCCGGACACCGAACCCCATTGAAGTCAATGGGGACCCGAACTTTAAGGCACTAAAATGGCTCTAAAACACCAAAGGAAAGGGCTAGAGTGCTGCAAATGGCAGCAAAACGTAATTAAGAGCATGGCAAGTGCTCTGCAAACAAATGTGGATAGGGAAATAACTTAAAACAACAAAAAAAAACAGAAAAATAAAACAATGTTCTTCTTCATCTCTGAAGGACGAGGCCCATATGGAGTAGGAGGGAGGTTGAGGTGGTGGTGGATGTGGCGGTGACATAGGCGTGCGCACAGGGTGTGCTGGGTGTGCCTGGGCACACCCTAATCACCTAGGGCACATAGCATTGCCAGTGAGGAGATGGGAAAGATCTCCCTGGGACCTGCTCTGCTCTATTTCTCCTTGCCTACAGGTACATGGCCCCGATACATTACTCTCCCTGCTGGCAAACACATGCATGTGTATTTCAACTTTGGGGTGCACACCTTAATGCAATAGGCTGCGCACACCTATGGGCGGTGTAGGTGGAAGCGGCGGTGGAGGAGGACCAGGGCCGGATTAACAGCATCATGGGCTTGGTGCTGAGGATTTTGAAGGGCCTTAGGGCCGTGCCTTGCCATGCACCCAGAGGAGGAAGGGTGCAGCCATGCATGCCTAATTCAACATGGGATGCTGTCTCTGAAGCCCATAAACACATCCATGCATCGCCAACTGTCCCTCCTTGTCCGGCCTTCACGCTGTGTGGGGAGGTTCTGAGGGTGCTGCCTGGGGAAGCGAGCATAGAAGCCAGACTTCTGTGTTTACAAGTGACAGAAGAGCGGTAACAGTGAATATGGCCAACCCGGGGCCTATATAAAAGGTAGGGGCCTGGAGCTGCAGCTCCAATAGACCCTACATTAATCTGGCCCTGAGGAGGAGGACGAGGTAGCCAACACTGCTTCTTTTCACAAATTTTAAATGAGGGTACACCCCAAAAGAGTGAGAAAGAGCAAAAATGGAACAATGGGTGGGTAAGGTCGGTATCCATTGCTATTCTGCATAAGGTACGGAAAAGTCCCGTGGGATCCATGCCTGGTTCATTTTAATGAACGTGAGCTTGTCCACATTGTCTCTGGACAGGCGGCTGCGCTTGTCTGTTATAACGCCCCCAGCCGTGCTAAATACCCGTTCAGATAATACACTGGCTGCAGGGCACGCCAGCACCTCCAAGGCGTAAAGGGCAAGCTCAGGCCATGTGCCCAATTTGGAGACCCAGAAGTTGAAGGGGGCAGACCCGTCATTCACTACATGTAGGCGTGTGCACACATACTGCTCCACCATGTTGGTAAAATGCTGCCTCCTGCTAAGACGTTCCATCTGAGCTGCTGGTGCTGCTGTTTGTTGTGGCGTGCTGACAAAGCTTTTCCACATTTCGGCCATGCTAACCCTGCCTTCTGAGGTGCTGGCGGTGCCCTGGTTGCGTTGGCGACCTCCTCCTCCTCCTCCTCTGCCTTGTGCTTCCACTGTGGCCCCGCTGTCAGATGGGAATGCCAGCAGCATGGCGTCTACCAGCGTGCGCTTGTACTCGCGCATCTTGCGATCGCGCTCCAGTGAGTGAATTAAGGACGGTACGTTGTCCTTGTAACGGGGATCCAGCAGCGTGGCCACCCAGTAATCAGCACAAGTTAGAATGTGGGCAACTCGGCGGTCGTTGTGGAGACACTGCAGCATGTAATCGCTCATGTGTGCCAGGCTGCCCAGAGGCGACGAAAGGCTGTCCTCTGTGGGAGGTGTATGGTCCGTGTCCTCTGTATCCCCCCAGCCACGCACCAGTGATGGCCATGAGCTGGCCTGGGTGCCACCCTGCTGTGAACATGGTTCCATCTCCTCCTCCAGCTCCTCCTCCTCCTCATCCTCCTCATCCTCCAGAACTGTGCCCCTGCTGGACAATTGCGTCCCTGGCGTTTGCGTGTGCAGGAACCCACCCTCGGAGCCCCTTGCGAATGACTGCCCTGAAAGCCTTGGAAATGTTACCTCTTCATCCTCCTCCTCCTCCTCATCCTGTGCCACATCCTCTTCCATCATCGCCCGAATTGTTTTTTCAAGGAGGCATAGAAGTGGGATAGTTAAGCTGAGAACGGCGTCATTGCCACTGGCCATGTTGGTGGAGTACTCAAAACAGCGCAACAAGGCACACAGGTCTCGCATGGAGGCCCAGTTATTGGTGGTGAAGTGGTGCTGTTCCGCAGAGCGACTCACGCGTGCGTGCTGCAGCTGAAACTCCACTATGGCCTGCTGCTGCTCGCACAGTCTTTCCAGCATGTGCAAGGTGGAGTTCCACCTTGTGGGCACGTCACATATGAGGCGGTGAGCGGGAAGGCCGAAGTTACGCTGCAGCGCTGCCAGGCGAGCAGCAGCAGGGTGAGAACGCCGAAAGTGCGCACAAACGGCCCGCACTTTCTGCAGCAGCTCTGACATATCGGGGTAGTTTTTAAGGAACCTCTGCACCACCAAATTCAGCACATGCGCCAGGCAAGGGATGTGCGTCAAACCGGCTAGGCCCAGAGCTGCTATGAGATTTCGCCCGTTATCGCACACCACCAGGCCGGGCTTGAGGCTCGCTGGCAGCAACCACTCATTTGTCTGCTGTTCCATGCTCCTCCACAACTCCTGCGCGGTGTGTGGTTTGTCCCCCAAACAGGCAAGTTGTAAAACTGCCTGCTGTCGTTTACCCCTGGCCGTGCTGAAGTTGGTGGTGAAGGTGTTACGCTGTCCGGATGAGGAGGCGGTAGAGGATGAGGAAGCGGAGTAGGAGGAGTTAGGAACAGGAGGCAAACTGAAGCGCCCTGCAATCCTCGGTGGTGGAAGGACATGCGCCAAATTGCTATCCGCCTCAGGCCCATCCGCCACTGCATTTACCCAGTGTGCCGTTAGGGAGATATAACGCCCCTGACCGTGCTTACTGGTCCACGTATCCGTAGTTAGGTGGACCTTGGCACAGATGGCGTTGCGCAGTGCACACCTGATTTTTTCCCCCACTTGGTTGTGCAGGGAAGGGATGGCTTGCCTGGAAAAGTAGTGGCGGCTGGGCACGACGTACTGTGGGACAGCCACCGACATAAGGTTTTTAAAACTGTGCGTCTCCACCAGACGGAATGACAGCATTTCAAAGGCCAATAATTTTGAAATGCTGGCATTCAGGGCCAGGGATCGCGGGTGGGTAGGGGGGTACTTCCTCTTCCTCTCAAGTGTTTGGGAGATGGAAAGCTGAACGCTTCCACGGGACATTGTGGAGATGGTTGTTGGTGACCCAGGTGGTGGTGTTGCTGACAGATCGTCTGTTTGCGGGGTGGCAGGTGCCGGTATCACTACAGATGTGGCTGGAGCGGCCGAGACTGCAGCAGAAGAGGAAGCAGGATGAGCCAGAGACGTTTCTTGGTTTTGAAGGTGTGTACTCCACTGCAGCTCGTGCTTTGCACTTAGATGCCTGATCATGCAGGTTGTGCTCAGGTTGAGAAGGTTCATGCCTCGCTTCAAGCTCTGATTGCACAGGGTGCAAACCACTCGTGTCCTGTCATCAGCACATTTTCTAAAGAACTTCCACGCTAGAGAACTCCTTTGAGCTGACTTTGGTGCGCTCGTTCCCTTGCTGCGTTGGGCAGTAGCGGGCGTAGTGTCTAGGGCACGGCCGCTCCGCTTCTGCACCCTGCTCCCTCTTCTGCTGTGCTGGTGGCTCTGTGCGACCACCGCCTCTTCCTCCAAACTACTCAGTTCACCTGCATGACGTTCATTCCATGTGGGGTCGAGGACCTCATCGTCCTCCACATCATCTTCCACCCAGTCTTCACCCCTGCCCTCCTTGTCGGTCTCCACAATGCTGAACGCCGCAGCAGTTGGCACCTGCGTTTCGTCATCATCGGAGACGTGCTGCGATGATCCTTGCATGTACTCATCTTGAGGAATAAGTGGTTGGGCATCGCTGCACTCAATCTCTTCCACTTCTGGGGCAGGGCTAGGTGGATGGCCCTGGGAAACCCTGCTGACAGAGTCCTCAAAAAGAATAAGAGACTGCTGTATGGCTTGGGGCTCAGACTGCTGGCCTGATTTGCAAGGGGGTGAGGTGAAAGACGGTTGGACATTGGCTGCAGGTGCCAACTCTGACCTTTCTGCAGTAGACTGGGTGGGAGACAATGTGAAGGAACTGGAGGCACTGTCAGCAGCAAACCAATCTACTATCGCCTCAACTTGTTCTGGCCTCATCACTTCTAGGGGCGTTTGATGCCCTACCAAATACTGATGCAGGTTCTGTCGCCTACTCACACTTGAGGAAGGTGTTTCACTTGTGCGTGTAGCTGGCACAGATCGACCATGTCCTCTCCTTGCAACAGGAGCTCTACCAGCAGCACCACGACCCAGGCCACGGCCCTTATTTGACGGTCTCCTCATATTTCTGTAATTTAAGATCTTGCCCTAGAAAGGTTTTTATTGAATAGCGGAATAGAAAATATGATCCAAAAAAAGTGTATGTATATCACACGTACACAACCACACTAGGCCCCAATTACTATTGTTTGTACCCCTAAAAGGCTAGATGAGGAGTAGGGGGAGTATGGAACAGGCAGCACCCTCAAACCTTCAGAAGTATGAGATGAACCCCAACAACTTGGAAAGGTGGATCTCTCTCACACGTACCGACACAGACTATCCCGCAATTCAATTGATCCTCAAAGGTTTTTATTGAATAGCGGAATAGGAAATATGATCAAAAAAAGTGTATGTATCTCGCACGTACACAACCACACTAGGCCCCAATTACTATTGTTTGTACCCCTAAAAGGCTAGATGAGGAGTAGGGGGGGTATGGAACAGGCAGCACCCTCAAACCTTCAGAAGTATGAGATGAACCCCAACAACTTGGAAAGGTGGATCTCTCTCACACGTACCGACACAGACTATCCCGCAATTCAATTGATCCCCAAAGGTTTTTATTGAATAGCGGAATAGGAAATATGATCAAAAAAAGTGTATGTATCTCACACGTACAGAAACACACTAGGCCCCAATTACTATTGTTTGTACACCTAAAAGGATGGATGAGGAGGAGGAGGAGTATGGAACAGGCAGCACCCTCAAAGCTTCAGAAGTATGAGATGAACCCCAAAAACTTGGAAAGGTGGATCTCACACGTACCGACACAGACTATTCCGCAATTTAATTGATCCCCAAAGGTTTTTATTGAATAGCGGAATAGGAAATATGATCAAAAAATGTGTATGTATCTCACACGTACAGAAGCACACTAGGCCCCAATTACTATTGTTTGTACACCTAAAAGGATGGATGAGGAGGAGGAGGAGTATGGAACAGGCAGCACCCTCAAAGCTTCAGAAGTATGAGATGAACCCCAAAAACTTGGAAAGGTGGATCTCACACGTACCGACACAGACTATCCCGCAATTTAATTGATCCCCAAAGGTTTTTATTGAATAGCGGAATAGGAAATATGATCAAAAAATGTGTATGTATCTCACACGTACAGAAGCACACTAGGCCCCAATTACTATTGTTTGTACACCTAAAAGGATGGATGAGGAGGAGGAGGAGTATGGAACAGGCAGCACCCTCAAAGCTTCAGAAGTATGAGATGAACCCCAAAAACTTGGAAAGGTGGATCTCACACGTACCGACACAGACTATCCCGCAATTTAATTGATCCCCAAAGGTTTTTATTGAATAGCGGAATAGGAAATATGATCAAAAAATGTGTATGTATCTCACACGTACAGAAGCACACTAGGCCCCAATTACTATTGTTTGTACACCTAAAAGGATGGATGAGGAGGAGGAGGAGTATGGAACAGGCAGCACCCTCAAAGCTTCAGAAGTATGAGATGAACCCCAAAAACTTGGAAAGGTGGATCTCACACGTACCGACACAGACTATCCCGCAATTTAATTGATCCCCAAAGGTTTTTATTGAATAGCGGAATAGGAAATATGATCAAAAAAAGTGTATGTATCTCGCACGTACAGAAACACACTAGGCCCCAATTACTATTGTTTGTACACCTAAAAGGATGGATGAGGAGGAGGAGGAGTATGGAACAGGCAGCACCCTCAAAGCTTCAGAAGTATGAGATGAACCCCAAAAACTTGGAAAGGTGGATCTCACACGTACCGACACAGACTATTCCGCAATTTAATTGATCCCCAAAGGTTTTTATTGAATAGCGGAATAGGAAATATGATCAAAAAATGTGTATGTATCTCACACGTACAGAAGCACACTAGGCCCCAATTACTATTGTTTGTACACCTAAAAGGATGGATGAGGAGGAGGAGGAGTATGGAACAGGCAGCACCCTCAAAGCTTCAGAAGTATGAGATGAACCCCAAAAACTTGGAAAGGTGGAACTCACACGTACCGACACAGACTATCCCGCAATTTAATTGATCCCCAAAGGTTTTTATTGAATAGCGGAATAGGAAATATGATCAAAAAAAGTGTATGTATCTCGCACGTACAGAAACACACTAGGCCCCAATTACTATTGTTTGTACACCTAAAAGGATGGATGAGGAGGAGGAGGAGTATGGAACAGGCAGCACCCTCAAAGCTTCAGAAGTATGAGATGAACCCCAAAAACTTGGAAAGGTGGATCTCACACGTACCGACACAGACTATTCCGCAATTTAATTGATCCCCAAAGGTTTTTATTGAATAGCGGAATAGGAAATATGATCAAAAAATGTGTATGTATCTCACACGTACAGAAGCACACTAGGCCCCAATTACTATTGTTTGTACACCTAAAAGGATGGATGAGGAGGAGGAGGAGTATGGAACAGGCAGCACCCTCAAAGCTTCAGAAGTATGAGATGAACCCCAAAAACTTGGAAAGGTGGATCTCACACGTACCGACACAGACTATCCCGCAATTTAATTGATCCCCAAAGGTTTTTATTGAATAGCGGAATAGGAAATATGATCAAAAAAAGTGTATGTATCTCGCACGTACACAACCACACTAGGCCCCAATTACTATTGTTTGTACCCCTAAAAGGCTAGATGAGGAGTAGGGGGAGTATGGAACAGGCAGCACCCTCAAACCTTCAGAAGTATGAGATGAACCCCAACAACTTGGAAAGGTGGATCTCTCTCACACGTACCAACACAGACTATCCCCCAATTTAACTGATCCCCAAAGGTTTTTGATTAAATAGCGGAATAGAAAATATGATCCCAAAAAAGTGTATGTATATCACACGTACACAACCACACTAGGCCCCAATTACTATTGTTTGTACCCCTAAAAGGCTAGGAGTAGGGGGGAGTATGGAACAGGCAGCACCCTCAAACCTTCAGAAGTATGAGATGAACCCCAACAACTTGGAAAGGTGGATCTCTCTCACACGTACCAACACAGACTATCCCCCAATTTAACTGATCCCCAGAGGTTTTTGATTAAATAGCGGAATAGAAAATATGATCCCAAAAAAGTGTATGTATATCACACGTACACAACCACACTAGGCCCCAATTACTATTGTTTGTACCCCTAAAAGGCTAGGAGTAGGGGGAGTATGGAACAGGCAGCACCCTCAAACCTTCAGAAGTATGAGATGAACCCCAACAACTTGGAAAGGTGGATCTCTCTCACACGTACCAACACAGACTATCCCCCAATTTAACTGATCCCCAGAGGTTTTTGATTAAATAGCGGAATAGAAAATATGATCCCAAAAAAGTGTATGTATATCACACGTACACAACCACACTAGGCCCCAATTAC
The DNA here is from genome assembly GCF_965119305.1 of Pelophylax lessonae. Classification (NCBI taxonomy): domain Eukaryota; kingdom Metazoa; phylum Chordata; class Amphibia; order Anura; family Ranidae; genus Pelophylax; species Pelophylax lessonae. The sequence continues at coordinate 108,966,012 of NC_138776.1, forward strand.
TATTGTTTGTACCCCTAAAAGGCTAGGAGTAGGGGGAGTATGGAACAGGCAGCACCCTCAAACCTTCAGAAGTATGAGATGAACCCCAACAACTTGGAAAGGTGGATCTCTCTCACACGTACCAACACAGACTATCCCCCAATTTAACTGATCCCCAGAGGTTTTTGATTAAATAGCGGAATAGAAAATATGATCCCAAAAAAGTGTATGTATATCACACGTACACAACCACACTAGGCCCCAATTACTATTGTTTGTACCCCTAAAAGGCTAGGAGTAGGGGGAGTATGGAACAGGCAGCACCCTCAAACCTTCAGAAGTATGAGATGAACCCCAACAACTTGGAAAGGTGGATCTCTCTCACACGTACCAACACAGACTATCCCCCAATTTAACTGATCCCCAGAGGTTTTTGATTAAATAGCGGAATAGAAAATATGATCCCAAAAAAGTGTATGTATATCACACGTACACAACCACACTAGGCCCCAATTACTATTGTTTGTACCCCTAAAAGGCTAGGAGTAGGGGGAGTATGGAACAGGCAGCACCCTCAAACCTTCAGAAGTATGAGATGAACCCCAACAACTTGGAAAGGTGGATCTCTCTCACACGTACCAACACACTCTATCCCCCAATTTAACTGATCCCCAGAGGTTTTTGATTAAATAGCGGAATAGAAAATATGATCCCAAAAAAGTGTATGTATATCACACGTACACAACCACACTAGGCCCCAATTACTATTGTTTGTACCCCTAAAAGGCTAGGAGTAGGGGGGAGTATGGAACAGGCAGCACCCTCAAACCTTCAGAAGTATGAGATGAACCCCAACAACTTGGAAAGGTGGATCTCTCTCACACGTACCAACACAGACTATCCCCCAATTTAACTGATCCCCAGAGGTTTTTGATTAAATAGCGGAATAGAAAATATGATCCCAAAAAAGTGTATGTATATCACACGTACACAACCACACTAGGCCCCAATTACTATTGTTTGTACCCCTAAAAGGCTAGGAGTAGGGGGGAGTATGGAACAGGCAGCACCCTCAAACCTTCAGAAGTATGAGATGAACCCCAACAACTTGGAAAGGTGGATCTCTCTCACACGTACCAACACAGACTATCCCCCAATTTAACTGATCCCCAGAGGTTTTTGATTAAATAGCGGAATAGAAAATATGATCCCAAAAAAGTGTATGTATATCACACGTACACAACCACACTAGGCCCCAATTACTATTGTTTGTACCCCTAAAAGGCTAGGAGTAGGGGGAGTATGGAACAGGCAGCACCCTCAAACCTTCAGAAGTATGAGATGAACCCCAACAACTTGGAAAGGTGGATCTCTCTCACACGTACCAACACAGACTATCCCCCAATTTAACTGATCCCCAGAGGTTTTTGATTAAATAGCGGAATAGAAAATATGATCCCAAAAAAGTGTATGTATATCACACGTACACAACCACACTAGGCCCCAATTACTATTGTTTGTACCCCTAAAAGGCTAGGAGTAGGGGGAGTATGGAACAGGCAGCACCCTCAAACCTTCAGAAGTATGAGATGAACCCCAACAACTTGGAAAGGTGGATCTCTCTCACACGTACCAACACAGACTATCCCCCAATTTAACTGATCCCCAAAGGTTTTTGATTAAATAGCGGAATAGAAAATATGATCCCAAAAAAGTGTATGTATATCACACGTACACAACCACACTAGGCCCCAATTACTATTGTTTGTACCCCTAAAAGGCTAGGAGTAGGGGGAGTATGGAACAGGCAGCACCCTCAAACCTTCAGAAGTATGAGATGAACCCCAACAACTTGGAAAGGTGGATCTCTCTCACACGTACCAACACAGACTATCCCCCAATTTAACTGATCCCCAGAGGTTTTTGATTAAATAGCGGAATAGAAAATATGATCCCAAAAAAGTGTATGTATATCACACGTACACAACCACACTAGGCCCCAATTACTATTGTTTGTACCCCTAAAAGGCTAGGAGTAGGGGGAGTATGGAACAGGCAGCACCCTCAAACCTTCAGAAGTATGAGATGAACCCCAACAACTTGGAAAGGTGGATCTCTCTCACACGTACCAACACAGACTATCCCCCAATTTAACTGATCCCCAGAGGTTTTTGATTAAATAGCGGAATAGAAAATATGATCCCAAAAAAGTGTATGTATATCACACGTACACAACCACACTAGGCCCCAATTACTATTGTTTGTACCCCTAAAAGGCTAGGAGTAGGGGGAGTATGGAACAGGCAGCACCCTCAAACCTTCAGAAGTATGAGATGAACCCCAACAACTTGGAAAGGTGGATCTCTCTCACACGTACCAACACAGACTATCCCCCAATTTAACTGATCCCCAGAGGTTTTTGATTAAATAGCGGAATAGAAAATATGATCCCAAAAAAGTGTATGTATATCACACGTACACAACCACACTAGGCCCCAATTACTATTGTTTGTACCCCTAAAAGGCTAGGAGTAGGGGGGAGTATGGAACAGGCAGCACCCTCAAACCTTCAGAAGTATGAGATGAACCCCAACAACTTGGAAAGGTGGATCTCTCTCACACGTACCAACACAGACTATCCCCCAATTTAACTGATCCCCAAAGGTTTTTGATTAAATAGCGGAATAGAAAATATGATCCCAAAAAAGTGTATGTATATCACACGTACACAACCACACTAGGCCCCAATTACTATTGTTTGTACCCCTAAAAGGCTAGATGAGGAGTAGGGGGAGTATGGAACAGGCAGCACCCTCAAACCTTCAGTATGAGATTGTGTTCACTGTACCCCACAAAGATTGAGTTCACTGCACCCCACAATGATTGTGTTCACTGCACCCCACAAAGATTGTGTTCACTGCACCTCACAAAGATTGTGTTCACTGTACCCCCCAAAGATTGTGTTCACTGCACCCCACAAAGATTCTGTTCACTGTACCCCACAAAGATTGTGTTCACTGCACCCCAAAAAGATTGTGTTCACTGCACCCCAAAAAGGATGTTGTTCACTGCACCCCAAAAAGGATTTTGTTCACTGCACCCCAAAAAGGATGTTGTTCACTCCACCCCAAAAAGATTGTGTTCACTGCACCCCACAAAGATTGTGTTCACTGCACCCCAAAAAGATTGTGTTCACTGCACCCCAAAAATGATTTTGTTCACTGCACCCCAAAAAGGATTTTGTTCACTGCACCCCAAAAAGGATGTTGTTCACTCCACCCCAAAAAGATTGTGTTCACTGCACCCCAAAAAGATTGTGTTCACTGCACCCCACAAAGGATTTTGTTCACTGCACCCCAAAAAGATTGTGTTCACTGCACCCCAAAAAGGATGTTGTTCACTGCACCCCAAAAAGGATTTTGTTCACTGCACCCCAAAAAGATTGTGTTCACTGCACCCCACAAAGGATTTTGTTCACTGCACCCCACAAAGATTGTGTTCACTGCACACCAAAAAGGATTGTGTTCACTGCACCCCAAAAAGATTTTGTTCACTGCACCCCAAAAAGATTGTGTTCACTGCAGCCCAAAAAGATTGTGTTCACTGCAGCCCAAAAAGATTGTGTTCACTGCAGCCCAAAAAGATTGTGTTCACTGCAGCCCAAAAAGATTGTGTTCACTGCAGCTCACACACAGAAAAATGGATGTGGATCACTGACACCTGCCTATCTCCAATCCCACACCACACAGCAATATCGATTGTAGTTTGTAGAACACAGTTTCCCTAAAATTCAGCAGACTCTGTCCCTAACAGGATTGAGAAGAGATCGTAGATCAGGATTGAGTGCAGATTCACCCCACCCCCCACACAGCAATATCGATTGTAGTTTGTAGAACACAGTTTCCCTAAAATTCAGCAGACTCTGTCCCTAACAGGATTGAGAAGAGATCGTAGATCAGGATTGAGTGCAGATTCACCCCACCCCCCACACAGCAATATCGATTGTAGTTTGTAGAACACAGTTTCCCTAAAATTCAGCAGACTCTGTCCCTAACAGGATTGAGAAGAGATCGTAGATCAGGATTGAGTGCAGATTCACCCCACCCCCCACACAGCAATATCGATTGTAGTTTGTAGAAGACACTGACCCTATATAATTCAGCAGACTCTATCCCTAAAATGCCTACAACTCGCCCTGCCTAAACACTCCGACCTGTCCCTCAATTCTATCCGGACACAAATGGTTTTTTCCTGCCTATCTTTCCCTAATCAGCAGCCAGCACGTTGATGTGTGCTCTGTCCCTGAATCTAAGCAGCATAATGACGCCGCTGCGGCTGCCTCGAACTTATAAAGACTTGGTCACATGCTTCAGACGGCCAATCACAGCTACTGAGACATTTGCAGGCATGGCTGGGATGGCTTAAGGCACACCAGTTAAACGATTGTTGATTGGCTGTTGAAAGCCCGCCATGAAAAGAGCGCCAAAGCATGCAAAACCCGGAAATAAAACGACCGAACACGGATTTTTACCCGAACATACAGTAAAGTGTCCGTGTCCGTGTTCGGGTACAAAAAATCCAATTATTCGGTACGAACACGAATAATACAGTCCGTGTTCGCTCAACACTAGTAGGGACTGCATTATTTTCTTTAAAGGTCTCATTTCTTTTTCTGAAAAAAGTAGGCTGAGGAGCTTTACCAAAAAGTTGTCATTTTGTTTTGTCTGTCCACAGCACATTCTCCCAAAAGGATTTTGGGTTCCTCGGGTACGTTTTGGCAGACTCTTTGCCAAAATCTATTTTTCTCCTTTGTTTAAGTCCAGGGAGATTAGCTACAGTGCCATGGGTTGTAAACTTCCTGACAATGTTGCGCATAGTGGACACAGGAACATTAAGATTTCTGGTGATGGACTTTAAACCTTGAGATTGTCCAAGCTTTTCCACAATTTTTGTTCTCAAATCCTCAGACAATTCTTCGCTGCTCTTTCTCTTCTCCATGCTCCATGTGCCACACACAAAAGAAAGGTTGAGTCAATTTTAAACCATTTTTACTGGTTGCCGTTGTGATTTCTATTTCGTCAGCACCTGTTAATTGATACAGGTGTGTTTAAATACAAATTACAGGAGCATCACAATCTTGGAATGCAATTATTTCTTACAATTTTTACAAGGTGCTAATAATTTTGTCCAGTCCATTTTTGGAGTTTTGAATGTGAGTTGAATGTGTCAGATTTAACTTTTTGTTTCTTCACTTTTTTGTGTCATATTAATACAAAAAAAGAAATTAAACGTGAGAATGCCTAAACATTTGTAGTGCATTATATGGTAGAAATGTTAGGGTGCCAATATTTTTAGCCATGCCTGTATGTGTGTGTGGGATCCATTGGAAGTATATGCATTTGAACATTTAAAATTATAGCTGAGAACGTCTTAATCGGGAAGGAAAAATTGTAGGTCTCTCGATTTCATCAAACTAACTCTGTGTAAACATATACCAGCAATCCACCCCTGAAAACACCTACAAATTTTCAACTAAGACAATCCACTCCCAGCATTCAGCAGTCCTTTCTCTGTTGAAACAGTAATATTGTAATATCCAATTTAGTTTCAGTAAATGTAAATCCAACAAAAGATTACATGTAATCCAGCAAAAAAAAAAGAATTATAATAGCCCTCAAGTGCAGTATGGTCATTTTTCAGACTCAAATACATCTAGAAAGTAGTTGGTGAATTACCCATATAGGTAAACAGTCCAGCAGAGGACCACATATATTAAGGCACCTCTAGTATTGTGGCCATTACAGTGCCTTGCGAAAGAATTTGGCCGCTTTGAACTTTGCGACCTTTTGCCACATTTCAGGCTTCAAACAAAGATATAAAACTGTAATTTTTTGCAAAGAATCAACAACAAGTGGGACACAATCATGAAGTGGAACGAAATTTATTGGATATTTCAAACTTTGTTAACAAATAAAAAACTGAAAAATTGGGCGTGCAAAATTATTCAGCCCCCTTAAGTTAATACTTTGTAGCGCCACCTTTTGCTGCGATTACAGCTTTGAGTCGCTTGGGGTATGTCTCTATCAGTTTTGCACATCGAGAGACTGAAATTTTTGCCCATTCCTACTTTCAAAACAGCTCAAGCTCAGTGAGGTTGGATAGAGAGCGTTTGTGAACAGTAGTTTTCAGTTATTTCCACAGATTCTCGATTGGATTCAGGTCTGGACTTTGACTTGGCCATTCTAACACCTGGATATGTTTATTTGTGAACCATTCCATTGTACATTTTGCTTTATGTTTTGGATCATTGTCTTGTTGGAAGACAAATCTCCGTCCCAGTCTCAGGTCTTTTGCAGACTCCATCAGGTTTTCTTCCAGAATGGTCCTGTATTTGGCTCCATCCATCTTCACATCAATTTTAACCATCTTCCCTGTCCCTGCTGAAGAAAAGCAGGCCAAAACCATGATGCTGCCACCACCATGTTTGACAGGGGGGGTGGTGTGTTCAGGGTGATGAGCTGTGTTGCTTTTACGCCAAACATAACGTTTTGCATTGTTGCCAAAAAGTTTGATTTTGGTTTCATCTGACCAGAGCACCTTCTTCCACATGTTTGGTGTGTCTCTCAGGTGGCTTGTGGCAAACTTTAAACAACACTTTTTATGGATATCTTTAAGAAATGGCTTTCTTCTTGCCACTCTTCCATAAAGGCCAGATTTGTGCAGTATACGACTGATTGTTGTCCTATGGACAGAGTCTCTCACCTCAGCTGTAGATCTCTGCAGTTCATCCAGAGTGATCATGGGCCTCTTGGCTGCATCTCTGATCAGTCTTCTCCTTGTATGAGCTGAAAGTTTAGAGGGGCGGCCAGGTCTTCGTAGATTTGCAGTGGTCTGATACTCCTTCCATTTCAATATTATCGCTTGCACGGTGCTCCTTGGGATGTTTAAAGCTTGGGAAATCTTTTTGTATCCAAATCTGGCTTTAAACTTCTCCACAACATTATCACGGACCTGCCAGGTGTGTTCCTTGTTCTTCATGATGCTCTCTGTGCTTTAAACGGACCTCTAAAACTATCACAGTGCAGGTGCATTTATACAAGACTTGATTACACACAGGTGGATTCTATTTATCATCATTAGTCATTTAGGTCAACATTGGATCATTCAGAGATCCTCTCTAAACTTCTGAAGAGAGTTTGCTGCACTGAAAGTAAAGGGGCTGAATAATTTTGCACGCCCAATTTTTCAGTTTTTTATTTGTTAACAAAGTTTGAAATATCCAATAAATTTCGTTCCACTTCATGATTGTGTCCCACTTGTTGATTCTTCACAAAAAATTACAGTTTTATATCTTTATGTTTGAAGCCTGAAATGTGGCAAAAGGTCGAAAAGTTCAAGGGGGCCGAATACTTTCGCAAAGCACTGTAAATAAGCTTGACATAGTGAAAATGGTGGGCACAGATAGTCTAGTTAGCATTAGATTCCATTTATTTAAAGAGTAGGCATATTTGGTCCCATGACGGTTGCGGTTTGTTTACTTAGCCTGGTGGAAGGTTTAGCGCTAACGAGTAGGGTTGAGCGGACACCTAGATGTCCGTGTTCGACGGGTTCGGCCGAACTTTAAAAAAAAGTCCGGGTCCGTGTCCCGGACTTTTACCGAACTTTTCCCGGACACCGAACCCCATTGAAGTCAATGGGGACCCGAACTTTAAGGCACTAAAATGGCTCTAAAACACCAATGGAAAGGGCTAGAGTGCTGCAAATGGCAGCAAAACGTAGTTAAGAGCATGGCAAGTGCTCTGCAAACAAATGTGGATGGGAAATAACTTAAAACAACAAAAAAAAAACAGAAAAATAAAACAATGTTCTTCATCTCTGAAGGACGAGGCCCATATGGAGTAGGAGGGAGGTTGAGGTGGTGGTGGATGTGGCGGTGTCATAGGCGTGCGCACAGGGTGTGCCGGGTGTACCTGGGCACACCCTAATCACCTAGGGCACATAGCATTATCGCTCTGTTTGCCAGTGAGGAGATGGGAAAGATCTCCCTCGGACCTGCTCTGCTCTATTTCTCTTTGCCAGCAGGGAGAGTAATGTATCGGGGCCATGTACATGTAGGCAAACACATGCATGTGTATTTCAACTTTGGGGTGCACACCCTAATGCAATAGGCTGCGCACACCTATGGGCGGTGTAGGTGGAAGCGGCGGTGGAGGAGGACCAGGGCCGGATTAAGAGCATCATGGTCTTGGTGCTGAGGATTTTGAAGGGCCTTAAGGGCTGTGCCTTGGCATGCACCCAGAGGAGGAAGGGTGCAGCCATGCATGCCTAATTCAACATGGGATGCTGTCTCTGAAGCCCATAAACACATCCATGCATCGGCAACTGTCCCTCCTTGTCAGGCCTTCGCGCTGTGTGGGGAGGTTCTGAGGGTGCTGCCTGGGGAAGCGAGCATAGAAGCCAGACTTCTGTGTTTACAAGTGACAGAAGAGCGGTCACAGTGAATATGGCCAACCCGGGGCCTATATAAAAGGTAGGGGCCTGGAGCTGCAGCTCCAATAGCCCCTACGTTAATCTGGCCCTGAGGAGGAGGATGAGGTAGCCAACACTGCTTCTTTTCACAAATTTTAAATGAGGGTACACCCCAAAAGAGTGAGAAAGAGCAAAAATGGAACAATGGGTGGGTAAGGTCGGTATCCATTGCTATTCTGCACAAGGTACGGAAAAGTCCCGTGGGATCCATGCCTGGTTCATTTTAATGAACGTGAGCTTGTCCACATTGTCTCTGGACAGGCGGCTGCGCTTGTCTGTTATAACGCCCCCAGCCGTGCTAAATACCCGTTCAGATAATACACTGGCTGCAGGGCACGCCAGCACCTCCACATTTCGGCCATGCTAACCCTGCCTTCTGAGGTGCTGGCGGTGCCCTGGTTGCGTTGGCGACCTCCTCCTCCTCCTCCTCCTCCTCTGCCTTGTGCTTCCACTGTGGCCCCGCTGTCAGATGGGAATGCCAGCAGCATCGCATCTACCAGCGTGCGCTTGTACTCGCGCATCTTGCGATCGCTCTCCAGTGAGTGAATTAAGGACGGTACGTTGTCCTTGTAACGGGGATCCAGCAGCGTGGCCACCCAGTAATCAGCACAAGTTAGAATGTGGGCAACTCGGCGGTCGTTGTGGAGACACTGCAGCATGTAATCGCTCATGTGTGCCAGGCTGCCCAGAGGCGACGAAAGGCTGTCCTCTGTGGGAGGTGTATCGTCCGTGTCCTCTGTATCCCCCCAGCCACGCACCAGTGATGGCCATGAGCTGGCCTGGGTGCCACCCTGCTGTGAACATGGTTCCATCTCCTCCTCCAGCTCCTCCTCCTCCAGAACTGTGCCCCTGCTGGACAATTGTGTCCCTGGCATTTGTGTGTGCAGGAACCCACCCTCGGAGCCCCTTGCGAATGACTGCCCTGAAAGCCTTTGAAATGTTACCTCTTCATCCTCCTCCTCCTCCTCCTCATCCTGTGCCACATCCTCTTCCATCATCGCCCGAATTGTTTTTTCAAGGAGGCATAGAAGTGGGATAGTTAAGCTGAGAACGGCGTCATTGCCACTGGCCATGTTGGTGGAGTACTCAAAACAGCGTAACAAGGCACACAGGTCTCGCATGGAGGCCCAGTTATTGGTGGTGAAGTGGTGCTGTTCCGCAGAGCGACTCACGCGTGCGTGCTGCAGCTGAAACTCCACTATGGCCTGCTGCTGCTCGCACAGTCTTTGCAGCATGTGCAAGGTGGAGTTCCACCTTGTGGGCATGTCACATATGAGGCGGTGAGCGGGAAGGCCGAAGTTACGCTGCAGCGCTGCCAGGTGAGCAGCAGCAGGGTGAGAACGCCGAAAGTGCGCACAGACGGCCCGCACTTTCTGCAGCAGCTCTGACATATCGGGGTAGTTTTTAAGGAACCTCTGCACCACCAAATTCAGCACATGCGCCAGGCAAGGGATGTGCGTCAAACCGGCTAGGCCCAGAGCTGCTATGAGATTTCGCCCATTATCGCACACCACCAGGCCGGGCTTGAGGCTCGCTGGCAGCAACCACTCATTTGTCTGCTGTTCCATGCTCCTCCACAACTCCTGCGCGGTGTGTGGTTTGTCCCCCAAACAGGCAAGTTGTAAAACTGCCTGCTGTCGTTTAGCCCTGGCCGTGCTGAAGTTGGTGGTGAAGGTATTACGCTGTCCGGATGAGGAGGCGGTAGAGGATGAGGTAGCGGAGTAGGATGAGTTAGGAACAGGAGGCAAACTGAAGCGCCCTGCAATCCTCGGTGGTGGAAGGACATGCGCCAAATTGCTATCCGCCTCAGGCCCATCCGCCACTGCATTTACCCAGTGTGCCGTTAGGGAGATATAACGCCCCTGACCGTGCTTACTGGTCCACGTATCGGTAGTTAGGTGGACCTTGGCACAGATGGCGTTGCGCAGTGCACACCTGATTTTTTCCCCCACTTGGTTGTGCAGGGAAGGGATGGCTTGCCTGAAAAAGCAGTGGCGGCTGGGCACGACGTACTGTGGGACAGCCACCGACATAAGCTTTTTAAAACTGGGCGTCTCCACCAGACGGAATGACAGCATTTCAAAGGCCAATAATTGTGAAATGCTGGCATTCAGGGCCAGGGATCGCGGGTGGGTAGGGGGGTACTTCCTCTTCCTCTCAAGTGTTTGGGAGATGGAAAGCTGAACACTTCCACGGGACATTGTGGAGATGGTTTTGGTGACCCAGGTGGTGGTGTTGCTGACAGATCGTCTGTTTGCGGGGTGGCAGGTGCCGGTATGACTACAGAGGTGGCTGGAGCGGCCGAGACTGCAGCAGAAGAGGAAGCAGGATGAGCAAGAGACGTTTCTTGGTTTTGAAGGTGTGTACTCCACTGCAGCTCGTGCTTTGCACTTAGATGCCTGATCATGCAGGTTGTGCTCAGGTTGAGAAGGTTTATGCCTCGCTTCAGGCTCTGATTGCACAGGGTGCAAACCACTCGTGTCCTGTCATCAGCACATTTTCTAAAGAACTTCCACGCTAGAGAACTCTTTTGAGCTGACTTTGGTGCGCTCGTTCCCTTGCTGCGTTGGGCAGTAGCAGGCGTAGTGTCTAGGGCACGGCCGCTCCGCTTCTGCACCCTGCTCCCTCTTCTGCTGTGCTGGTGGCTCTGTGCGACCACCGCCTCTTCCTCCAAAATACTCAGGTCACCTGCATGACCTTCATTCCATGTGGGGTCGAGGACCTCATCGTCCTCCACATCATCTTCCACCCAGTCTTCACCCCTGCCCTCCCTGTCGGTCTCCACAATGCTGAACGCCGCAGCAGTTGGCACCTGCGTTTCGTCATCATCGGAGACGTGCTGTGATGGTCCTTCCATGTACTCATCTTGAGAAATAAGTGGTTGGGCATCGCTGCACTCAATCTCTTCCACTTCTGGGGCAGGGCTAGGTGGATGGCCCTGGGAAACCCTGCTGACAGAGTCCTCAAAAAGAATAAGAGACTGCTGTATGGCTTGGGGCTCAGACTGCTTGCCTGATTTGCAAGGGGGTGAGGTGAAAGACGGTTGGACATTGGCTGCAGGTGCCAACTCTGACCTTTCTGCAGTAGACTGGGTGGGAGACAATGTGAAGGAACTGGAGGCACTGTCAGCAGCAAACCAATCTACTATCGCCTCTCTGTGTTCTGGCCTCATCACTTCTAGAGGCGTATGATGCCCTACCAAATACTGCTGCAGGTTCTGTCGCCTACTCACACTTGAGGAAGGTGTTTCACTTGTGCGTGTAGCTGGCACAGATCGACCACGTCCTCTCCTTGCAACAGGAGCTCTAGCAGCAGCACCACGACCCCGGCCACGGCCCCTATTTGACGCTCTCCTCATATTTCTGAAATTTAAGATCTTGCCCTAGAAAGGTCTTTATTGAATAGCAGAACAAAAGAACAACAGTATCGCATGGGTGTATCTCACAGTCAAATATGCAAACTATGCCGCAATTTAATGTTTTTTACACCAAAAGGGTGTGTATTGAATAGCGGAATAGGATAAAAAACTGTGTATCTCACACGTACAAACACAGACTAGGCCCGATTAAATTTTTTCCTACCCTAAAGGGAGGATGAGGAAGAGGAGTATGGAACAGGCAGCACCCTCAAATCTTCAGAAGTATGAGATGAACCTCAAAAACTTGGAAAGGTGGATCTCACACGTACCGACACAGACTATTCCGCAATTTAACCGCTTGCCGACTGCGCACAGTATATTTACTGCGGCAGTCGGCCCCGGCCAGGCAGAGTGACGTAGGTCTACGTCGCTCGCCTGTCACTCCTTCCAGAGCCAATAGCGGGCGGGCGCGCGCCCGCCGAGGCGCGCGCCCGCCTCGGCTCGTTCACGGAGGAGTGCGGGAGTGTGACTGGCGGACCCGATGTCCGCCGGTCACACTACGATCGCCGCTACAGCGGGAGAAAGACAGAGCGGCTTGTGTAAACAAGCCACCTGTCAGTTCTCCCTGTGTAAAAGTGAAGATCAAACAGTTCTACTATGTAGAACTGTTGATCTTTGTTTTTACACTAGTAGACCTATCCCTACACAGTTAGAATCACGCCCCTAGGACACACTTAACCCCTCCCTGTCCAATACTGTTAACCCCTTCCCTGCCAGTGTCATTTTTGCAGTAACAGTGCATATATATAGCACTGATTACTGCAGTAATGTCACTGGTACCCCCAAAAGTGTCAAAAATGTCAGTCAAGGGTCCGATCTGTCCGCCGCAATGTCGCAGTACCGCAAAAAAAATCGCAGATCGCCGCCATTACTCGTTAAAAAAAAAAACACCAAAAATGACAAAAATCTTTCCCTTTGTTAGTAAACGCAATAACTTTTGCGCAAACCAATCAAAATACGCTTTTTGCGATTTTTTTTACCAAACATAGGTAGCGTAAAACAAATTGGCCGAAAATTTTAAAAAATTTTGATTTTTACATTTTTTTTTGGGGGAATTTCATATAAAAAAAAGTGAAAAATATTGTTGTTTTTGCAAAAATTACGCTCTTTTTTTGTTTATAGCGCGTGATCAAAAAATCGCACAGGTGATCAAATACCACCAAAAGAAAGCTCTGTTTGTGGGAAAAAAAGGACGTGAAATTCGTTTAGGTACAGCGTCGCACGACCGCGCGATTGTCCGTTAAAGTCACGCAGTAAAAAATCGCAAAATAACCCCTGGTCTTTTAGCAGGAAAATCCTCCGGTGGTAAAGTGGTTAATTGATCCCCAAAGGTTTTTATTGAATAGCGGAATGGGAAATATGATCAAAAAAAGTGTATGTATCTCACACGTACAGAAGCACACTAGGCCCCAATTACTATTGTTTGTACACCTAAAAGGATGGATGAGGAGGAGGAGGAGTATGGAACAGGCAGCACCCTCAAATCTTCAGAAGTATGAGATGAACCTTAAAAACTTGGAAAGGTGGATCTCACACGTACCGACACAGACTATTCCGCAATTTAATTGATCCCCAAAGGTTTTTATTGAATAGCGGAATAGGAAATATGATCAAAAAAAGTGTATGTATCTCACACGTACAGAAGCACACTAGGCCCCAATTACTATTGTTTGTACACCTAAAAGGATGGAGGAGGAGGAGGAGGAGTATGGAACAGGCAGCACCCTCAAAGCTTCAGAAGTATGAGATGAACCCCAAAAACTTGGAAAGGTGGATCTCACACGTACCGACACAGACTATTCCCCAATTTAATTGATCCCCAAAGGTTTTTATTGAATAGCGGAATAGGAAATATGATCAAAAAAAGTGTATGTATCTCACACGTACAGAAGCACATTAGGCCCCAATTACTATTATTTGTACACCTAAAAGGATGGAGGAGGAGGAGGAGGAGTATGGAACAGGCAGCACCCTCAAAGCTTGAAAGTATGAGATGAACCCCAAAAACTTGGAAAGGTGGATCTCACACGTACCGACACAGACTATTCCGCAATTTAATTGATCCCCAAAGGTTTTTATTGAATAGCGGAATAGGAAATATGATCAAAAAAAGTGTATGTATCTCACACGTACAGAAGCACACTAGGCCCCAATTACTATTGTTTGTACACCTAAAAGGATGGAGGAGGAGTAGGAGGAGTATGGAACAGGCAGCACCCTCAAAGCTTCAGAAGTATGAGATGAACCCCAAAAACTTGGAAAGGTGGATCTCACACGTACCGACACAGACTATTCCGCAATTTAATTGATCCCCAAAGGTTTTTATTGAATAGCGGAATAGGAAATATGATCAAAAAAAGTGTATGTATCTCACACGTACAGAAGCACACTAGGCCCCAATTACTATTGTTTGTACACCTAAAAGGATGGATGAGGAGGAGGAGGAGTATGGAACAGGCAGCACCCTCAAAGCTTCAGAAGTATGAGATGAACCCCAAAAACTTGGAAAGGTGGATCTCACACGTACCGACACAGACTATTCCGCAATTGAATTGATCCCCAAAGGTTTTTATTGAATAGCGGAATAGGAAATATGATCAAAAAAAGTGTATGTATCTCACACGTACAGAAGCACACTAGGCCCCAATTACTATTGTTTGTACACCTAAAAGGATGGAGGAGGTGGAGGAGGAGTATGGAACAGGCAGCACCCTCAAAGCTTCAGAAGTATGAGATGAACCCCAAAAACTTGGAAAGGTGGATCTCACACGTACCGACACAGACTATTCTGCAATTTAATTGATCCCCAAAGGTTTTTATTGAATAGCGGAATAGGAAATATGATCAAAAAAAGTGTATGTATCTCACACGTACAGAAGCACACTAGGCCCCAATTACTATTGTTTGTACACCTAAAAGGATGGAGGAGGAGGAGGAGGAGTATGGAACAGGCAGCACCCTCAAAGCTTCAGAAGTATGAGATGAACCCCAAAAACTTGGAAAGGTGGATCTCACACGTACCGACACAGACAATTCCGCAATTTAATTGATCCCCAAAGGTTTTTATTGAATAGCGGAATAGGAAATATGATCAAAAAAAGTGTATGTATCTCACACGTATAGAAGCACACTAGGCCCCAATTACTATTGTTTGTACACCTAAAAGGATGGAGGAGGAGGAGGAGGAGTATGGAACAGGCAGCACCCTCAAAGCTTCAGAAGTATGAGATGAACCCCAAAAACTTGGAAAGGTGGATCTCACACGTACCGACACAGACTATTCCGCAATTTAATTGATCCCCAAAGGTTTTTATTGAATAGCGGAATAGGAAATATGATCAAAAAAAGTGTATGTATCTCACACGTACAGAAGCACACTAGGCCCCAATTACTATTGTTTGTACACCTAAAAGGATGGAGGAGGAGGAGGAGGAGTATGGAACAGGCAGCACCCTCAAAGCTTCAGAAGTATGAGATGAACCCCAAAAACTTGGAAAGGTGGATCTCATACGTACCGACACAGACTATTCCGCAATTTAATTGATCCCCAAAGGTTTTTATTGAATAGCGGAATAGGAAATATGATCAAAAAAAGTGTATGTATCTCACACGTACAGAAGCACACTAGGCCCCAATTACTATTGTTTGTACACCTAAAAGGATGGAGGAGGAGGAGTATGGAACAGGCAGCACCCTCAAAGCTTCAGAAGTATGAGATGAACGCCAAAAACTTGGAAAGGTGGATCTCACACGTACCGACATAGACTATTCCGCAATTTAATTGATCCCCAAAGGTTTTTATTGAATAGCGGAATAGGAAATATGATCAAAAAAAGTGTATGTATCTCACACGTACAGAAGCACACTAGGCCCCAATTACTATTGTTTGTACACCTAAAAGGATGGAGGAGGAGGAGGAGGAGTATGGAACAGGCAGCACCCTCGAAGCTTCAGAAGTATGAGATGAACCGCAAAAACTTGGAAAGGTGGATCTCACACGTACCGACACAGACTATTCCGCAATTTAATTGATCCCCAAAGGTTTTTATTGAATAGTGGAATAGGAAATATGATCAAAAAAAGTGTATGTATCTCACACGTACAGAAGCACACTAGGCCCCAATTACTATTGTTTGTACACCTAAAAGGATGGAGGAGGAGGAGGAGGAGTATGGAACAGGCAGCACCCTCAAAGCTTCAGAAGTATGAGATGAACCCCAAAAACTTGGAAAGGTGGATCTCACACGTACCGACACAGACTATCCCGCAATTTAATTGATCCCCAAAGGTTTTTATTGAATAGCGGAATAGGAAATATGATCAAAAAAAAGTGTATGTTTTTCACACGTACAGAAGCACACTAGGCCCCATTTACTATTGTTTGTACCCCTAAAAGGATGGATGAGGAGGAGGAGGATGAAACAGGCAGCACCCTCAAATCTTCAGAAGTATGAGATTGTGTTCACTGTACCCCACAAAGATTGTGTTCACTGCACCCCAAAAGGATTGTCTTCACTGCACCCCACAAAGATTGTGTTCACTGTAATCCACAAAGATTGTGTTCACTGTACCCCCCAAAGATTTTGTTCACTGCACCCCACAAAGATTGTGTTCACTGTACCCCACAAAGATTTTGTTCACTGCACCCCACAAGGATTGTCTTCACTGCACCCCACAAGGATTGTCTTCACTGCACCCCACAAAGATTGTGTTCACTGTACCCCACAAGGATTGTCTTCACTGCACCCCACAAGGATTGTCTTCACTGCACCCCACAAAGATTGTGTTCACTGTACCCCACAAAGATTGTGTTCACTGCACCACAAAAGGATTGTCTTCGCTGCACCCCACAAAGATTGTGTTCACTGTACCCCACAAAGATTGTGTTCACTGTACCCCACAAAGATTTTGTTCACTGCACCCCACAAAGATTGTGTTCACTGTACCCCACAAAGATTGTGTTCACTGCACCCCAAAAGGATTGTCTTCACTGCACCCCACAAAGATTGTGTTCACTGTACCCCACAAAGATTGTGTTCACTGTACCCCACAAAGATTTTGTTCACTGCACCCCACAAAGATTGTCTTCACTGCACCCCACAAAGATTGTGTTCACTGTACCCCACAAAGATTGTGTTCACTGTACCCCCCAAAGATTTTGTTCACTGCACCCCACAAGGATTGTCTTCACTGCACCCCACAAAGATTGTGTTCACTGTACCCCACAAAGTTTGTGTTCACTGCACCCCAAAAGGATTGTCTTCACTGCACCCCACAAAGATTGTGTTCACTGTACCCCACAAAGATTGTGTTCACTGTACCCCCCAAAGATTTTGTTCACTGCACCCCACAAGGATTGTCTTCACTGCACCCCACAAGGATTGTCTTCACTGCACCCCACAAAGATTGTGTTCACTGTACCCCACAAAGATTGTGTTCACTGTACCCCACAAAGATTGTGTTCACTGCACCCCAAAAGGATTGTCTTCACTGCACCCCACAAAGATTGTGTTCACTGTACCCCACAAGGATTGTCTTCACTGCACCCCACAAGGATTGTCTTCACTGCACCCCACAAAGATTGTGTTCACTGTACCCCACAAAGATTGTGTTCACTGCACCCCAAAAGGATTGTCTTCACTGCACCCCACAAAGATTGTGTTCACTGTACCCCACAAAGATTGTGTTCACTGTACCCCCCAAAGATTTTGTTCACTGCACCCCACAAGGATTGTCTTCACTGCACCCCCCAAAGATTTTGTTCACTGCACCCCACAAGGATTGTCTTCACTGCACCCCACAAGGATTGTCTTCACTGCACCCCACAAAGATTGTGTTCACTGTACCCCACAAAGATTGTGTTCACTGTACCCCCCAAAGATTTTGTTCACTGCACCCCACAAGGATTGTCTTCACTGCACCCCACAAGGATTGTCTTCACTGCACCCCACAAAGATTGTGTTCACTGTACCCCACAAAGATTTTGTTCACTGTACCCCACAAAGATTGTGTTCACTGTACCCCACAAAGATTTTGTTCACTGCACCCCACAAAGATTGTGTTCACTGCACCCCAAAAGGATTGTCTTCACTGCACCCCACAAAGATTGTGTTCACTGTACCCCACAAGGATTGTCTTCACTGCACCCCACAAGGATTGTCTTCACTGCACCCCACAAAGATTTTGTTCACTGCACCCCAAAAGGATTGTGTTCACTGCACCCCAAAAAGATTGTGTTCACTGCAGCCCACACACAGAAAAATGGATGTGGATCACTGACACCTGCCTATCTCTTATCCCACACCACACAGCAATATCGATTGTAGTTTGTAGAACACACTGACCCTATAATTCAGCAGACTCTATCCCTAAAATGCCTACAACTCGCCCTGCCTAAACACTCCGACCTGACCCTAAATTCTATCCGGACACCAATTCGTTTTCCCTGCCTGTCTTTCCCTAATCAGCAGCCAGCACGTATGTGTGCTCTGTTCCTGAGCTAAGCAGCAGAATGACGCCGCTGCGGCTGCCTCGAACTTATAAAGACTTGGTCACATGCTTCAGACGGCCAATCACAGCTACTCATACATTTGCAGGCATGGCTGGGATAGCTTAAGGCACACCAGTTAAACGATTGTTGATTGGCTGTTGAAAGCCCGCCATGAAAAGAGCGCCAAAACATGCAAAACCCGGAAATAAAACGACCGAACACGGATTTTTTACCCGAACATACAGTAAAGTGTCCGTGTCCGTGTTCGGGTAACAAAAATCCAATTATTCGGTACGAACACGAATAATACAGTCCGTGTTCGCTCAACACTACTAACGAGGGCTCAGCGCACACTTTTGTCCCTATTGCTTTATTATGCTAGGAAGGCTCTGATCTTGTACTGGAAGAAACCCACCATGCCCTCTATCTCTTACTGGAAGGGTTTGATTATTAACGCATTACCACTATATAAAGCCACACATATGAGTAGGGGTTGCCCAAAAATTTGAGAAGGTGTGGCAGGCTTGGATTGATGGTCTTGCAACGGCTGCCTAGATTGTTCTGGGAGTGGATGGCCTTGCTTGTCAGACCGATGCCCTTAGTGCATCAGCTCTAACTGGCCTGATATGATCCTGTCTGTTGTGTCCATCTTTGCTCACCAGGATGTTCTCACACTGACATAATCCTTGCCCTCCTGAACCGATACACTGGAGTGATTGGATTTGTGTCTCTGCCCTTAACTTTTTACGCATCTTAAGTGTCGGTTCACACTTGTGCGGTTTGCGAGATCGCATGTAATTCGGAGCGCACTGCTCCTAAATTACATGCGATCTCATGTGCGAATGCGAGTTCAGCCATTCACTTTGTATGGCTGAATTCACAGTGCATCCGCAGCAAACTCGCACATGAGGCTTTTTTTGAGCCGCATCAGAATCGGATCGCACAGTGGTTCACACTTGTGCGATCCGATTCTGTGCGAACTTGCAGATCGCACTGCGATATGCGATCGCAACTGGAGGTATCGTTAACTTTTAATTGACACCCTCTGCGTATCGCATATGGCAGTGTGAACTGCCAGGTGTGCGGATGCGATGCAGGAACACCCTGCATATTCGCAGCGTTCCCGCATCGCACAAGTGTGAACCGGCACTTAATCTGCATGGGACTTTTTTTGAGGGGATGCCTGAGAGGGGGGGGATTGGGGAAATTGTTGTTTGTTTTTTCTTATTCTTGTATTTTGGCCCTGCAAGGCCTTCCTTGTTTTGTTTGCATGTATTTGTATAAAATCAATAAACATAACTTTTCAAAAAAGTAGGTATATTTAAAAAAAATGGTCCCCTTAACAATCCCATCAAAGACATATGCTGGCACACATACCTCAGATCAGAGGATTATCTGGTCTACAAGGCTGCAGCCTGTATCTTACCATATTCTGGGAGGAGGGTTGTACATTACTGCGCCTATTTATTTATTTCATAGAATAGAATGGAGAACCCTAATCTCAGCACCCATGGTATACTATGGAATAAATTCCTTCATGCGCAGAGGTACCAGGCCCCCAAGGAGAAAGATGATGACTGTAACCTGGCAGAGGCTGCAGCTTTTCAAACAGAATGATCCTCTAATTAAAGTTCTGTGTATGGCTTAGATAGCTTAGAGATGGCTTAGTGAGCTGGTCCAGTTGGGGACATCACATTGAAAACTGGTCATCCTTTAATACACCCAGTTAGATATAAATAGAAATGATACACATAACAAGTACATTTTGACTGATTTCTGGAAATAGTTTTGTCTCACCAACCTATTTCAGCTCCAAATTACTGCTTCTCTATCTCTGTTCTCTGTCTATCAATGTCCACCTTAAGCCAAAATGTTAATGTTTTGTGAGCATTTGTGATTTTAATCATTAAGCCATGCAATGGCAAGATTTTCCTTACATATTCCATGTGTCTACCCAGAAAAGGACAGAGTACGGTGTAATTTTTTTGTAGCAGAATTGCCCAATTATTTGTTTAACAATATAAAGAATCAATTGAAGGAACATGAAATCATCATATGACTTTTTTTTCGCATTGCCAGTTGGGCAGTACAGGGAACTCTATTGTCATTCAACTAGCCAGCCACAAACAATCCAAAACTGAAATGTCACCCTTGAGTGCAGATGGCCTTTAAAAAGGGAAATAACAAACGTATAAACTTTTGTACTTTTTCATTATTATTACTCTATTATCAAAAAACTGCTTTTTAGAAGCATTGCTGCACAGCTTAGTTTGTACATGTCTTTTTGAATTGCAGATTTTAAAGCACCTCTGTGGTTCATAGGTAATGACCACAAAACTCAACTGGCTAATATTTGATCCTCTGCTAGATTGTCCCTGCAGTTCTCCTTTTATCCATTTGAGTGATTCATCTCTTATAACTACTTGCTAGATGTATGCTAACACATGTGTTACATGAGTCTGAAAAATAACCATACTGCACTTAGGGCTATTATTACTATTTTTGTATGTGGAATTCAAATTTGATGTTTTGTGATATTATATTTGATATGACAGTATTAGTGCTCCAACAGAGGAGGCTCTGATGTATGCTGGGAGTGTATTGTCTTTTATTTTATTTTTTGAGGAGGAGGATTTCTGTTCCATAATTAACAAATGTTTCAAGCTTTTTAGTACAAAACGTGATGCAGGCTTTGTATATACAGTAGAACACACTTGGTGGTGCAGTCAGATAACATGTGCAGTACTGAAATGCTAGCAGGGCTTGGGGAACCAGTGACCATTATCACTGGGGCACAATTAGACTGAATGTAATCACGCCTGCAGTAACTGACTCACTTCCGGCTTTGCGGTACTTCACAATAGTTGTGCTTTACTGTTCTTCCTTCCAGTGCATGTCTGCATTTCACCTGACTGCCTGAAAGAAATATATTTCATGCATTCCATGCAGATGATATCCTAAAGACAAAGTTCACCTTTTGAATAAAATGATCCCAATAGGCTAAAATACACTGTGCAGTTTTAAAAGTATTGCTGAAAAGAGAATTATGGGTTTTCTTTTATTTATTAATCATATGTACCTAGGTGGATGAAGCATTGGTCTGATGCTGCATCTGTCCCCTGGCACCTCTAAGACTGAGAACCGATTGATCTAACACCACTGATCGCTCGGCTCTCAGAGCTCCCCAAGCAGAGAGATGGTCACTGTCAGTCACCGGCTCTCCACTCTACTCCACTCTGCAGTGCTGGGCAGTGGTGGGGGGGGGGGAGGAGCCAGCTCAGGCTCTTAGAGAGGCTGAGTCAGTCCAGGCATGTGGGCGGATCCTGACTCCACTGTCGTAATCTTGCCCGAGCAATTCAACAATTATGGCAAAAAGACATGCTTTAGTATCTGTGCAATATGGTTCCTGAAGAAGCCACTTCACAAGCTGGCGAAACGCGTCGAACCATATGCTCGTTTGAACCATATGATTGTTTGTATTTTTACATTGAATCATTTACGATTTATCTTTGTCGCTGTGATGTCATGTATGAGTATTATTAACATTAGTGGGGGTCGAATGCACGTGTACTTAGCAGTACTTATCACTGCTTAATAAACGGGCACTAGTGATTTTCTCCTACTGTAATCTCGCTTTGTCTCACGAGATTACAGGCTGGCCCATTCACTTGTACACAGATCTCGGCCGTTCTCAGAGGAAACACTTCTCCTCTGATCTCCCTGTGAGAAGTGAAGTACTCCGCTTCATAAACAGGGTGCCAGTGGAGATAATTTTCCTCGGAGAACTGCCGAGAAGTGAACTGAGAAGAAAATTCACAGTTTCATAAACTTACACCTAAATCTACACTCTTTATTTTAAACAAGTAACAAAAATAAAGAACAGCAAACATTTAAAGTTGCATTAAAAGTTATTTTGAAATAAACATTTCTCCTGTAAATCAAACATTGTTCGTTAAGTGCCGGTTCACACTTGTGCGATGCGGGAAGGCTGCGAATTCGCAGCCTGTTCCCGCATCGCATCCGCACAAGAGGCAGCTCACACTGCCATATGCGATACACAGGGGGTGTCAATTAAATGTTAACGACACCCCCAGTTTGATCGCATATTGCAGTGCGATCTGATAGTTTGCACAGGATCGGATCGCACAAGTGTGAACCACTGTGCGATCCGATCCTGATGCGGCTGAAAAAAAGGGCCCTGTGCATCTTTTGTGCGGGTGCAGTGGAATTTCAGCCATACAAAGTGTATGACTGAATTCGCATCCGCACAGGAGATCGCATGTAATGAAGGAGCATCGCGCTCCGAATTACATGCGATCAGCGCACCCGCAGTAGTGTGAACCGGCACTAAGATTCAAAAGAAGCTCAGAGAACTTGAAAGACTTGTCAAGAAAATGAAAACGAATATTCACTCAGTCAGGGTAAAGCCTCTTTGCTGTATGCTTGTGACTTCTGCTGCACTGCATGACTACAATGGCCATGCAACCTTCCACCCCAGCCTTTAGTGCCTCTATCTTTTTCACCCCACTCTTCTCCAAACCATTATTTTCAAAAATGAAACATTTATCTGTACTCAATCTCCATACCCCACAGAATCCATTTCTGTCCAGCCCTGACCGCACAACCTTCTGAAACGTCATGTGCTTTCTGTAGTACAGCATTGGTCGATGGCCTTTTGTTTGTGTCAGAAGTCTATACGAATGCCAAATTAGCTTGAAGCAGGTTGATTCAGCTTCAAAGAATTCAAATGCAGGTAAGAAGGCAGCCAAATGCACTCCCAGAAGCATTTCAAACTTATCTCAAAAGCAAGTGGAGTGCTTCTAAAAGCAAGGTGCATTGGCCCATGGACACAAGCCCAAAGACAATTGGCACAGGCCATTACTGTGTTTACACAACCTTTCACCTCATTCTCTCTACCCTGCCTTCTGAACTCTTTGTGTATCTCCACCTTCTTGAGAAATTTTACTAAAGCACAAGTTCCCTTATACAGGTGTTGGGACAAGTGAGTGAATGGGACTGAACAGTCCCATTTAGAAGATTCCCCTGATAGCAAATAAGGGTTGGAAGGTGTTGCCTTGGTGGAGTGCAAGCTTTGGTGGTAACTTTTTTCTTCTAATAATGACGTATTGTCTGAGGTTATGACTATGTGCCACACATGCATCAGAAAACATAGAAGAGTACATGCACGCACTCGCTCATACACACACAGATATCTCAGTTAAATGATTCTGCAGCAGGACTCCACCAAGGAATAAAAAGAAACAGTGACAGGCCTTAAAAATAATAAAAGTGTGGCCTTACATTTAAGTGATTATATGTGTGCAGTTATTCACTTGCATTCTGTCAAAACATAGACAACAGTCCCAGCCCAGAGTCAGTGCATAGTAGAGAGTGGGTACACAGTCACTCCTAAGACCCCTTTTGAAAGGTTCCCAACTCCTGCCTGAGCTCAGTGTTGAGAATGGAAAAATTTCTTTGCTTGCTGGAGGAGTGTAAAACTAAAATTAATGCCTATATATTTCTTACAATACAAACCAGACAGAGCTTATGCTATAGAACAGACTGCCTCCTATATGCACTGCTCATGCAGTATATAGGTTGGCCTGACAGAGCAAGGGTGTCAGACTTTACACCATTCCACACTGAAAACTGACACACTAGAATTTGTCATATAGCAAAGGTCAAGAAGATCAAATAAAAAGAGTTGTATTAATTTGCAATATGTACAGTATAACAATCTAAAAGTGGGTATAGTGTTTGGAGGTTTTCTATTATTGGTTGAACTTGCTGAACCTGTGCCTTTTTTTTCTAATCATGTTGCTATTTTGATTCCTACAAATGACAATTCCCAACAGGTTCTCTTTAAAAATGACTACTGTAGTGTAGTCATCAATTCTAGAGGTATTCTGCTGAACTCTTTTTGCTCTACAAATTACATAAATGAATTTCAGATCTGCAAGCAATGATGAACTAGCACAGTGAATTACCACAGAATACATCAATTTCTCACTTTCATCACATCACAAAATCTAAAACAAAACTAATTGCTAAACATTGCCACAATTAAACATGTATAAAACCCCTTCTTATTTGGCAATTTGGCTACTCAGTCAAAGTGACAGACAGCAAAGTGAAGTAATTAAGGCCAGGATAATAGAGGCAGAAAGGTAATGACATGACAATTTGTCAGTATTACACTTCAAGTGCATTGCCGACTTTATCATCAAGTATCTTGTGGAGTGTTTTCATTTACAATAAGCAAATGTTCAGTACTGCTGCTCGACAAGATATTGAAGAGGGCTTATATGTACAATGGAGGGAGAAAACATGTGTGTGTTTGTTGGGAAAGGAGGGGGAATATTAGCCACTAGATCCATGTGCTTTGCCCACTATATTAATCAGACCATTTTTTTCTCACATTTTGTACATTTTTACAAACATATTTAAAATAAGATATTGGGTGGGAGAACTGGTCATCATAAACCCTAACACAATTTCCAATAATTATCATTGTCAAGAGAAAAGTACCCCCATGTCCCTAAAGATAAAAGCATATTTTCATTTTAACAGATCCAAAATTATATCACGATATAAAAACATTTAATCCCAGCAACAAGTACAATGTAAAAGTATGTATACTTCAACAAACAAGAAAACAAAAGGACAGATGGATCTAAATGAAATATTTAAAAAAACTGTGCATTCTGTTTTTTAGCACTTTACCAAAACCAATTGCCATAAAGACAATTGTTGCTAAAAACAGCATGACTTTGGAGGTTGGTTTGCTAAAGGCAAATATAGTATGCTCTGCAAGTGAACTTGCATTAGATCTCAGGGGAAGCTCTGAAATGAGGGAAAGCTCTGCTGATTTATTTTATCCAAACATGTACAAGCAAAAATGCTGTTTTTTTTTTTGGTTTTGTTTTTACCTCGTATGTGATGGAGTATTCTTTGCAAAGTGAAGCTATACCTCATTTACTAAGCTCTGGAGCAAGTGCACTTGCATTGCACAGTATATTTGCCTTTAGTAATTCAACCCCAAGGAGTGGTTAGCAAGTTGTCTCAATTGCATGATGCATGGAAGCAAGTCTGGATTTCATACTTTGATCAGAAATTACAATAAAAATTCCTACCTTGATTAGCAGTTAGTAATCTCATTCAAATCTCTGTCCACTGCAGTTGTATCAATATAACTTTCTATATCTAAAAGGAAAGAATTTGTTTTAGAGTAAGGCATTTACTGGATATAAAACATGAATTTAAAAAATAGAAATAACTTAGCATGCTAACGCTCATAAGCCTTAACTGTTTAATTTCTAAGTGTAACCTACAGTGACCAATCAGTTCATTTTTAACCACTTAACGACCGCCGCAAGTAGATATACTGCGGCGGTCAGCCCCTCACAGGCAAAGTGACGTATATATACACGTCACTAGCCTGTGAGGCTCCCGCTCCCACACGGTCACGGACCCCCCCGCGCGTGTGACCGGCGGTCACTCTGCGATCGTCGGGGGAGAGGGAGAAAGGCAGGCGGCTAGTGTAATGTGTCTGTCATTCTCCCCTGTGTAGAAACAATGATCATACGGTTCTACTATGTAGGACCGTTGATCATTGTTCCTACAGCTCAAGCCACAGCCAATCACAGTTAGAATCACGCCCCTAGGGACACACACAGCCCCTCCCTCTCAAATAAAGTTAACCCCTTCACTGCCAGTGTAATTTTACAGTAACAGTGCATATGTATAGCACTGATTATTGTAGAAATGTCACTGGTAACCCCAAAAGTGTCAAAAATGTCAGTCAAGGGTCCGATCTGTCCGCCGCAATGTCGCAGTACCGAAAATAAAATCGCAGATCGCCGCCATTACGCGTTAAAAAAAAAACAAAAATGACAAAAATCGTTCCCTTTGTTAGTAAACGCGATAACTTTTGCGTAAACCAATCAAAATACGCTTTTTGCGATTTTTTTTACCAAACATATGTAGCATAAAACAAATTGGCCCGAAAATGTTAAAAAATTTTGATTTTTACATTTTTTGGGGGGGGGGGGAATTTCATATAAAAAATTTTAAAAATATTGTTATTTTTGCAAAATTGACGCTCTTTTTTTGTTTATAGCGCATGATCAAAAAATCGCACAGGTGATCAAATACCACCAAAAGAAAGCTCTGTTTGTGGGAAAAAAAAGGACATCAAATTCGTTTAGGTACAGCGTCGCACGACCGCGCAATTGTCCGTTAAATTCACGCAGTGCCAAATCGCAAAATACCCCCTGGTCAGGAAGGGGGTAAAATCTTCCGGTTAAGGACTATAATTTAGTGAAATCTAGTTGGGTTTCTGTACCTTGCATTGCATCATTAAACAATCTTCTAATAATGAAAATGGTTCAAAAGGAAACATTGATATAGGGTAGTGAGTTGTTTCATAACTAAAACGTGCAAACAGTAAAAGTCCAGACAAAACATTTAGGTTTACACTGGGAGATTGATCTACTTAAGGAAAATATACCCTGCACTGCAAGTGCAGTTCCTCTAGATTTGAGGGGAAGCTCTGCTGATTTCCTTCATCCAATCAAGTTCAAGCAAAAATTTTGTTTTTTATTTTCCTTGCATGTGATGGAGTATACTTTGCAAAGTTAAGTTTTACCCAGTGTTGCCAACCGTCAGCCAGTAAAAAACTAGCACTTTTCTCCTGCCAGTAAATTCCAGTGACAGGAAAAGATTGCCAGTATAAACTATGGCTGTGACACACAGTTTGGAGCTGGCAGAGACCATCTGAGTGCCTGCTACAGTGTGTTCAGGCAGCACCGGAAAAGGGCAGTTCTGGTGGAGGCGGGGCCTGAGCGTGTGGCATGATGTCTTGGTGCAAAGGAGCTGGTGAAGTCTCGTGTGCGGGTTTTGGGGATGGGAGCAAGGGAAGCCGGGAGCAGAACTGTTGATGCTGTTTGGACTGGAGTGGACAGAAGGGACCACCGCACATGGAGAGAGACTATCACTCTGCCTGCCCATTCTAATTTTTTGACCTCCTGAGTCCCGTCCCCGAGCTTCTTTATATACTATATTGAACATAAAATAAGAAATATATTTGAAAAAAAGGAAAAAGTTGGGACTTTAAATGAGGAACATAACTGGTAATAAATAGATAAAGAAATAGATGTTTAAAATAAATATTTAATTTAAAGCCTGCATGGAAACCCATAAATAATGAAGATACAGAATGGTATATGGTAGAAACTCAACAAAACCAATGAATCATTGTAAAAAATCATATCACATAGACAGAAGATATACATTGGCTAATAAGTATTCAATAAATGGTATACAGAAATTCATATACATGCCGCCATATTAGGGTTTATTTAGACAAAAAGGTCACATCCTATAGAGCCCAATGCGTATCGTGGAACCAAGGCCACTTCTTCAGGGGCAGATGCAATTAAACGTGTCTAAGAAAATGCAGAAAAAGCAATAATATAATAGATTAATTAACATGTATATGATAAAATAAATAAAATGCTGGTTTATAAGATAAGGAAGGGAAGCAAAGAGGAACAGAATAAAACCATCCCCCATGTATGCATACCCCTTCATCAATAATACCTTTTTATGCCAGCTCAGGACTGTGTAAATGGAGCTTGGAATCAGAGGCTGTCTAAGGACGCCCAAATGGGAACTGAGAGAGCAATCAAATGGCCCTAACCAGTTGTAGGAATACCCCAAGTGGTGAAAGTCCATGGTACAAAACAGGAAAGTGAAGTAAGTGATGTACACCAGGTTCTAAAGGTAAGGACAAAATTAAAAATATACAGTCAGGTCCATAAATATTGGGACAGCAACACAATTCTAATCTTTTTGGCTCTATACACCACCACAAAGGATTTGAAATTAAGCAAACAAGATGTGCTTTAACTGCAGACTTTCAGCTTTAATTTGAGGGTGTTTACAAATCAGGTGAAAGGTATAGGAATTACAACAGTTTGTATATGTGCCTCCCACTTTTCAGGGACCAAAAGTAATGGGACAATTGACTGCTCAGCTGTTCCATGGCCAGGTGTGTGTTATTCCCTCATTATCCCATTTACAAGGAGCAGATAAAAGGTCCAGAGTTCATTTCAATATAAGAAAGAGGGAAGAGCGCCTCTGAGTGCAAAGTTGTAATTTATTATAACAAAGAATACATAGTCACTTACATCTCAGTAAGGGTAAAAGCATGTGTCAGATCGCATCGGTTCCGAGGTAGAATAAGGGGGTCCGCAAAGTCCTGGGAGGCCTTTGGTGCAGACAGCCAGGCCAGCTGACTGTGTGAGTCCAGGCGGGTGGAGGACTGCGGCCGTGATGCGGGAACCTGAGGGCATTTGACGTCAGGGCTAGAGGAAGAAAGATGGCGGAGTAGGCTTCACGACGCATTTCGGAGTCTGCGTCAAACCCGGGCAGGGCATGCGCACTCCTTTTTCTGGCCTGGTTGTCTGCACCAAAGGCCTCCCAGGACTTTGCGGACCCCCTTATTCCACCTCGGAACCGCTGTAATCTGACACATGCTTTTACCCTTACTGAGATGTAAGTGACTATATATTCTTTGTTATAATAAATTACAACTTTGCACTCAGAGGCGCTCTTCCCTCTTTCTTATCCAGTTTTAGAGCTGACTTCCTTCTTGCTGAATGAGCTGGCCCTGAGCTGCGGACACCCACCCCAGGTACTGGTCTCAATCCACGGACCTCCTCCAAAGACTGTCATTACATGCACATGGACTTTAAATCCCCCCTGTGCTTCTCCCTCCCCGTGCTTACAGCACTGTACTTTTAATCACGTTTTTAGATCCATTTAGGTTTCTATATGTACGCCTATACCCTCAAGCGCCTTTATATCTCAGAGTTCATTTCAAGTGGGCTTTTTGCATTTGGAATCTGTTGCTGTCAACTCTCAATATGAGATCCAAAGAGCTGTCACTATCAGTGAAGCAAGCCATCATTAGGCTGAAAAAACAAAACAAACCCATCAGAGAGATAGCAAAAACGTTAGGTGTGGCCAAATCAACTGTTTGGAACATCCTTAAAAAGAAAGAACGCACTGGTGAGCTCAGCAACACCAAAAGACCCGGAAGACCACGGAAAACAACTGTAGTGGATTACCGAAGAATTCTTTCCCTGGTGAAGAAAACACCCTTCACAACAGTTGGCCAGATCAAGAACACTCTCCAGGAGGTAGGTGTATGTGTGTCAAAGTCAACAATCAAGAGAAGACTTCACCAGAGTGAATACAGAGGGTTCACCACAAGATGAAAACCATTGGTGAGCCTCAAAAACAGGAACGCCAGATTAGAGTTTACCAAACAACGTCTAAAAAAGCCTTCACAGTTCTGGAACAACATCCTATGGACAGATGAGACCAAGACCAACTTGTACCAGAGTGATGGGAAGAGAAGAGTATGGAGAAGGAAAGGAACTGCTCATGATCCAAAGCATACAACCTCATCAGTAAAGCATGGTGGGGGTAGTGTCATGGCGTGAGCATGTATGGCTGCCAATGAAACTGGTTCTCTTGTATTTATTGATGGTGTGACTGCTGACAAAAGCAGCAGGATGAATTCTGAAGTGTTTCGGGCAATATTATCTGATCATATTCAGCCTAATGCTTCAGAACTCATTGGACGGCGCTTCACAGTGCAGATGGACAATGACCTGAAGCATACTGCGAAAGCAACCAAAGAGTTTTTTAAGGGAAAGAAGTGGAATGTTATGCAATGGCCAAGTCAATCACCTGACCTGAATCCGATTGAGCATGCATTTCACTTGCTGAAGACAAAACTGAAGGGAAAATGCCCCAAGAACAAGCAGGAACTGAAGACAGTTGCAGTAGAGGCCTGGCAGAGCATCACCAGGGATGAAACCCAGCGTCTGGTAATGTCGTTCCAGACTTCAGGCTGTAATTGACTGCAAAGGATTTGAAACCAAGTATTAAAAAGTAAAAGTTTGATTTATGATTGTTAATCTGTCCCATTACTTTTGGTCCCTTATAAAGTGTGAGGCACATTTACAAACTGTTGTAATTCCTACACCGTTCACCTGATTTGGATGTAAATACCCTCAAATTAAAGCTGAAAGTCTGCAGTTAAAGCACATCTTGTTTGTTTCATTTCAAATCCATTGTGGTGGTGTATAGAGCCAAAAAGGTTAGAATTGTGTTCATGTCCAAATATTTATGGACCTGACTGTATGTATATGTATCTCCACTAATGTATAATTGCCACAATGGCATACAAAAAAAGGTATCAAATAATAAAGTCCCAGAACCAGAAGAAATATAAAGAAAAAATACTGCGAGTGAAAGTAATATCAACTGGTGGTGCCATAAAATTATGACATGGGATGCTAGTGAAGATCAGAAACAAAGGGTGAATGAAACAAATCAAAACCAAGTGTGAAAAAAAAGAAGAAGAAAGAGGAATAGTAGATCACCAAACAGATTTGGTTCCTTGAGTTTCTACCATGTACCATTCTGTATCTTCATTATATATGGGTTTCCATGCAGGCTATTAATTAAATATTTATTTTAAACATCTATTTATTTATCTATCTATTTATTACCAGTTATGTTCCTCATTTAAAGTCCCAACTTTTCCCTTTTTTTCAAATACATAGCCAGGGATGGTGTCACATGGGTTATTCATGTGCCTTATTCAAAGTCCAAAATAAACCCCGCCCCCCTCTCTTTTATTTGTTTTTTTGTCTTAATATCTACCTGAAAAGATAAGTTCACTTTTTAGAAAAAAATTATAAATGCACATTTGTTTTTTTATTAATCTTATTATTTATTTTTTTGGAGTCAAGTCGATCAGCAGATTGCTGGTACCATGCAGGTCTCCTGCAGATCTGCCAGTGTATCTGTGTGCCAGTAAATCCCATTCATCGCGTGAAGAAGATTCCTACTAGCTGTCAGATCTGGGAGGTGAGGGGGCTGATCTGCTCGTAACATGTAACATCCTTAATATGGATGTAACATGTTATGTAAAGTAAGTATCCTTTAAATCACATTGCTAATTGCATATTGTACATGTTTGTAGCCTAAATACTGAAATTATGCATTTAAAACTGTAATTCTGTAACTGTAACAAGTAAAAACCTGGCTGTGCCAGTCAATTTCAATTTTGACCTCATTTACTAAGCTCTTGAGCAAGTGCACAAAATATTTGCCTTTAGTAGATCAACCCCAAAGTCTAAAAAGCTTAGGACTTTCTCATACTTTTATTGCTGTGTTCTCACTTGGAAAATATACCTTCCTTTGTGGTCACTTTGATAGGAAATATGAGGAATCTTCCTTATGGGGGTGCAGCTTTATTAAGTACCAATTTGAATTAGGAATGGATAGGATTTCTGTCAGCTTTTATTGCTCTATATGTTCATATACACAGAGATTTGGAAAATCTTCTCACAATGCACACCAGTTCTTTTACAATGGAGACAATTAATGGATGCGTTAATCGTTTGTGTCCAATTCCAATTTTCAGCAAGTAGATTTAGGAGAGCCACACTTTCTTGCAGTGTGGCTCCTATTCATCCACTTTCTATAAAGGATAGGCAAAGACGGGCTTCTTTGGTCAGGCAACTTGCCAGACCGTAGAGAAGGGGAAGAGCAGTTTTTTAGCAGTGCTGTGGATTTAAGATGTTTCAACTACATGTTTCAGCATGTTTTAAAAACAGATGTCAAGTTGCCATTCCTAATATTTACCATATTGCCCTAATGGACCTGTGTTAGGATAGCAGCATAAGAAAAGTAACTCCAAAAATGAAATTTAATTTTAATTTTTTTCCCCCCATTTTTATCTCTCCTTTTTCCCTAGATATGTTTGTAAATCCAACTGCAGAATTCTAGGAGAAGAGGGAATAGGGCTGTGATGGCGAACCTTGGCACCCCAGATGTTTTGGAACTACATTTCCCATGATGCTCAACTATACTGCAGAGTGCATGAGCATCATGGAAAATGTAGTTCTAAAACATCTGGTGTGCCAAGGTTCACCATCACTGGATAGGGTTTCTTAGAAGAGCTACAAGACTGCATGCATCAGTGTCCACTTGCAGGCCAAAGAGTTCCACACCTATGAGTATAGTCATTTATTTCTTCTTGTTGGTGTATTCTGCTTTTAGGGTTTAATAATATAAAACATATTGTGCAAAGTAATAAAATAGGGAGGAGCTTCTCTTCCTCACCAGCCCCCTCTTAAGGCCTGCAGAGTCAACAGCAGGGATGTTTGTGTACGATTCCTCCATTGCTGTATAGGATTACTGGTTGGTGTGTGCAATTCCTCTAATGCTGTATCAGATCACTGGTTGGTGTTTCATAAATCTGGTATGTTTACTAGTACACTGATGTTTTTCTATATGAGATGCAGCATTGTATTGATTTATTTTGCTTGAATGTGACATCATTATATGGGTGATTTTTCCATTGCTACATCAGATACTCTCAGTAGCTCTAATGGCTGGTGTGTCTGTTGCTTTTTTATACACTTATTGGTACACTGATGTCTGTGATGCATTGATTTATTATGGCCTGATATTATGACCTGATATACAGTGCCTTACAAAAGTATTCGGCCCCCTTGAACTTTGCGACCTTTTGCCACATTTCAGGCTTCAAACATAAAGATATAAAACTGTAATTTTTTGTGAAGGATCAACAAGTGGGACACAATAATGAAGTGGAACAACATTTATTGGATATTTCAAAATTTTTTAACAAATAAAAACCTGAAAAATTGGGTGTGCAAAATTATTCAGCCCCCTTAAGTTAATACGTTGTAGCGCCACCTTTTGCTGCGGTTACAGCTGTAAGTCGTTTGGGGTATGTCTCTATCAGTTTTGCACATCGAGAGACTGAAATTTTTGCCCATTCCTCCTTGCAAAACAGCTCGAGCTCAGTGAGGTTGGATGGAGAGCGTTTGTGAACAGCAGTTTTCAGTTCTTTCCACAGATTCTCGATTGGATTCAGGTCTGGACTTTGACTTGGCCATTCTAACACCTGGATATGTTTATTTGTGAACCATTCCATTATAGACTTTGCTTTATGTTTTGGATCATTGTCTTGTTGGAAGACAAATCTCCGTCCCAGTCTCAGGTCTTTTGCAGACTCCATCAGGTTTTCTTCCAGAATGGTCCTGTATTTGGCTCCATCCATCTTCCCATCAATTTTAACCATCTTCCCTGTCCCTGCTGAAGAAAAGCAGGCCCAAACCATGATGCTGCCACCACCATGTTTGACAGTGGGGATGGTGTGTTCAGGGTGATGAGCTGTGTTGCTTTTACGCCAAACATAACATTTTGCATTGTTGCCAAAAAGTTCGATTTTGGTTTCATCTGACCAGAGCACCTTCTTCCACATGTTTGGTGTGTCTCCCAGGTGGCTTGTGGCAAACTTTAAACAACACTTTTTATGGATATCTTTAAGAAATGGCTTTCTTCTTGCCACTCTTCCATAAAGGCCAGATTTGTGCAGTATACGACTGATTGTTGTCCTATGGACAGAGTCTCCCACCTCAGCTGTAGATCTCTGAGGTTCATCCAGAGTGATCATGGGCCTCTTGGCTGCATCTCTGATCAGTTTTCTCCTTGTATGAGCTGAAAGTTTGGAGGGACGGCCAGGTCTTCGTAGATTTGCAGTGGTCTGATACTCCTTCCATTTCAATATTATCGCTTGCACAGTGCTCCTTGGGATGTTTAAAGCTTGGGAAATCTTTTTGTATCCAAATCCGGCTTTAAACTTCTCCACAACAGTATCTCGGACCTGCCTGGTGTGTTCCTTGTTCTTCATGATGCTCTCTGCGCTTTAAGAAGACCTCTGAGACTATCAAGTGCAGGTGCATTTATATGGAGACTTGATTACACACAGGTGGATTCTATTTATCATCATTAGTCATTAAGGTCAACATTGGATCATTCAGAGATCCTCACTGAACTTCTGGAGAGAGTTTGCTGCACTGAAAGTAAAGGGGCTGAATAATTTTGTACGCCCAATTTTTCAGTTTTTTATTTGTTAACAAAGTTTGAAATATCCAATAAATTTCGTTCCACTTCATGATTGTGTCCCACTTGTTGTTGATTCTTCACAAAAAATTACAGTTTTATATCTTTATGTTTGAAGCCTGAAATGTGGCCAAAGGTTGCAAAGTTCAAGGGGGCCGAATACTTTCGCAAGGCACTGTAACATCTTTATTTTGGGCTGCTGCTAAACTTACTATTACCTGATTTCTGTGTTGTGTTATTGTTGGTGATGATGTCATTTTAATGTTGTCATTATTTGGGGGTGTGGTTTCACATTTGATAGGGGGTATTTAAAGCAATTTTGCCTTGCTAAAGGTAGGCTCTGACCTACAAAAACATCAGTGAAAAATGCCTTGGATGATTTAAATGCTCTAAACATTTATGTTTATTTGCTGAATATCTCTTACCGTGTGCACCCGGGACTTTATTATTTAATGTGAGCGGTAAACGAATATATATATATGTTCTTTCAAAATAAAAATTAAAATGTATCAGCCTTTAAGTATTCTCATTTATCTGACTAAGTTTTAACAAATATTTCCATTTAGATTTTCTCACCAACTCCATCAAATAGTTAAACATTTTTTAAAGTCTTGATATAACAAGAGAGAAGGTTCTTTAGTTCAAATATTTCTGGGTTTGTTCCCGTTACGCTGTCGCAAGGTCTCAGATTGGCCTTTTTATGGAGGGTGAAAGTGCAGTTCATATTGTACAATTAGCTGCACATTAGAGGCAATTTTATTGATAGGATCAATGTTCCATGTTACAAGTGGTTTTTCTCTTCAATACACTCATTATTACATCCCATCAGAAGCTGACCATCAAAAGAGTGGATCGCTATTGGGCCCCTCTCTAGAGCTGACTTTCTGATTTCATATTGGATGACAGCCTGGACCTTTCACAAGTATATGATCAAATCGGAGCGACAGTCACTGACAAAGGCTGGAGTTTTGTAGATGAAAGGAAGCCCCCTATCTTTTAAATACAGTGGTGTCATTCACAAAGTCTGTCACTGTCTGATTTGTAAAACAGCCACTTGTTGTCCTTACATAATTCAAAGACACAGCTGTTCCAGCCAAAGTCTGCTATGAAATATAGTTGAAAGGTGACTAGGGTACTTAAGTAACCATAACGCTTTTATTCACCAGAACTCCAAAGTTGGTTAAAAGCTTTAAAAAGGGCAAGTATGTGAATATGATTTGATGGTAAGGCTGTACCAAATATATTTATACAAATGGCAAATGACAAAAAACTAACTTTTAGTCAATGGGCCAGTCCACTCAAAACAAGTAATTAGGTTAACTGTAGACACTAATGTGTGCAATTGCCTTTTGCCTTGTGGCTTCTTGCATCTCAGGAGGTCTACTATTGCCATTACCAAGAGAAGAGTAAAGCTGACCATACATGGTTAGTTAGCTAAAAAAAAAAAAAAAAAACAAGGTGGAAAAAAGAAGCCCCCCCCCTTACTGAGGCAATGTATTCTGACAGCAGCATTGCATCTTTTCTCCATCTCCCAGCCTGATGACTGGACAGTAAAGGAGTAGCAGCCTACTGATGAGGCCATTCCTTTGCGGATTGTGCTCTCCTCCTATCAGCATGTTTCATGGCAACACATTTGCATGCAAAGTTAGAGCCTCTGTCAACATTTGATTGCACTGGGGTTGATTTACTAAAACTGGAGAGTGCATAATCTGGTGCAGCTGTGCGTAGTAGCCAATCAGCTTTCTTCTTCGGCTTGTTCAGTTAAGCTTTGGCAAAAAAAAAAAACCTGGAAGCCAATTGGTTACCATGCACCAGAGTTTGCACACTTCAGTTGTAATAAATCAAACCCACGGTGTCTTGAACATTTTCTGCTTACTTTCTGTTGGCGAGTGTCACAGCAGGAAGTGAGAGAAAATCTAATCGCTTCTTGTGCATTTGATAGGTGTGTAAAGGAACTGAAAGTAAGAGGATAGTTGGAGAACACAAGTAATCCCTACTCATTTACATGGGGGGTGGGATCTGGGGGCCCCCTTGTTAAAGCGGCTTTCAGATTCCAATAGCCTCCCGCTTGTAGACTTCCACAACCACCGGCCAGGGTTGTGGGGAAGAGACCCTTGTCCTCATCAACATGGGGACAAGGTGCTTTGGGGGGGAGCATCCCTGCTCCAAAGCACCCCCCATGTTGAGGGCATGTGCCCTGGTGTGGTACAGGAGGGGGGAGACCCTTGCTCGTTCCCCCCTTTCCTGGCCTGCATACTCAGATAAGAGTCTGGCGTAGATTTTGGGGGGACCCAAGCCTTTTTTTTTTTACTAGGCAAGACCAGCTACTTGTACCCCCCCCCCCAATAAAAAAAACCTGTCAACATTTTTAACATGGTTGTTAAGGAGCGGGAGGCTGTCCTTAACAGCCAATGAGTCATCAGCTGTCAGCAGGGTTCCTCAACATGAGGGGGTGCTTTGGGGCCAAATCATCTTGACCCCATATTTAACAAGGGGGCCCCCAGATCCAACCCTCCCCTATGTAAATGAGTATGGGGTACATAGTACTCCTATTCATTCACCAAAAAAGTGAAAAAAAAAAGAGAGTAAAAATGCAACAATGGTTTTGACAAGTCCTTTATTGAATAATTAAAGGAAAAAAAAAATACCCCCCCCCCCCCCCCCGTGTAGATCCATTGTCAATCACGATGAATGCCAGCCACTGACCTGAAAAAGAAAAAGAAAAAGCACAAATAAACTAAGGAGCGGGGTCATCCGCTGACCATACCCCATACTCATTCACATAGGGGGAGCAGGATCTGAGGTCCTCCTTGTTAAAGGGGGCTTCCAGATTCAGATAAGCCCCTCGTCCGCAGACCCCAACAACCAACAGGCTTGTGGGGAAGAGGCCCTTGTCTTCATCAACATGAGGACAAGGTGCTTTGTGGGGGTCACCCCCCTGCTCCAAATCCCCCCCATGTTGAGGGCATGTGGCCTGATATGGTTCTAAAGGGGGGGGGCGTTTGCTCTCCCCTTTCCTGGCTTGCTGGGCTGCATGCTCTGATAAGGGTCTGGTATGGATTTTGGGGGGAACTCCACGCCATTTTTTCTTTTTTTTAATTTTGCCATGGGAGTTCCCCTCAAAATCCTTACCAGACTCTAAGGGTCTGGTATGGATTGACCCCATGCCTTTTTTGTGATTTTTGTAATGCCGGTAACTATTTTCTCTTTTTTCAGTGGAGAACCCCGCTGACAGTTTGTGACTCATCGGTTGTTAAGGACGCGGCAGCCGTCCACACCTTAACAATCATGACAGTTACTGGCTGTGAAGGATGCTAGTCCTGCCGGAAATACATTTTAACTATGAAAATACTGCATCATACCACTTTGTGAATGGAGTCCTGTGTGGGGAAGCCAGCAGAGTGTTAGGAAGCTGGCAAGGAGTATGGAAACCTGTACCTTGGGGGCAGTGCACCCTATGCAGCTGCCTATTTACCATAGCGGTAGCGTCCGCCCTGGAAATAATAATAAACATCTAATAATGGACCTCCAACTTTGACCTAATTTAGTCATTAATTTATGCATTAGGCTTGGTACTAACTTAAAAGGGACTTACATTTTTTACTTTAATTAAGTCATCATTTTATGTGTTATACTGTTAGTCCTGACTTAAAGGACTTTTGATCAGAAATGTTTGAGCTTACAAGGGATGTTTACAATGTTTGACATTTGGTAGCAGAGTGATTTGATATTTTTGGATAGTGTGTTTTATGGATGTGTTAGCATAATTTCGTTTAGTGCTTTGTATTTGTGTATTTAGTCCCACTAATGATCAGAAATTCTAATGAACGTTCCTAAAATGTTACATTTTAAATGAAATTCTCCTAGTGTATGGCCAGCTATTTAGCATGCAGAAAAAAAAAACGATTTTAGAGTACATTATGCCACATCTGAATGTCCAAGGACAAATATGAAAAATTAAGGGCAATTGAAAACTGTGCCCCTTTGGGCACAAACCTAGCAGACCCCTCTCCACCAATACTGTTAGGCCCCTTTCACACATGCTGTCCGTTTTTCATCCATCCGTTGATGGATGAAAAAACGGACATCATTTTTTTTTTTTTTTTTTTTTTCCCTGTTGGGGGGGAGGTATAATAGACTGGGCAATAGCATTAGGATTAGGTGTCAGTTGGGCTAATATATGAAGGCGTGAAATATCATCCTGAGATATAGTTGAGAATTATTTATGATGATGTACTGTTGCCATTGTGTCTATGTTTTGGGAATTTGTTTTACTTTTTGTCTTTGTATGTTATATAAAACAAGAAATGATTTAATAAAATTATATTTGAAAAAAAAAAAAGAAAAAACGGACATCAATGTAGCTCTATGTAAAAACGGATGACAACGGATGATCATCAGTTAACATCCATTTTCATCCGCTTCCGTCAATGTCCGTTTTTTTGAACGGATGAATGCCCTATTTTTCATCCGTCAAAAAAACGGATCGGACGAAAAACGGATGACAACGGATGAAAAACGGATGACAACAGATGAAAAACAGATAACAACTGACGAAAAACGGATGGAAAACTGATACATTTTGGCGTGACTGAACTGATGAACTGAACGGATTGTATGTGTGAAAGGGACCTTACTGTAAATTTGGTACATGAAAAGTTAGTGTTTTGGAAACATTTTCATAGATATTTGTAGCAATATTTCATCAGAATTACAAATTGGAAAAATAAAGTGACGTTTCCACTGCAATAAAGCTTTAGCAGATACCAGCTGAGAGATATTCCGCTTCATGAAAAATTTTCAGACACAGTGTCATGG
The DNA here is from genome assembly GCF_965119305.1 of Pelophylax lessonae. Classification (NCBI taxonomy): domain Eukaryota; kingdom Metazoa; phylum Chordata; class Amphibia; order Anura; family Ranidae; genus Pelophylax; species Pelophylax lessonae. The sequence continues at coordinate 109,005,266 of NC_138776.1, forward strand.
TTCATTTGAAACAAAAATAACTTTTAGGAAGTCCTAACTTAGCACAAAGCTAGCCAAGCATGACATGCAAATTCAAGAACAACCATTGCACAAGCTGCTGAAAAAATTCTCAGCCGTTTCACAATGCAAAAGACAAAATGTATATATCAGCGCGACTATATAAAAACTACAACAAATAAATAATACTTATGTGAATGCAATATCAAAAATAGTGAATCACTGCACGTCAGAAAATCAAATAAAGTGATATCGCGCAACAATAAGGTGCTAAGGGTTTAGATGCTGATCTGTGCAAAAAATATTCAAAATGTTATACCGACAAAAGGTAAATATCTAAATCAATCAGTGAAATTAATCATAAACATAATCCATATGTGTCCATATATCCACTTCAGATGGAACACTAATATGAAGTGTCAAAACAACTTAAACACATCAAAAATAAATATAAATATATCTATATGTATTTTATATCTATTTATATTTCATGTGTTTAAGTTGTTCTGACACTTCATATTAGTGTTCCATCAAGGTCCATGAAAAAAAGGTTGCAGTCCCACACCCGAAACTCCTCAGTAATTGCTTTTGATCCCCACAGTGCCCTTCACCCCACCTATGGGTGTCTTCTCAACTGCTTGAATGGACCTCACTAATTAGAGGTCTATATGCGCCTTGCAGTGTTATAAGTGGCTCCGCTCCCACTGGCTGTACATTCCAAATAAGTGGCTCTCAGCAGCTCTCAATGTGGTGTCAATCATATAGGAGGCAAGAGGAAAGAACCATAGTGCAAATCGCCAATACAAAGTATTTTTTTCCATATAAAAATGCACTCACCTCGCTTATATGAAAATAAATACTTTTTGACAACACGCTAAGAGCAACTGATTTGGAATGTACAGTCAGTAGGAGCGGTGCCATTTATAATACTGCAAGGCGCATATAGACCTCCTTTAATCACTTCAGCCCGGGAAGGTTTTACCCCCTTAATGACTAGGCCATTTTTTGCGATTCTGCACTGCATTCGTTTAACAAAAAATTGTGTGGTTGTGCAACGCTGTACCCAAATACAATTGAAGTCCTTTTTTTCCCACAAATAGAGCTTTCTTTTGGTGGTATTTGATCACCTCTGCAGTTTTTAGATTTTGCGCTATAAGCAAAAAAAGAGTGACAATTTTGAAAAAAAAAACAATATTTTGTACTTTCTGCTATAAAACATTCCCATTAAAAAAATTTAAAAAATCTATTTTTTTTTATCAGTTTAGGCCAATTTTTATTCTGCTACATATTTTTGGTATTTTGATTGGTTTGCGCAAAAGTTAAAGCATTTACAAACTATGGGATAGATTTTTGGCCTTTTTTTCTTGTTTTTTTTTTTTTATTAGTAATGGCGGCTATCAGCAAATTTTAGCAGGACCGCGACATTGCGGCGGACAGGTCGGACCCCTAACTGACATTTTTTACACTTTTTGGGGACCAGTGACATTCATACAGTAATCATCGCTAAATAATACGTACTGTTACTGTATAAATGACAATGTCAGGGAAGGGGTTAACACATGGGGGTGATCAAAGGGGTAAATGTATGCCTAACTCTGCTTACTCACTGTGAGGGGGAAGGGCTATGTGACAAGCACAGAGAGATCGGGGTTTAAGCTTAGCTGAAGCTCATCATTTCTCTCTGCCTGTGTGATAGAAGACCTGCCTACTTTGTTTACATAAGCAGGCGGGTCTTCTGTCAGTTTCTCTTGTCACAATCGCGGGACACCGGCGATGATCGCTGCCGCTCCACCCACGGGCGCACCACCAAGACCGTGGGCACAAAATCACGTAGGTATACGTGGTTTTGTGCAGCCAAGCCGCCCTGCCGCAGTATATCTGCGGCGGCCGGTCGGCAAGTGGTTAATTAGTGAGGTCCACTGAAGCAGTTGAGAAGACACCCATAGGTGGGGTGAAGGGCACTGTGGTGGTCAGAGGCAATTATTGAAGAGTTTCTGGTGTATGGGACTATACCCACATTAAACCATTTATTGTTGGACTGTATACATATTTAAAAGAAAAGATGGACTCACATTCATTTATTATATATAGATGATTTTTACACTGTTTTCAGATTTTTTTTTTATGCACTACAATTTGAATGCACTTTATTTTGTGACTATATATATTTATTGCATTTTGTACAGGTGGTTGGATGCATAATGGTACTAGCTGCTTCCTATAGTATATAGAGTTGAGTAATAGGTGATTAATACACAGGGATAGCGCGGATAGCTTGTTTCACATTTGTGTACTCATTTATGCTGAGCGCTGTATTTACACAGTGGATATAAAAAGTCTACACACCCCTCTTAAAATGTCAGGTTTCTGTGATGTAAAAAATGAGACAAAGACAAATCATTTCAGAACTTTTTTCACCTTTCATGTGACCTATAAACTGTAAAACTCAATTGAAAAACAAACTGAAATATTTTAGGGGGGAAAAGTAAAAATAAAATAATAAAATAACGTGGTTGCATAAGAGCCGGTTCACACTGGGGCGACTTGTCAGGCGACCTGGTCACCTGACAAGTCGCCGTGGGTCGCCTGCCATAGATTAGCACAGTACCCGTTCTAATAGGAGCGACAAAAGTCGCTCCGACTTAGAAAAAGGGTCCTGAGCTACTTTGGGGCGACCTGGAGCGACCTGCATTGACTTCAATGATACTTCACAGGTGATACTTCACAGGTCGCCCGGCAAAGTCGGGTCGCGCCTATGTGAACCGGCTCTAAGAGTGCACGCCATCTTATAACTGGGGATGTAGCCGTGTTCAGAACTCATGTTAAATAGTAGTCCATACACACATGCCATTATCTTTGATTTGTGCAAAATAGTTCAAATAACACTTATGCGAGGGGGCGGAGCTACCGCGGACGTGTATGGCCGCATGATCTGAGAGCTCCTGCACAGGACCAGGGAAATCTCATCTACGGAGTCGCCTAACACCGACAAAACACACCGACGGCTCGGCGGTGACCCCGTGAACACAGCGGCAATGTCCCGGAGGCAGCGCGATCCCCCTAAACTTAAGAAACTCACCATGTTCTTCCCTCCAATGGCTGGTCGGTCCAGCCAATATGGCGCCCGCTCCTCTCTTCACAGGGACGCAGCTAGTGCCCTGGCAGCAGCAGCTCTACTCAGGGACTCCCAGCACACTGCGGATGACGATCCCGGCCACCACTCAGGTCAGTCCACCCCATCCACTCACAGTCCTGCTAAAAGTAAGCAGAGACGATCCACTTCACCCCTAGCAGGGGATCAGGCACATGGTGGGGGATGGGCAGAAGACATGCCTGCAATGGACACACAGATCCCAGATCCTATAGCAGCATTCCCTACCACGGGACAGCCTATAACAGACACAGCTTTAAAGGACATTGTGATGCTGCTGCGATCTTCCCTACAGGCTGACCTAGTCGCAGGATTGAGGGATTGCAGGAGGAACATACACGTGGTGGAATCTAGGGTTGACCTGGTGGAAGAGCAGATGACAGATTTTGCCACATCGTTTAACTCAATGGTAGATGCACACACATCCCAGGCCGATGATATTTCCTGGATTAAGTCCAAGTTAGCAGACCTTGAGGACCGGTCACGCCGAAGTAACCTGAAAATTCGCGGCATCCCAGAAACAGTTTCCTCGAATCAACTCCCGCAAAAGACCTGTTTCTGGCTGCTGTACCAGGCTTTACCCCTACGGATGTCACTATTGACCGTATACACCGCATCCCCAAACCTCCCCATCTGCCTGCAGATGTTCCAAGAGATGTGCTGCTTAAAATGCACTACTATCAAGCAAAAGAAGGCATTCTTCATGCATTTAAACTAAAAGACCAACTGCCCGAACAAGCGAAGAACTTTCAAGTTTTTCCCGAACACCTCGCTGGGCTGGTCCAGACCCCCTACGGACCACCGTAACAAACCCTGAAGACATCACCATGACTTTATCATACTCAACGACCTTCCCTGGTCCGATGCACTGGTACTCACCACCGTACCTTACCCTGTTACATGTTGCAGGTTACCCTGTTCGAATCCCTTCTCAGGAATTCTATTTTTTACGCCCACCTATGGGCCTTTTGGTTGCTCTCGTTGGAGCTTGTTTCGATTAACATACAGCGTTCGTCTCTCGATTTCCCTGACTCTTATGACAACATATTGCACCCGTATTTCCACTTCCCAGTGTACTTCATTCAGGAACAACTCTCCTATCTTGCTTATCCTTTTTCCCAGACCTGGATCTCATCGCCTCCCATCTTGAACTGTCACCTGTACACAGAACAAATCTCAGATCTTAACAAATACCGCCTGCTGATCACATCTCCTCTGACCCTTCTCCCATGGGATTGAAGATTTTATCCATTAACTCCAATGGACTCAACCACCCGGCCAAAAGAAGGACTTTATGGAAGGAAGCCATTACCCAGAAAGCTGACATTTTAGTAGCTCAGGAAACGCACTTTCAGGCGGACGCATCTCCCTACTGTCAGCACCAAAACTTTCCTCACATCTTCCTTGCTTCTGCCTCTGTTAAGAAGAACGGTATCCTGGTGGCAGTCAGAGACTCAGTGGTGTTTACCCTCAAGTCGTCCCATCTCGATCCGGAGGGTAGATATATAATCCTGATATGTATTATTGATAATGTACCCTTGACATTGGTATGTTTGTATGCGCCTAATTCTAAACAGATGCTCTTTATACGCAAACTCCTCAAAAAGGCTCTGGCGTTAAGGGAAGGCCACCTCCTCCTGTGTGGGGACTTTAACTTACACCCAGACCCGCGGGTCGATACCACCTCGGGGTGTAGCAGACGCCCGACTGGCCTGGGTAGTCTGCTGCGCCGGGAGGAGCTATTTGACGCCTGGAGATGCTTCCATGCGGAAGAGAGAGATTTTACCTTTTTCTCGACCCGCCACAGATCTTATTCCCATATTGACCTTTTTATATTGGATTCTTGGTTGCTACACCACACATCAGAGGCTAACATCCATGATATCTCCTGGTCGGACCATGCGGCCATTTCCATAACACTCCAGCTGGGGAAGTCTGGCTCGGGCTTCTCCACTTGGAGATGTGACAATAGATTACTTCAGCTCCAACAGTATTCCTCCACAATCCGAGACCACTTGCAAACTTTCTTCCAGACCAATGATGATCCAAATGTCATACCCCAAATATTATGGAATGCCCACAAAGCCTTTATTAGAGGTATGTTAATCTAACTTAAGGCCAGGGACAGGAGGACACATAAGACGTCCATAGACTCCTTGTTGGCTGAAATCCGCAAACTGGAAGCTTCCAATAAGGCCTCTCCTACAGACGCAACATCTGCCACCCTCACCAGACTTCGTCACGATCTACGTCTCCTTTTGATCCGAGATCATGACAAAGCTATGAGGTCCCTTAAAACTGCTGTTTTACTCACAACATAACAAAGCCGGGAAATTCTTGGCCAATCGCCTGAAAGCGCGGAAAGCCAAGAGTAGAATACCCCACATCATCCACCCGTTTACCAAACAAAAATTATTAAAACCCCAAGACATAGCGGACGCTTTCTCGGACTACTACGGGGCATTATATAACCTGAAAGAGGACCCCACATGCACCACCCCCTCCGACTCAGATATATTGTCTTTCCTGTCAGAGATAAAACTCCCCTCTCTGACTGATGCCCAACTTATGACACTAAACTCACCCGTTTCCCTTGATGAAATTTCCCACGCTATTAGCAAACTTCCCAATGACAAATCCCCTGGACCAGATGGATTTACAAACGAATACTTTAAACAATTCCAGGACATCCTATCCCCATTCATGCTTCGCTTATACCAATCAATTTCCCAGGCAGGCTCCTTCCCCCCGGAAATGCTTAAAGCACACATAGTAGCCCTACCTAAACCTGGCAAACCCCCGGACACCCCAGCGAATTTCCGCCCGATATCCCTGCTAAATGCAGACGTGAAAATTTACGCCAAAATTATTGCAATCCGCCTCTCCACAATCCTTCCCTCCTTAATAAACCCCGACCAATTAGGCTTCATGACCAATAGACAGGCGGCAGATGCCACACGTCGAGTTATCAACTTAATTCACTATGCAGAACTGACGAAAACACCTTCCTTTCTCCTATCCATTGATGCCGAAAAGGTGTTTGATAGGGTCTATTGGAGATACATGCACTTGGTGCTGGAGAGGTTTGGATTCTCAGGCCTGATACTATCAGCCATTACGGCTCTGTATTCTCACCCATCCGCCCAAGTTTTTGTTTCGGGCATGATTTCCAAACCATTCTCCATCACTAACGGCACACGCCAAGGCTGCCCGCTATCTCCAAGCATATTTAATTTGATGATAGAACCGTTAGCAGAACGGATCAGATCCCATCCCCACATTTCGGGATTTCGTATTAAAGGAGTCCCCCATAAGATAACCCTTTTTGCAGACGATGTCATCTTATCCATTACCAATCCCACAGTGTCCATGCCCTTCTTACACCGACTACTTGCGGACTTCTCTGCCTTTCGTATTACAAGGTGAATTTCACCAAATCACTCATTCTTAATCTGGGGGTACAACCACATGCTAGACAACATATGGAATCAAACTTCCCGTATATATGGACCGACCGGGATATATCCTATCTAGGTCTGAAGCTGACCCCTTCTGTTGCATCACTGGCAGAAGCTAACTATAAACCCCTACTGACGGACATCCAAACAGACCTGGCCAAGAAACCCTATCAGGATCTCTCCTGGCTAGGGAAATTGGTGGCTTTTAAAATGATGACCCTTCCCAAAATCCTTTACATATTCCGCACCCTTCCTGTCCCTATCCCGCCAACGATACTCAAATCCCTCAATCGGGTACTTAAACAATATATTTGGCAGGGGAAGCAGCCCAGGTGCTCGTGGACCCACCTTACCAAACACAAACGGGTAGGGGGGACAGGCATGGTACAACTACAAGACTACTTTTTAGCGTCACAACTCACACAACTGCCTTCGTGGTTCCCCGAGAACCCCGACATCCATTGGTCGCACATAGAAGCCTCATTTAGCAAAGTGGACCGCCTTTACCTCCTACTACTAGCAGATAGCTGGAAACCTCAAAATAGGCCGGACTTACTAATCTCAACTAAAACATCCCTTGCTGCATGGAAAGAACTTTGTAAAACACACAGATGTCAAGGAAGCCCACTATAAACCAAAACTACCCATACGATTACTAGATATCTTGATCCCCTGTATATCCACCTTTAAGTGGAGAGACAGGGATATACACTGGATTGATGACCTCTTTATAGACAACCATCTGAAAACATTCCCTTCCCTCACCCAACAATACCACCTGCCAAAGACGGAGCTCTATAACTACAATCGCATATCCTCGTTCCTGACCAGGAATCCACCACCTGCCATTACCATTCCATATAACGTATACCGGTTCTTCACTGATCCCAACGGGTCCACCAAAGGCATAACCTTTTTCTACAATATGTTTAACGCCTAAACTTTCTTCCTTAAAACTAACCCCATGGTCAAATGGGAAACTGATCTCCAAAGGACCTTCTCCTCTCAACAGTGGTCGCGAGCCTTCCGGCACTCCTATGGAGTGTCTAAATGTACCAATCACTGGGAGCTGTCACAGAACATTCTGTCCCGCTGGTACTTTACTCCGTATAGGCTTTCCCAATTCTACAAAAACCACTCCCTGCTTTGCTGGCGGGAATGTGGTCAAGTAGGCAATCTATACCATATTCTGTGGACATGCAAAAACCTATCCAGCTTCTGGAACCAAACCTTTGGCCTTATCTCCTCTGTAGCGCAAACACACATCTCGCCGAACCCAGCTATGGCACTCCTTACACTAGACATCGATCTCATTCCCAACAAGGCTAGATGGGTGGTGTCACATATACTACTGGCCGCTAGGGCCACCATCACTAGGAGATGGAAAAACACAGAAGCTCCGAATCTATCGGAAGTCGTGGCTTCAGTGCGGACCACCTTTGAATTTGAAAAGTCACTGGCGATGAGATCCCAATCCTTACCATTACATAACAAACACTGGGAACTATGGACCAAATGGAATGATAAATAATTGTATGTTTTCAAGTTGACATTCCCTTCTCTCTTTTGATATGTTTTCCCATATATCACTTGTTGTCTTCACTCATGTTATACTTTGTAACGCTGACTGCATTTCTTGTACATGCTGTTTAAAATTAATAAAAACTATTTGAAAAAAAAAATAACACTTATGCAATTGCGCACAGGAATGAAAAATCTGATTAAATAAAATATATGAAATATAAATTAGTATGGAATTAGATAATAAGAGCGACCTTTCTAAAAGCAAATAGCCTATATAGATATATAAAGGAAAAAGGTAGACCGCGCACATAAACAATGGTCAATCAAAAATAAACGTGCAATGTAAAAAATGTGCTCAAAGAAAGTCCCATAAAAGTTAATTGAATATTCTCCTTTGTAGACATCAAAAACTAACCACCCGTGTTCAGGGGATAATCCTCTCCTGCACCGACATCCACATGCACATTCCACTGACCAGATGAAATGCGTCGGGACTGGGATACAAACTTACGTCACTTCCGGTGTGTGGAGCGCAGGAGGAACGCGGAACGGCGTCCCCTGCTTGGGAATAGCTCCAACCTAGCTGAACGTTGGAATTTTAAACTGCAAGTTACTATTGACTTTTAATAAATGGTTTTACAAAATACTATACCATAAGGGGCATTCTTATCTCCCCTATATTTCCTATCCGGAGACCTATACTATTTAATCGGTGGTTCTGATATATGGCATTATAAGTGGAAACCCTATCCATTGGGACAACACATTCATCCCTGACCTAGAGTGTTGATCTACAGCTGTTTATGACTACCTGTAATGGGGTCAATTTCATTTGCTAAGTGGAATGTGCATGTGGGGGTCGGTGGAGGAGAGGATTATCCCACAAACACGGGTGGTTGGTTTTTGATGTCTATCAATGAGAATATTCAATCTTTTATGGGACTTTCTCTGAGCACATTTTTCACATTGCATGTTTATTTTTGACATCATTGTTATGAGCGCGGTCTACCTATATCTTTGATTTGTTGCATAAAACATCCATATGTATAGTAGGCACACCAACATTTTTTAGTGGCATAATCAAGGTACCAAACAAAATGTACAGTTGTACCCGATGCATCACCTATAGTTCTAGGTTTAAAAGCGAAGATCATTTTTTTTCTAAATTCCAGCTCCCCTATGTACCAACATACCAATAATGTAACACTTATGGAAAAAAAAATCTTTCTTTGATTTTTAGACAAAGACCTTACCTTACCCCCTGGTGTGTTCCATAGAAAAGTTCATGGCTTTTTGGTATGTAGATTTAGGACGTAAAAAGCAGTTAAACACAGGAAGCAGTTCTTCAGCTGCCCTCATTAACACACACCCCCTGTACCCATCAACTATGTTTGCACAGCATCCCTCCAGGCTTGTATTTGCCTGGCTTGTCAATGTAAGCTGCCACTGCTGCTATGTTTGTATGGCATCCCCAGCTCCCTCCTGATGGGCTGGGGCCGCCTGCTAAACTCTTTGGGGCCGCATGCGGCCCACGGGCTGCAGGTTGGACACCCCTGATGGAGTGTTAGGGCCTGCCTGATTGGATATAGAGTTAATGGATAGATAGGTGGGTCATTTTGTTCCATATATTGTACAATCAGGTTGTAAGATTCTAATTTAGGAGTTAAGACATGGAAGAAAGGGGATGTAGCAATGCATTGGCTCATTTATAATTGGTGCCCATCAAGTGAAGCTCTGCTATGGCAGCTAAGCAGCATTGCAGATGAGTTCTGTAAATTGTGTATTAGGAAATTTGGATAAAAACAATTCCATGGCTACAATAAACATTTCAGATTAGAAGAACTTCAGTTAAAAATAAAATAAAAACAAATGTATGTATTTAAAGAACTGAAACTCACAGTGTAAAGCAGTCATGTGTGATTCAATGAGTGAAACAATCAAGTCACACTGTGGGTGCCAACCAAATGATGACACTCAGGAACACTTCAAAGCTTCCACTCATGGTGTGTAAAGATTGTTTAAACAGATGTATTTCAGTTGCGCTGACCATAAATGGACTTCCTTATCCAATGCGATACAGGATTCAGGATTTTCCAAAGGGTTTTCTTATAGAATGTAATTTTGCTTAAAGTTGTATTAGACCAAAAAACAGAAAAATGTACTTTATATGCGGTGGCTGCATTCATTTCCTTTTTTTTTTTTTTAAGAATGTTTTTCTTTATTTTAACCTATTGATCTAACCAGTAGGTCTGTTATTTTTCAAAGTTTCTTCACCAGCTTTAATTTATAAGTCAAACTCATCCAAATCTGCTAGTTTAATACTATCCTCTCCCCAAACTGACAATGTTGCTGACAAGTGTCTTTGTTGCTCCCCTAACCAGAATGGAGACACCCTGAGATAGGAAGTATGTTACTGCCTGGATCATCAGGTAAAAATTAAGAGAAAAAAAGGCCTAAAAAACAAAACAAAAAAGAAAGAAATTGAATGCAGTCACCACATAGGCCTCATGCACACTGAGCATTTGCTCAGGTCCAAGTTCAGACATTTGGCGTTAATGCATTCTATTGGCCTATTCATTTGAAGCTGGCCCTTAGAATGCATTAACATACAAATGCACCTAAACATGTTTAGAATGTGTGTGTGTTTACGTGCATTCACTGGTTTCTCTGTGCAAAAGCTCCTCTCCTAAAATCACTGTGATATTTTTTTTTCCTGCTTGTAAGTGCTCCTCTTCTAATACCTTACACCTGAACGTACTGAAATCCTGGGCATTATCACGCAATTCTGCCCTGCTATTGTGATGCCATTATTTTCTTTTGCCGCAATTGTCAAGCGAAAACACGCGCTAAAATTCTGGCAAAAAAATCAAAGCGCCAAAAACTCCTGGCTCGGTGCCAAGATTTGCTACATGAGCTTCTTTCAAGAATTTTTGGCCAATTCAAATGAATGGTGCTGCTCCAAAAACACTTCACTAAAAAAAAAAAAAAAAAAAAAAGGTGCTGCAGCAGCTGTCTCTGCATTATACTCAGGTGTGAATGGAGCCTAAATGCCTGTATGTATGGCCACATAGGTGAACATAGAGGTGCATTTACAGGCAAATAAAAAATGCCAAAGGTCTGTAAAAGGCACGTTTATAAGCCCAATCCACATGAGGCCTAAGGACTGGTAAGTTGCAATAAATTACATTTTGGTTTTTGGATTTAGGCTCAGTTCACACTGCTGCAACACGGGATCCCACTTGTGAGAGCCCCAAGTCAAATGCAATGTTTCCCTATGAGAGCCATCTTAACTGATGCTTCAGTACACAAGTCACTCACTCTGTAGAAAATTCCTGCACTACTTTGGTCTGACTTGGGTGCGATTTCAGCCCTTGTACAGGCTCCTAAATATCATCCAAGTTGGAAGGAAGTTGCAGGGCAAAGTCGTACGAGTCATCGCAGCAATGTGAACTGAGCCTCAATACTGCTTTATCAGACACATGGCAGACTCATTTGAAAGAGCTTCTAGAAGAAGACCAAAAAAGTTCTGCCAGCATCTGTCTTTTAGGACCCCTTCCCAATTTTCCACCCTGGTGTCTACAGTAACACACATTACGTCCTGTGTCAATGTGCATTACATTAAGGAGGCCTATTCATTTGAATAGACCACTATTGCAACAAAAAGGGACAAAAACAAGAGACCTGTACCGGTTTGTCTGACGATAATGTGTTGTGCTGAAACGCAGGGGTGTTGCAGTGTCCCAAAGCTCATAAGGTTGATTACTGCAACAAAATACTGTGAAGCTAGCCTTCATACATAAAAGCCTTTTTTAATCATAAGTAATAAAAAAAACTGTTGTTGCTGACAGGTTTCTCAAGTATGTACAGTAGTTTCTCTGCTTGAAAAAGAAACTACAGGGCCCTAAAATGTGGTAGAGAAAAAGCACTGAATGTACGCTGTTCAAAAAAACACTTTTTAATCAGAGTAAGGGCTCTTTCACACGGGCGTTCCGTATGTCCGTTTTTCATCCCATCCGTTTGCGGATGAAAAACTGACTTAGGGCTCTTTCACACGGGCGTTCCGTATGTTCGTTTTTCATCCCATCCGTTTGCGGATGAAAAACGGACATAATGTATCTCTATGTAAATACGGATGTCATCGGATGATCATCCTCTGACATCTGTTTTTTGTCAGTTCAGTTCAGTTCAGTTTTTTTGAACGGAGGAGAACCCTATTTTTTCTTCCTTTCAAAAAACGGAACTGAAGCAAAAACGGATGTCAGTGCTGTCATCCGCAGACATCCGTTTTTACATAGACATGCATTATGTCAGTTTTTCATCCGCAAACGGATGGGATGAAAAACGGACATACGGACCGGATGACACAAGTGTCATCCGTGTCCGTTACAAAAAAAAAAAAAAGGACCTGATCGGGCAAAAAAAAAGGAACGCCCGTGTGAAAGAGCCCTAAAGCATCAAGTCAATTAAACATCTGGGATATTGATCTGGTCAGTTAAGTTGCAGAGGGGGGTTGTTAATCAGTTAAAGCTGCTTTGGTGTTAATGAAATCAACAACAGGTTCACTAGATAGGCCACAATGAGACAACCTCATAAACAAGAATGGTTTTACGGGTGGGAGCCATTGACATTTTTTTTTTTTTTGCCTTCTCGTCTTTTCTGACTGTTTTTCACTAGTTTTGCAATTGACTAGAGTCAGTGTCACTACTGGTAGCATGAGGCAATACCTGGACCCTATAAAGGTTGTACAGGCAGTTCAACTCCGACAGGATGGCACATCAATACATGCCATTACCAGAAGGTTTGCTGTGTCTCCCAGCACAGTCTCAAGAGCATGGAGGAGATTCCAGGAGACAGGCAGTTACTCTATAAGAGCTGGACAGGACCGTAGAAGGTCCTTAATCCATAAGCAAGGCTGGTATCTGCCCCTTTGTGCAAGGAGGAACAGGTTGAGCACTGCCAGAGCCCTACAAAATGACCTCCAGCAGGTCACTGGTGTGAAGGTTTCTGACCACCCAATCAGAAACAGACTTCATGAGGGTGGCCCGACATCCTCTAGTGGGCCCTGTGCTCACTGCCTGGCACTGTGGAGCTCGTTTGGCATTTGCCATTGAACACCAGAATTGGCAGGTCCACCACTGGCACCCTATGCTTTTCACAGATGAGAGCAGGTTCACCCTGAGCACGTGATAGACCTGAAAGGGTCTGGAGAAGCCATGGAGAGCATTATGCTGCCTGTAACATCATTCAGCATGACTGGTTTGGGTAAGTGATGGTCTGGGGAGGCATATCCATGGAGGGACGCACAGAACTAAAAAGGCTAGACAGTGGCACCCTGACTGCCATTAGGTATTGGGATGAAATCCTTGGACCCATTGTCAGACCCTATGGCTGGTGCAATGGGTCCTGGGTTCCTCCTGGTGCACAACAATGCCTGGCTTTATGAGGCAATAGTATGCAGCCAGTCCTGGAGGATGAAGGACTACATAGCATTGAATGGCCCCCACGCTCGCCTGACCTAAATCCAATAGAACACCTCTGGGACATTATGTTTTGGTCCATCCAACACCACCAGGTTGCACCTCAGTCTGTTCAGGAGCTCATTAATGCCCTGGTCCGGATCTGGGAGAAAATACCCCAGGACACCATCCATCGTCTCATTAGGAGCATGCCCCGACGTTGTCAGACATGCATACAAGCACGTGGGGGCCATACAAACTACTGAGTACCATTCTGAGTTGCTGCAATGAAATTTCAGCAAAATGGACTAGCCTGCTGCATAATTTTTTCACTTTGATTTTTTGGGGTGTCTTTGATATCTGCCCTCTGTAAGTTGATCATTTTCATTTACATTAAACGATGTGTCATCCTTTAGTTCCTAACGCATTACCCAGTCTATATTAGTATAGATATCCAGCATGATTTTTTTCCCCGTTGAGATCTGATGTGTTTTCAAAGTGTTCCTTTAATTTTTTTTGAGCAGTGTATGTATTACCTGTATTAATATATATATATATATATATATATATACACACACAGTGGGTACGGAAAGTATTCAGACCCCCTTAAATTTTTCACTCTTTGTTATATTGCAGCCATTTGCTAAAATCATTTAAATTCATTCTTCTTCCTCATGAATGTACACATAGCACCCCATACTGACAGAAAAACACAGAATTGTTGACATTGTTGCAGATTTATTAAAAAAGAAAAACTGAAATATCACATGGTCCTAAGTATTCAGACCCTTTGCTTTCTGAAATGCAGACATGCATTGGAAGGAAGAACAGTAAAGCACAACTATTGTGAAGTACTGCAAAGCCGGAAGTGAGTCAGTTACTGCAGGCGTGATTACATTCAGTCTAATTGTGCCCCAGTGATAATGGTTACTGGCTCCCCAAGCCCTGCTAGCATTTCAGTACTGCATATGTTATCTGAATGCACCACCAAGTTTGTTCTACTGTATATACAAAGCCTGCATCACGTTTTCTACTAAAAAGCTTGAAACATTTGTTGATTATGGAATAGAAATCCTCCTCCTCAAAAAAAAAAATAAAAGACAATACACTCCCAGCATACATCAGAACCTCAGAACCTTGGCCTCCATAATCCTCAAATGGAAGACGTTTGGGACGACCAGAACCCTTCCTAGAGCTGGCCGTCCGGCCAAACTGAGCTATCGGGGGAGAAGAGCCTTGGTGAGAGAGGTAAAGAAGAACCCAAAGATCACTGTGGCTGAGCTCCAGAGATGCAGTCAGGAGATGGGAGAAAGTTGTAGAAAGTCAACCATCACTGCAGCCCTCCACCAGTCGGGGCTTTATGGCAGAGTGGCCCGACGGAAGCCTCTCCTCAGTGTAAGACACATGAAAGCCCGCATGGAGTTTGCTAAAAAACACCTGAAGGACTCCAAGATGGTGAGAAATAAGATTCTCTGGTCTGATGAGACCAAAATAGAACTTTTTGGCCTTAATTCTAAGCGGTATGTGTGGAGAAAACCAGGCACTGCTCATCACCTGTCCAATACAGTCCCAACAGTGAAGCATGGTGGTGGCAGCATCATGCTGTGGGGGTGTTTTTCAGCTGCAGGGACAGGACGACTGGTTGCAATTGAGGGAAAGATGAATGCGGCCAAGTACATGGATATCCTGGACAAAAACCTTCTCCAGAGTGCTCTGGACCTCAGACTGGGCCGAAGGTTTACCTTCCAACAAGACAATGACCCTAAGCACACAGCTAAAATAACGAAGGAGTGGCTTCACAACAACTCCGTGACTGTTCTTGAATGGCCTAGCCAGAGCCCTGACTTAAACCCAATTGAGCATCTCTGGAGAGACCTAAAAATGGCTGTCCACCAACGTTTACCATCCAACCTGACAGAACTGGAGAGGATCTGCAAGGAGGAATGGCAGAGGATCCCCAAATCCAGGTGTGAAAGACTTGTTGCATCTTTCCCAAAAAGACTCCTGGCTGTATTAGATCAAAAGGGGGCTTCTACTAAATACTGAGCAAAGGGTCTGAATACTTAGGACTAGTGTTGAGCGAACACGGACTGTATTATTCGTGTTCGTACCGAATAATTGGATTTTTTGTACCCGAACACGGACACGGACACTTTACTGTATGTTCGGGTAAAAATCCGTGTTCGGTCGTTTTATTTCCGGGTTTTGCATGCTTTGGCGCTCTTTTCATGGCGGGCTTTCAACAGCCAATCAACAATCGTTTAACTGGTGTGCCTTAAGCCATCCCAGCCATGCCTGCAAATGTCTCAGTAGCTGTGATTGGCCGTCTGAAGCATGTGACCAAGTCTTTATAAGTTCGAGGCAGCCGCAGCGGCGTCATTATGCTGCTTAGATTCAGGGACAGAGAGCACACATCAACGTGCTGGCTGCTGATTAGGGAAAGATAGGCAGGAAAAAACCATTTGTGTCCGGATAGAATTGAGGGACAGGTCGGAGTGTTTAGGCAGGGCGAGTTGTAGGCATTTTAGGGATAGAGTCTGCTGAATTATATAGGGTCAGTGTCTTCTACAAACTACAATCGATATTGCTGTGTGGGGGGTGGGGTGAATCTGCACTCAATAGTGATCTACGATCGCTTCTCAATCCTGTTAGGGACAGAGTCTGCTGAATTTTAGGGAAACTGTGTTCTACAAACTACAATCGATATTGCTGTGTGGGGGGTGGGGTGAATCTGCACTCAATCCTGATCTACGATCTCTTCTCAATCCTGTTAGGGACAGAGTCTGCTGAATTTTAGGGAAACTGTGTTCTACAAACTACAATCGATATTGCTGTGTGGGGGGTGGGGTGAATCTGCACTCAATCCTGATCTACGATCTCTTCTCAATCCTGTTAGGGACAGAGTCTGCTGAATTTTAGGGAAACTGTGTTCTACAAACTACAATCGATATTGCTGTGTGGTGTGGGATTGGAGATAGGCAGGTGTCAGTGATCCACATCCATTTTTCTGTGTGTGAGCTGCAGTGAACACAATCTTTTTGGGCTGCAGTGAACACAATCTTTTTGGGCTGCAGTGAACACAATCTTTTTGGGCTGCA
Organism: Pelophylax lessonae; assembly: GCF_965119305.1. Classification (NCBI taxonomy): domain Eukaryota; kingdom Metazoa; phylum Chordata; class Amphibia; order Anura; family Ranidae; genus Pelophylax; species Pelophylax lessonae. The sequence goes on from NC_138776.1 coordinate 109,021,950, forward strand.
GTGAACACAATCTTTTTGGGCTGCAGTGAACACAATCTTTTTGGGCTGCAGTGAACACAATCTTTTTGGGGTGCAGTGAACAAAATCTTTTTGGGGTGCAGTGAACACAATCCTTTTTGGTGTGCAGTGAACACAATCTTTGTGGGGTGCAGTGAACAAAATCCTTTGTGGGGTGCAGTGAACACAATCTTTTTGGGGTGCAGTGAACAAAATCCTTTTTGGGGTGCAGTGAACAACATCCTTTTTGGGGTGCAGTGAACACAATCTTTTTGGGGTGCAGTGAACAAAATCCTTTGTGGGGTGCAGTGAACACAATCTTTTTGGGGTGCAGTGAACACAATCTTTTTGGGGTGGAGTGAACAACATCCTTTTTGGGGTGCAGTGAACAAAATCCTTTTTGGGGTGCAGTGAACAAAATCATTTTTGGGGTGCAGTGAACACAATCTTTTTGGGGTGCAGTGAACACAATCTTTGTGGGGTGCAGTGAACACAATCTTTTTGGGGTGGAGTGAACAACATCCTTTTTGGGGTGCAGTGAACAACATCCTTTTTGGGGTGCAGTGAACACAATCTTTTTGGGGTGCAGTGAACACAATCTTTGTGGGGTACAGTGAACAGAATCTTTGTGGGGTGCAGTGAACAAAATCTTTGGGGGGTACAGTGAACACAATCTTTGTGAGGTGCAGTGAACACAATCTTTGTGGGGTGCAGTGAACACAATCATTGTGGGGTGCAGTGAACTCAATCTTTGTGGGGTACAGTGAACACAATCTCATACTGAAGGTTTGAGGGTGCTGCCTGTTCCATACTCCCCCTACTCCTCATCTAGCCTTTTAGGGGTACAAACAATAGTAATTGGGGCCTAGTGTGGTTGTGTACGTGTGATATACATACACTTTTTTGGGATCATATTTTCTATTCCGCTATTTAATCAAAAACCTTTGGGGATCAGTTAAATTGGGGGATAGTCTGTGTTGGTACGTGTGAGAGAGATCCACCTTTCCAAGTTGTTGGGGTTCATCTCATACTTCTGAAGGTTTGAGGGTGCTGCCTGTTCCATACTCCCCCCTACTCCTAGCCTTTTAGGGGTACAAACAATAGTAATTGGGGCCTAGTGTGGTTGTGTACGTGTGATATACATACACGTTTTTGGGATCATATTTTCTATTCCGCTATTTAATCAAAAACCTCTGGGGATCAGTTAAATTGGGGGATAGTCTGTGTTGGTACGTGTGAGAGAGATCCACCTTTCCAAGTTGTTGGGGTTCATCTCATACTTCTGAAGGTTTGAGGGTGCTGCCTGTTCCATACTCCCCCTACTCCTAGCCTTTTAGGGGTACAAACAATAGTAATTGGGGCCTAGTGTGGTTGTGTACGTGTGATATACATACACTTTTTTGGGATCATATTTTCTATTCCGCTATTTAATCAAAAACCTCTGGGGATCAGTTAAATTGGGGGATAGTCTGTGTTGGTACGTGTGAGAGAGATCCACCTTTCCAAGTTGTTGGGGTTCATCTCATACTTCTGAAGGTTTGAGGGTGCTGCCTGTTCCATACTCCCCCTACTCCTAGCCTTTTAGGGGTACAAACAATAGTAATTGGGGCCTAGTGTGGTTGTGTACGTGTGATATACATACACTTTTTTGGGATCATATTTTCTATTCCGCTATTTAATCAAAAACCTCTGGGGATCAGTTAAATTGGGGGATAGTCTGTGTTGGTACGTGTGAGAGAGATCCACCTTTCCAAGTTGTTGGGGTTCATCTCATACTTCTGAAGGTTTGAGGGTGCTGCCTGTTCCATACTCCCCCTACTCCTAGCCTTTTAGGGGTACAAACAATAGTAATTGGGGCCTAGTGTGGTTGTGTACGTGTGATATACATACACTTTTTTGGGATCATATTTTCTATTCCGCTATTTAATCAAAAACCTCTGGGGATCAGTTAAATTGGGGGATAGTCTGTGTTGGTACGTGTGAGAGAGATCCACCTTTCCAAGTTGTTGGGGTTCATCTCATACTTCTGAAGGTTTGAGGGTGCTGCCTGTTCCATACTCCCCCTACTCCTAGCCTTTTAGGGGTACAAACAATAGTAATTGGGGCCTAGTGTGGTTGTGTACGTGTGATATACATACACTTTTTTGGGATCATATTTTCTATTCCGCTATTTAATCAAAAACCTTTGGGGATCAGTTAAATTGGGGGATAGTCTGTGTTGGTACGTGTGAGAGAGATCCACCTTTCCAAGTTGTTGGGGTTCATCTCATACTTCTGAAGGTTTGAGGGTGCTGCCTGTTCCATACTCCCCCTACTCCTAGCCTTTTAGGGGTACAAACAATAGTAATTGGGGCCTAGTGTGGTTGTGTACGTGTGATATACATACACTTTTTTGGGATCATATTTTCTATTCCGCTATTTAATCAAAAACCTTTGGGGATCAGTTAAATTGGGGGATAGTCTGTGTTGGTACGTGTGAGAGAGATCCACCTTTCCAAGTTGTTGGGGTTCATCTCATACTTCTGAAGGTTTGAGGGTGCTGCCTGTTCCATACTCCCCCTACTCCTAGCCTTTTAGGGGTACAAACAATAGTAATTGGGGCCTAGTGTGGTTGTGTACGTGTGATATACATACACTTTTTTGGGATCATATTTTCTATTCCGCTATTTAATCAAAAACCTCTGGGGATCAGTTAAATTGGGGGATAGTCTGTGTTGGTACGTGTGAGAGAGATCCACCTTTCCAAGTTGTTGGGGTTCATCTCATACTTCTGAAGGTTTGAGGGTGCTGCCTGTTCCATACTCCCCCTACTCCTAGCCTTTTAGGGGTACAAACAATAGTAATTGGGGCCTAGTGTGGTTGTGTACGTGTGATATACATACACTTTTTTGGGATCATATTTTCTATTCCGCTATTTAATCAAAAACCTCTGGGGATCAGTTAAATTGGGGGATAGTCTGTGTTGGTACGTGTGAGAGAGATCCACCTTTCCAAGTTGTTGGGGTTCATCTCATACTTCTGAAGGTTTGAGGGTGCTGCCTGTTCCATACTCCCCCTACTCCTAGCCTTTTAGGGGTACAAACAATAGTAATTGGGGCCTAGTGTGGTTGTGTACGTGTGATATACATACACTTTTTTGGGATCATATTTTCTATTCCGCTATTTAATCAAAAACCTCTGGGGATCAGTTAAATTGGGGGATAGTCTGTGTTGGTACGTGTGAGAGAGATCCACCTTTCCAAGTTGTTGGGGTTCATCTCATACTTCTGAAGGTTTGAGGGTGCTGCCTGTTCCATACTCCCCCTACTCCTAGCCTTTTAGGGGTACAAACAATAGTAATTGGGGCCTAGTGTGGTTGTGTACGTGTGATATACATACACTTTTTTGGGATCATATTTTCTATTCCGCTATTTAATCAAAAACCTTTGGGGATCAGTTAAATTGGGGGATAGTCTGTGTTGGTACGTGTGAGAGAGATCCACCTTTCCAAGTTGTTGGGGTTCATCTCATACTTCTGAAGGTTTGAGGGTGCTGCCTGTTCCATACTCCCCCTACTCCTAGCCTTTTAGGGGTACAAACAATAGTAATTGGGGCCTAGTGTGGTTGTGTACGTGTGATATACATACACTTTTTTGGGATCATATTTTCTATTCCGCTATTTAATCAAAAACCTCTGGGGATCAGTTAAATTGGGGGATAGTCTGTGTTGGTACGTGTGAGAGAGATCCACCTTTCCAAGTTGTTGGGGTTCATCTCATACTTCTGAAGGTTTGAGGGTGCTGCCTGTTCCATACTCCCCCCTACTCCTAGCCTTTTAGGGGTACAAACAATAGTAATTGGGGCCTAGTGTGGTTGTGTACGTGTGATATACATACACTTTTTTGGGATCATATTTTCTATTCCGCTATTTAATCAAAAACCTTTGGGGATCAGTTAAATTGGGGGATAGTCTGTGTTGGTACGTGTGAGAGAGATCCACCTTTCCAAGTTGTTGGGGTTCATCTCATACTTCTGAAGGTTTGAGGGTGCTGCCTGTTCCATACTCCCCCTACTCCTAGCCTTTTAGGGGTACAAACAATAGTAATTGGGGCCTAGTGTGGTTGTGTACGTGTGATATACATACACTTTTTTGGGATCATATTTTCTATTCCGCTATTTAATCAAAAACCTTTGGGGATCAGTTAAATTGGGGGATAGTCTGTGTTGGTACGTGTGAGAGAGATCCACCTTTCCAAGTTGTTGGGGTTCATCTCATACTTCTGAAGGTTTGAGGGTGCTGCCTGTTCCATACTCCCCCTACTCCTAGCCTTTTAGGGGTACAAACAATAGTAATTGGGGCCTAGTGTGGTTGTGTACGTGTGATATACATACACTTTTTTGGGATCATATTTTCTATTCCGCTATTTAATCAAAAACCTCTGGGGATCAGTTAAATTGGGGGATAGTCTGTGTTGGTACGTGTGAGAGAGATCCACCTTTCCAAGTTGTTGGGGTTCATCTCATACTTCTGAAGGTTTGAGGGTGCTGCCTGTTCCATACTCCCCCTACTCCTAGCCTTTTAGGGGTACAAACAATAGTAATTGGGGCCTAGTGTGGTTGTGTACGTGTGATATACATACACTTTTTTGGGATCATATTTTCTATTCCGCTATTTAATCAAAAACCTTTGGGGATCAGTTAAATTGGGGGATAGTCTGTGTTGGTACGTGTGAGAGAGATCCACCTTTCCAAGTTGTTGGGGTTCATCTCATACTTCTGAAGGTTTGAGGGTGCTGCCTGTTCCATACTCCCCCTACTCCTAGCCTTTTAGGGGTACAAACAATAGTAATTGGGGCCTAGTGTGGTTGTGTACGTGTGATATACATACACTTTTTTGGGATCATATTTTCTATTCCGCTATTTAATCAAAAACCTCTGGGGATCAGTTAAATTGGGGGATAGTCTGTGTTGGTACGTGTGAGAGAGATCCACCTTTCCAAGTTGTTGGGGTTCATCTCATACTTCTGAAGGTTTGAGGGTGCTGCCTGTTCCATACTCCCCCTACTCCTAGCCTTTTAGGGGTACAAACAATAGTAATTGGGGCCTAGTGTGGTTGTGTACGTGTGATATACATACACTTTTTTGGGATCATATTTTCTATTCCGCTATTTAATCAAAAACCTTTGTGGATCAGTTAAATTGGGGGATAGTCTGTGTTGGTACGTGTGAGAGAGATCCACCTTTCCAAGTTGTTGGGGTTCATCTCATACTTCTGAAGGTTTGAGGGTGCTGCCTGTTCCATACTCCCCCTACTCCTAGCCTTTTAGGGGTACAAACAATAGTAATTGGGGCCTAGTGTGGTTGTGTACGTGTGATATACATACACTTTTTTGGGATCATATTTTCTATTCCGCTATTTAATCAAAAACCTTTGGGGATCAGTTAAATTGGGGGATAGTCTGTGTTGGTACGTGTGAGAGAGATCCACCTTTCCAAGTTGTTGGGGTTCATCTCATACTTCTGAAGGTTTGAGGGTGCTGCCTGTTCCATACTCCCCCTACTCCTAGCCTTTTAGGGGTACAAACAATAGTAATTGGGGCCTAGTGTGGTTGTGTACGTGTGATATACATACACTTTTTTGGGATCATATTTTCTATTCCGCTATTTAATCAAAAACCTCTGGGGATCAGTTAAATTGGGGGATAGTCTGTGTTGGTACGTGTGAGAGAGATCCACCTTTCCAAGTTGTTGGGGTTCATCTCATACTTCTGAAGGTTTGAGGGTGCTGCCTGTTCCATACCCCCCCTACTCCTCATCTAGCCTTTTAGGGGTACAAACAATAGTAATTGGGGCCTAGTGTGGTTGTGTACGTGCGAGATACATACACTTTTTTTGATCATATTTCCTATTCCGCTATTCAATAAAAACCTTTGAGGATCAATTGAATTGCGGGATAGTCTGTGTCGGTACGTGTGAGAGAGATCCACCTTTCCAAGTTGTTGGGGTTCATCTCATACTTCTGAAGGTTTGAGGGTGCTGCCTGTTCCATACCCCCCCTACTCCTCATCTAGCCTTTTAGGGGTACAAACAATAGTAATTGGGGCCTAGTGTGGTTGTGTACGTGCGAGATACATACACTTTTTTTGATCATATTTCCTATTCCGCTATTCAATAAAAACCTTTGGGGATCAATTAAATTGCGGGATAGTCTGTGTCGGTACGTGTGAGATCCACCTTTCCAAGTTTTTGGGGTTCATCTCATACTTCTGAAGCTTTGAGGGTGCTGCCTGTTCCATACTCCTCCTCCTCCTCATCCATCCTTTTAGGTGTACAAACAATAGTAATTGGGGCCTAGTGTGCTTCTGTACGTGTGAGATACATACACATTTTTTGATCATATTTCCTATTCCGCTATTCAATAAAAACCTTTGGGGATCAATTAAATTGCGGAATAGTCTGTGTCGGTACGTGTGAGATCCACCTTTCCAAGTTTTTGGGGTTCATCTCATACTTCTGAAGCTTTGAGGGTGCTGCCTGTTCCATACTCCTCCTCCTCCTCATCCATCCTTTTAGGTGTACAAACAATAGTAATTGGGGCCTAGTGTGCTTCTGTACGTGTGAGATACATACACATTTTTTGATCATATTTCCTATTCCGCTATTCAATAAAAACCTTTGGGGATCAATTAAATTGCGGAATAGTCTGTGTCGGTACGTGTGAGATCCACCTTTCCAAGTTTTTGGGGTTCATCTCATACTTCTGAAGCTTTGAGGGTGCTGCCTGTTCCATACTCCTCCTCCTCCTCATCCATCCTTTTAGGTGTACAAACAATAGTAATTGGGGCCTAGTGTGTTTCTGTACGTGCGAGATACATACACTTTTTTTGATCATATTTCCTATTCCGCTATTCAATAAAAACCTTTGGGGATCAATTAAATTGCGGGATAGTCTGTGTCGGTACGTGTGAGATCCACCTTTCCAAGTTTTTGGGGTTCATCTCATACTTCTGAAGCTTTGAGGGTGCTGCCTGTTCCATACTCCTCCTCCTCCTCATCCATCCTTTTAGGTGTACAAACAATAGTAATTGGGGCCTAGTGTGCTTCTGTACGTGTGAGATACATACACATTTTTTGATCATATTTCCTATTCCGCTATTCAATAAAAACCTTTGGGGATCAATTAAATTGCGGGATAGTCTGTGTCGGTACGTGTGAGATCCACCTTTCCAAGTTTTTGGGGTTCATCTCATACTTCTGAAGCTTTGAGGGTGCTGCCTGTTCCATACTCCTCCTCCTCCTCATCCATCCTTTTAGGTGTACAAACAATAGTAATTGGGGCCTAGTGTGTTTCTGTACGTGTGAGATACATACACTTTTTTTGATCATATTTCCTATTCCGCTATTCAATAAAAACCTTTGGGGATCAATTGAATTGCGGGATAGTCTGTGTCGGTACGTGTGAGAGAGATCCACCTTTCCAAGTTGTTGGGGTTCATCTCATACTTCTGAAGGTTTGAGGGTGCTGCCTGTTCCATACCCCCCCTACTCCTCATCTAGCCTTTTAGGGGTACAAACAATAGTAATTGGGGCCTAGTGTGGTTGTGTACGTGCGAGATACATACACTTTTTTTGATCATATTTCCTATTCCGCTATTCAATAAAAACCTTTGAGGATCAATTGAATTGCGGGATAGTCTGTGTCGGTACGTGTGAGAGAGATCCACCTTTCCAAGTTGTTGGGGTTCATCTCATACTTCTGAAGGTTTGAGGGTGCTGCCTGTTCCATACTCCCCCTACTCCTCATCTAGCCTTTTAGGGGTACAAACAATAGTAATTGGGGCCTAGTGTGGTTGTGTACGTGTGATATACATACACTTTTTTTGGATCATATTTTCTATTCCGCTATTCAATAAAAACCTTTCTAGGGCAAGATCTTAAATTACAGAAATATGAGGAGACCGTCAAATAAGGGCCGTGGCCTGGGTCGTGGTGCTGCTGGTAGAGCTCCTGTTGCAAGGAGAGGACATGGTCGATCTGTGCCAGCTACACGCACAAGTGAAACACCTTCCTCAAGTGTGAGTAGGCGACAGAACCTGCATCAGTATTTGGTAGGGCATCAAACGCCCCTAGAAGTGATGAGGCCAGAACAAGTTGAGGCGATAGTAGATTGGTTTGCTGCTGACAGTGCCTCCAGTTCCTTCACATTGTCTCCCACCCAGTCTACTGCAGAAAGGTCAGAGTTGGCACCTGCAGCCAATGTCCAACCGTCTTTCACCTCACCCCCTTGCAAATCAGGCCAGCAGTCTGAGCCCCAAGCCATACAGCAGTCTCTTATTCTTTTTGAGGACTCTGTCAGCAGGGTTTCCCAGGGCCATCCACCTAGCCCTGCCCCAGAAGTGGAAGAGATTGAGTGCAGCGATGCCCAACCACTTATTCCTCAAGATGAGTACATGCAAGGATCATCGCAGCACGTCTCCGATGATGACGAAACGCAGGTGCCAACTGCTGCGGCGTTCAGCATTGTGGAGACCGACAAGGAGGGCAGGGGTGAAGACTGGGTGGAAGATGATGTGGAGGACGATGAGGTCCTCGACCCCACATGGAATGAACGTCATGCAGGTGAACTGAGTAGTTTGGAGGAAGAGGCGGTGGTTGCACAGAGCCACCAGCACAGCAGAAGAGGGAGCAGGGTGCAGAAGCGGAGCGGCCGTGCCCTAGACACTACGCCCGCTACTGCCCAACGCAGCAAGGGAACGAGCGCACCAAAGTCAGCTCAAAGGAGTTCTCTAGCGTGGAAGTTCTTTAGAAAATGTGCTGATGACAGGACACGAGTGGTTTGCACCCTGTGCAATCAGAGCTTGAAGCGAGGCATGAACCTTCTCAACCTGAGCACAACCTGCATGATCAGGCATCTAAGTGCAAAGCACGAGCTGCAGTGGAGTACACACCTTCAAAACCAAGAAACGTCTCTGGCTCATCCTGCTTCCTCTTCTGCTGCAGTCTCGGCCGCTCCAGCCACATCTGTAGTGATACCGGCACCTGCCACCCCGCAAACAGACGATCTGTCAGCAACACCACCACCTGGGTCACCAACAACCATCTCCACAATGTCCCGTGGAAGCGTTCAGCTTTCCATCTCCCAAACACTTGAGAGGAAGAGGAAGTACCCCCCTACCCACCCGCGATCCCTGGCCCTGAATGCCAGCATTTCAAAATTATTGGCCTTTGAAATGCTGTCATTCCGTCTGGTGGAGACGCACAGTTTTAAAAACCTTATGTCGGTGGCTGTCCCACAGTACGTCGTGCCCAGCCGCCACTACTTTTCCAGGCAAGCCATCCCTTCCCTGCACAACCAAGTGGGGGAAAAAATCAGGTGTGCACTGCGCAACGCCATCTGTGCCAAGGTCCACCTAACTACGGATACGTGGACCAGTAAGCACGGTCAGGGGCGTTATATCTCCCTAACGGCACACTGGGTAAATGCAGTGGCGGATGGGCCTGAGGCGGATAGCAATTTGGCGCATGTCCTTCCACCACCGAGGATTGCAGGGCGCTTCAGTTTGCCTCCTGTTCCTAACTCCTCCTACTCCGCTTCCTCATCCTCTACCGCCTCCTCATCCGGACAGCGTAACACCTTCACCACCAACTTCAGCACGGCCAGGGGTAAACGACAGCAGGCAGTTTTACAACTTGCCTGTTTGGGGGACAAACCACACACCGCGCAGGAGTTGTGGAGGAGCATGGAACAGCAGACAAATGAGTGGTTGCTGCCAGCGAGCCTCAAGCCCGGCCTGGTGGTGTGCGATAACGGGCGAAATCTCATAGCAGCTCTGGGCCTAGCCGGTTTGACGCACATCCCTTGCCTGGCGCATGTGCTGAATTTGGTGGTGCAGAGGTTCCTTAAAAACTACCCCGATATGTCAGAGCTGCTGCAGAAAGTGCGGGCCGTTTGTGCGCACTTTCGGCGTTCTCACCCTGCTGCTGCTCGCCTGGCAGCGCTGCAGCGTAACTTCGGCCTTCCCGCTCACCGCCTCATATGTGACGTGCCCACAAGGTGGAACTCCACCTTGCACATGCTGGAAAGACTGTGCGAGCAGCAGCAGGCCACGCGTGAGTCGCTCTGCGGAACAGCACCACTTCACCACCAATAACTGGGCCTCCATGCGAGACCTGTGTGCCTTGTTGCGCTGTTTTGAGTACTCCACCAACATGGCCAGTGGCAATGACGCCGTTCTCAGCTTAACTATCCCACTTCTATGCCTCCTTGAAAAAACAATTCGGGCGATGATGGAAGAGGATGTGGCACAGGATGAGGAGGAGGAGGAGGATGAAGAGGTAACATTTCCAAGGCTTTCAGGGCAGTCATTCGCAAGGGGCTCCGAGGGTGGGTTCCTGCACACGCAAACGCCAGGGACGCAATTGTCCAGCAGGGGCACAGTTCTGGAGGATGAGGAGGATGAGGAGGAGGAGGAGCTGGAGGAGGAGATGGAACCATGTTCACAGCAGGGTGGCACCCAGGCCAGCTCATGGCCATCACTGGTGCGTGGCTGGGGGGATACAGAGGACACGGACCATACACCTCCCACAGAGGACAGCCTTTCGTTGCCTCTGGGCAGCCTGGCACACATGAGCGATTACATGCTGCAGTGTCTCCACAACGACCGCCGAGTTGCCCACATTCTAACTTGTGCTGATTACTGGGTGGCCACGCTGCTGGATCCCCGTTACAAGGACAACGTACCGTCCTTAATTCACTCACTGGAGCGCGATCGCAAGATGCGCGAGTACAAGCGCACGCTGGTAGACGCCATGCTGCTGGCATTCCCATCTGACAGCGGGGCCACAGTGGAAGCACAAGGCAGAGGAGGAGGAGGAGGAGGTCGCCAACGCAACCAGGGCACCGCCAGCACCTCAGAAGGCAGGGTTAGCATGGCCGAAATGTGGAAAAGCTTTGTCAGCACGCCACAACAAACAGCAGCACCAGCAGCTCAGATGGAACGTCTTAGCAGGAGGCAGCATTTTACCAACATGGTGGAGCAGTATGTGTGCACACGCCTACATGTAGTGAATGACGGGTCTGCCCCCTTCAACTTCTGGGTCTCCAAATTGGGCACATGGCCTGAGCTTGCCCTTTACGCCTTGGAGGTGCTGGCGTGCCCTGCAGCCAGTGTATTATCTGAACGGGTATTTAGCACGGCTGGGGGCGTTATAACAGACAAGCGCAGCCGCCTGTCCAGAGACAATGTGGACAAGCTCACGTTCATTAAAATGAACCAGGCATGGATCCCACGGGACTTTTCCGTACCTTATGCAGAATAGCAATGGATACCGACCTTACCCACCCATTGTTCCATTTTTGCTCTTTCTCACTCTTTTGGGGTGTACCCTCATTTAAAATTTGTGAAAAGAAGCAGTGTTGGCTACCTCGTCCTCCTCCTCAGGGCCAGATTAATGTAGGGTCTATTGGAGCTGCAGCTCCAGGCCCCTACCTTTTATATAGGCCCCGGGTTGGCCATATTCACTGTTACCGCTCTTCTGTCACTTGTAAACACAGAAGTCTGGCTTCTATGCTCGCTTCCCCAGGCAGCACCCTCAGAACCTCCCCACACAGCGTGAAGGCCGGACAAGGAGGGACAGTTGGCGATGCATGGATGTGTTTATGGGCTTCAGAGACAGCATCCCATGTTGAATTAGGCATGCATGGCTGCACCCTTCCTCCTCTGGGTGCATGGCAAGGCACGGCCCTAAGGCCCTTCAAAATCCTCAGCACCAAGCCCATGATGCTGTTAATCCGGCCCTGGTCCTCCTCCACCGCCGCTTCCACCTACACCGCCCATAGGTGTGCGCAGCCTATTGCATTAAGGTGTGCACCCCAAAGTTGAAATACACATGCATGTGTTTGCCAGCAGGGAGAGTAATGTATCGGGGCCATGTACCTGTAGGCAAGGAGAAATAGAGCAGAGCAGGTCCCAGGGAGATCTTTCCCATCTCCTCACTGGCAATGCTATGTGCCCTAGGTGATTAGGGTGTGCCCAGGCACACCCAGCACACCCTGTGCGCACGCCTATGTCACCGCCACATCCACCACCACCTCAACCTCCCTCCTACTCCATATGGGCCTCGTCCTTCAGAGATGAAGAAGAACATTGTTTTATTTTTCTGTTTTTTTTTGTTGTTTTAAGTTATTTCCCTATCCACATTTGTTTGCAGAGCACTTGCCATGCTCTTAATTACGTTTTGCTGCCATTTGCAGCACTCTAGCCCTTTCCTTTGGTGTTTTAGAGCCATTTTAGTGCCTTAAAGTTCGGGTCCCCATTGACTTCAATGGGGTTCGGTGTCCGGGAAAAGTTCGGTAAAAGTCCGGGACACGGACCCGGACTTTTTTTTAAAGTTCGGCCGAACCCGTCGAACACGGACATCTAGGTGTCCGCTCAACCCTACTTAGGACCATGTGATATTTCAGTTTTTCTTTTTTAATAAATCTGCAACAATGTCAACAATTCTGTGTTTTTCTGTCAGTATGGGGTGCTATGTGTACATTCATGAGGAAGAAGAATGAACTTAAATGATTTTAGCAAATGGCTGCAATATAACAAAGAGTGAAAAATTTAAGGGGGTCTGAATACTTTCCGTACCCACTGTATATATTATATACACACATATATACACCGTGTCTCACAAAAGTGAGTACACATCTCACATTTTTGTTAATATTTTATTATATCTTTTTATTTTGAAGAAATTACACAGGTTGCCACTGGAGTCCTCTTTCACTCCACAATGAAGACATCACGGAGCTGGTGGATGCTAGAGACCTTGCACTTCCCTACCTTCCATTTGAGGGTGCCCCACAGATGCTCAATAGGTTTTTGGTCCTGAGACATGCTTGGCCAGTCCATCACCTTTACCCTCAGCTTTTTTTAGCAACAGTGGGCGTCTTGGAGGTGTGTTTGGGGTCATTATCATGCTGTAATACTGCCCTGCGGCCCAGTCCCTGAAGGAAGGGGATCATGCTCTGCTTCAGTATGTCACAGTACATGTTGGCTTTCATGGTTCCCTCAATGAACTGTAGCTCCCCAGTGCCGGCAGCACTCATGCAGTCCCAGACCATGACACCCCCATCACTATGCTTAACTGTAGGCAAGACACACTTGTCTTTGTACTCCTCACCTAGGTGCCACCACACACGCTTGACACCATCTGAACCAAATAAGTTTATCTTGGTTTCATCAGACCACAGGACATGGTTTCAGTAATCCATGTCCTTAGTTTGCTTGTCTTCAGCAAACTGTTTGTGGGCTTTCTTGTGCATCATCTTTAGAAGAGGCTTTCTTCTGGGATGACAGCAATGCAGACCAATTTAATGCAGTGTGCGGCATATGGTCTGAGCACTGATAGGCTGACCCCCCACCCTTCAACCTCTGCAGCAATGCTGGCAGCACTCATGCGTCTATTTCCCATAGACAACCTCTGGATAGGACGCTGAGCACGTGCACTCAACTTCTTTGGTTGCCACCGCACACAAATCAAGGATAAAAAATGGGCCCGTGTGCACAGCAGAGACTGCAGCGCATATAAACCAAAAAGGAAAGGGGCACTCATGGGTCTTGAAAGGTGAACACACAATGACGGTTTTAATCAATGTTTCGACAAGGCAAAAGCTCGGGGAAGACAAGCTTGTGCCTCATCGAAACGTCAATTAAAACCATAATTGTGCATTCACCTTTCAAGAACAGTTCATCTCTCTTTTTTGGTATATATATATATATATATATATATATATATATATATATATATATATACACACACACAGAAATAGTAAGTCAACTTTGTGCATTTGCTTTAATAACTGAAATAAACTATTTTTCTCCTTGCCATTCAGTTTTCCACAAACAATTTTTAATACAATAAGCATATTTACCTGAAACTCTTTATATCAGCCTCGTGTAATTCCTTGCAATCTGTAGCGTGCTCAGTGGAACTCTCCCCTATGGCAGTCATGTGCTCCTTCTGCTAGTCTAACCTCCGGAACTTGCTTACAGGAGGGTGCACTTTTATTTTTTCACTGGTGTGTGGTTTCTTCTTCCCGACCCAATCACAAGCTAAGTGGGTTTTGCAGTGTAGCCTGCAGAAAGGTTAAGGATCTGGCTGTGGTGTCTGGCAGCAGTTCCTGGTTTAACACAATTGCAAACCCTTTAAACGATATAACAGTCCACATATGCATGTTTCATGTTTCATTTAGTGGCTTGCCTGAAGCTCAGCTTTAAAGAAAGACCAGTGCTGGTTCAGCTTCTTCAAACAAAGGGAGCTTTGATATGAACTGAATAAGCAATTAAACTCTGTGCCCTACCATTCTCACACATGCCATTACAAGTAAAATTGAACAACAGGTCCGAAAGTTATTTTTTTTATAATATAAATAGGAATTGACTTACAAAACAGCCTTCTTTATGCTGGCCACAGAATGTCTGACAGACCAGAACCATGATAAAGGGACACTTTGCTATTAACAGAACCTAGAATAAAGAGGACCTACTTATTCAAGGATACCAATGGGATTTGATGCAAAGTTTGTATGTACCATGAAACCTTTTACTCACATTTATGAAATTTAGCAGGGAAAGAAAAGAAAAACTATAGACAAAGTTACACTTTTAAATACAGATCTGTAAATGGGCTGTTAACAAAATAAACTCAAATCCTACTTTGACATTTACCAATGTAAGTGCTGGAATTTTAGGAAACCTCCACCCCTCCTACAATAAAACTTTATAGAAAAAAAAAATAAAAACAAGGAAAAGTGACACAACTATTAAAGAATACTTTAAGCCTCATTATGTGGGATTTTAGAGGCAATCCAGACAAATTTGTATAAAAACAGGTATTTTATTCAAAATATTGTTTTAAAAGACAAATAGACAGTTTGTGTAAAGAGACATGTGCGTTTATAGACATTGAGAGCAAAAATAATCAAGAAAAAATTATTGTGTATAGGGTCAGTTACAAAGTGGCATTCCCTAACTGGCTGCTGTATAGATCCATATGAGGAAACAGCACAGATGTTATTACAGAGAGGGAAAATATACAACGCGTTTCAAAATATATAACCGATTCTTCTTCAGGGATTTTTCTACCGATTCTGCAGTATATGATAATTATTACATTTAAGTTGTGTGCTATAAGAATATATTCACAAAAATTACATGAACATATATAGTTTAAAAAAAAAAAAAAAAAAGCGCTTACATAGTAAATATGACCTTTTAGTTTGAGTGCTTCCATAAGTCAAAAGACCTCCAAGCTGTGATTAACTTGCAGTATTGCAAGTACAAGGGTCACTGGAAAATATATCCAATTCCAATGCGCAATTATAAAGGGAGAAGGATAAAAGTGAGTGCACCCTTCACATTTTTTGTAAATATGTTATTATATCTTTTCATGTGACAACACTGAAGAAATTAATGGGGTACTTTGACGCAGTGGTGGGCTTGAGCACGATATGGCCATATGGTGGGACTAAACCCCCATTTTTATATATGGATTGTCTCCATATTTAATAGTCATTTCTTTTGCATGGTTGCGCTATTCTATTTTAATATACATGTTGCTTGGTCCATAGCTGCACCGGCTTTAGATATACATGTTCAGGGTTTGCTCCCCCAATTTTTTGCTTGTTTATTATGTATTCTGTCTGACCAGACTTCTGTGGTTGAGCATCCCACCCCCCACACACACCTGTACTCTATCAGAGTCCACCATCAAGTAGATACAGGAGGAGTCCTTTGTAGTGCATTAGCACATCCCTCCCAGCAAGGACTGTTGTCTCCAAGGGTTGGAGAGGCTGGATTCACCCCTTTTCTATGGATAGTGTAGGACCCACTGATAATGGGGTACTTTGACGCAGTGGTGGGCTTGAGCACGATATGGCCATATGGTGGGACTAAACCCCCATTTTTATTTATGGATTGTCTCCATATTTAATAGTCATTTCTTTTGCATGGTTGCGCTATTCTTTTTTAATATACATGTTGCTTGGTCCATAGCTGCACCGGCTTTAGATATACATGTTCAGGGTTTGCTCCCCCAATTTTTTGCTTGTTTATTATGTATTCGGTCTGACCAGACTTCTGTGGTTGAGCATCCCACCCCCCACACACACCTGTACTCTATCAGAGTCCACCATTAAGTAGATACAGGAGGAGTCCTTTGTAGTGCATTAGCACATCCATCCCAGCAAGGAGTGTTGTCTCCAAGGGTTGGAGAGGCTGGATTCACCCCTTTTCTATGGATAGTGTAGGACCCACTGATAATGGGGTACTTTGACGCAGTGGTGGGCTTGAGCACGATATGGCCATATGGTGGGACTAAACCCCCATTTTAATTTATGGATTGTCTCCATATTTAATAGCCATTTATTTTGCATGGTTGCGCTATTCTTTTTTAATATCACTGGAAAATATATCCAATTCCAATGCGCAATTAAAAAACGGAGAAGGATAAAAGTGAGTGCACCCTTCACATTTTTTGTAAATATGTTATTATATCTTTTCATGTGACAACACTGAAGCAATTACACTTTTCTAAAATGTAAAGAAAGTGAGTGTCAAGCTTATATAACAGTGTAAATTTGCTGTCCCCTCAAAATAACTCAACACACAGCCATTAATGTCTAAACCGCTGGCAACAAAAGTGAATACACCCCTAAGTGAAAATGTTCAAATTTGGCCCAAAGGGTCAATATTTTGTGTGGCCACCATTATTTTCCAGCACTGCCATAACCCTCTTGGGCATGGTGTTCACCAGAGCTCCACAGGTTGCCACTGGAGTCCTCTTCCACTCCTCCATAATGACATCACGGAGCTGGTGGATGTTAGAGATCTTGCGCTCCTCCACCTTTCGTTTGAGGATGCCCCACAAATGCTCAATAGGGTTTAGGTCTGGAGATATGCTTGACCAGTCCATCACCATTACCCAGGGCCGTCTTACCGCATGGGCACACTGGGCAGTAGCCCGGGGGCCCTACTTGCCCAGGGGGCCCCACCTGTCCAGTGACTCAGCCGCAGCCAAGCATTAGTCTCGACGGCCATGTCTCGCCTGAGGGGTGACACCCAGATCCGGCCACCAGACTGTCTTCACCACTCACTAACACAGGAGAGCAGAGCAGGAGGCACTGAGGCAGAACGGGAGAGAGAAAAACAGCAGCGCTGAATAGACAGCGGGAGCTGCCGGAGTTAACTTTCTAAGTTAACGAGCAGGTGATTTGGTTGCTAGAACCCCCTTGGAAAGTTAACTCTGGCAGCTTGCGCTGTTTATTCAGGGCTGCGGTTTCTTCCAGCCTCGGTGCCTCCTGCTCTGCTCTCCTGTGTTTACCACTATGCATGCATCATGCCCAAACAAGGTAGGAAGGGGGAGAGCTGGGAGGAGCTGGGTAATGTAAAGGGGTCCATAGATAGGTGGGGGGCTAAGTAATGTAAAGGGGTCCAAGGGGGGCTGTGTAATGTAAAGGAGTCCATGGGAGAGGCTGTGTAATGTAAAGGGGTCCAGAAGTGTGGGGTGGGGAGCTGTGTAATGTAAAGGGGTCCATGGGGGGGCTGTGTAATGTACAGGGGTCCATGGGAGATGCTGTGTAATGTAAAGGGCTCCAGAGGTGTGGGGTGGGGAACTGTGTAATGCAAAGGGGTCAAATGGGGGGGAGCTGTGTAATGTAAAGGGGTCCATTGGGGGGGGGGGGCTGTGTAATGTAAAGGGGTCCATGGGGGCTGTGTAATGTAAAGGGGTCCATGCGGGGGCTGTGCAATGTAAAGGGGTCCATGGGAGGGGCTGTGTAATGTAAAGGGGTCCATGGGGGGCTGTGTAATGTAAAGGGATCCATGGGAGGGGCTGTGTAATGTAAAGGGGTCCATGGGGGACTGTGTAATAAAAAATTAGCTTGGCAGCACAATGGGGCGGCAGCGTTTGAAATGGCTTTCACTAATGTGTATAGAAAATGACTTCAAGACAATTATGAAAGAATTCTCTGCAAAGTTTCGCAAAGGTAATAAATAATTCATAGTGCTTACATACTGCGCCATTCCAGTCTGTCATCATTTCTTGTTTTTCAAGCTTGTGTTATATTGTGAAAACCTTGTGTTAATGTTAAAACACTGATAGTGTTGGAGGTACCAATAAATATCGCCTTATCGATAATTTGCATTTTTATTATTGTGGGTGATAGGCGGGGCCCCAGTGCACTGCATTGCCTGGGGGCCTATAATGCTCTTAATATGGCACTGCCTTTACCCTCAGCTTCTTTAGCAGGGCAGTGGTCATCTTGGAGGTGTGCTAGGGGTCATTATCATGTTGGAATACTGCCCTGCGGCCCAGTCTCTAAAGGGAGGGGATCATGCTCTGCTTCAGTATGTCATAGTACATGTTGGCATTCATGGTTCCCTCAATGAACTCTAGCTCCCCAGTGCCAGCAGCACTCATGCAGCCCCAGACCATGACACTCCCACCACCATGCTTGACTGTAGACATACGTCTTTGTACTTCTCACCTGGTTGCTGCCACACACTCTTGACACCATCTGAACCAAATAAGTTTATCTTGGTCTCGTCAGACCACAGGACATGGTTCCAGTAATCCATGTCCTTAGTCTGCTTGTCTTCAGCAAACTGTTTGCAGGCTTTCTTGTGCATCATCTTTAGAAGAGGCTTTCTTCTGGTACGACAGCCATGCAGACCAATTTGATGCAGTGTGCGGCATATGGACTGAGCACTGACAGGCTTACCCCCCCACCCCTTTAAACTCAGCAGCAATGCCTGCAGCACTCATACGTCTATTTCACAAAGACAACCTCTGGATTTGATGCTAAACACGTGCACTCAATTTGTTTGGTCGACCATGGCGAGGCCGGTTCTGAGTGGAACCTGATCTGTTAAACTGCTGTATGGTCTTTGCCACCATGCTGCAGCTCAGTTTCAGGGTCTTGTGCAATTTTCTTATAACCTAGGCCATCTTTATATAGAGCAACAATTCTTTTTTCGGATCCTCAGAGATTTACTGAGCCTTTGCCCCAGTTCTTGTCATGTCTTCCCTATATAAAAGGAGCCACATTGGCACTGCATTAGATATACCATGCCCTTGGTTTTACAATTTGCAAAATGTTTTGCATAGAATCGTTTACCATTGGGGAGAGTTGTATGTTTATTACTTTCAATTACTGGACAGAAAAAGCATGACCCACATGGAAAGGTTTCCCGTTTTTTTGCAGGGGTCTTTTCTAGATTCTCCTTTATATTCATTTTGGATAAAATATTATCCAATAGATCCTGCCTTTTTATATGTAATGAGGGTTTTTTTTTTAACCAAACTCACCAAAGTGGGGTCCTCGGTGAGGATGGACCAATGTTTTTTAAGAATTTCCTTACCTTCTCATGTTGATTTGAATATCTTATAATAATTCTTGTAGCATTGTCTTGTTTATAATTTTTTTTTAGATTTAAAAATAAGGTCTTTCCTGTCAGTATATTTAACCCGACTGAAGGACTTGGTATAACCCCAGGTAAGTAATCTTAGGGTTAATTAATTTGCCTCCCTTTGGAAGTCTTCATTGGTGGTACAATAACGTTTAATCTGCAAAAACGGACTATAGGGTATAGACTTTTTTAAGGGGCTCAGAATGGAAACTGTCGGCATGCAGCAGAGTGTTGCCGGCAATGTCCTTCCTGAAAAGCCTACTCCTAAGAACACCATTTTGTTCCTTGGAGATACAAATATCCTCTATGAGAATCATAAATCATTGTGAAGAACAAGTTCAAATCATTCTGGTTCATACAGTTCAAACATGATATTAGTTTGGATTCAGGACCATCCCACACAATAAATATATCATCTATGTACCTCTGCCGCAAAACAATGTGTCAAGTATACACAGATAATGAATCATTTGACAAGAAATCTTTTTCCCACTCTCCAGAGTTTTTTTAGAATATAAATAGAAATTGACTTACAAAACAGCCTTTTTTTATGTTGGCCACAGAATGTCTGACAGACCAGAACCATGATAAAAGGACACTTTGCTACTAACAGAATTTAGAATAAAAAGGACTTACTTATTGAGGATACCAATGTGATTTGATGCATAGTTTGTATGTACCATGAAACCTTTTCTCACATTTATCAAATTAAGCATGGAAAGAAAATAAAATATATATACAAAATTACACTTTTAAATACAGATCTGTAAATGAGCCGTTAACAAAATAAACTCAAATAATACTTTGACATTTAATAATGTAATTGGTTGAATTTTAGGAAACTTCCACCCCTCCTACAATAAAACTACAACAAATAAAAACAAGGAAAAGTGACACAGCTAAAGAGATGGCCTCCTCCAGTTAAACTCAATGTACACAATTTCAGATTCCTCGAAACGTTCTATTATCCAAACCATAAACCCAAAAAGGGGAAGTTAAACTCTATTTACGCAACTGAATTGGAACTATTTCTTAAAAATAGAACTCTGTCGTGAAAAACATTGTTCTGCTGAAAGCCACTGGTGACATAGCCAAAAACCCCTAATGGAAAAATTAACAAGATTACTTTTTCTCCACCACTACTCGTTCCCAAAATGTGAGACCCACAATTCCCATCTATAGTGATGTCCAAATAACTTACGGAGCATAAATGAAAAGATTATAAAAAGAGGACTAAAGATCCCCAAGAATATATTATGCAAGGACACTAGCGGTTTTGTAAAAAAATCACAGCTTTATTAGGACAAAATTACAATAAATTGATGGTAGTGTGTTTTCTACATTTATTGTAATTTTGTTCTGATAAAGCTGTGATTTTTTTTTACAATACCACTAGTGTCCTTGCATAAGATATTCTTGGGGATCTTTAATCCTCGGTCTTATATGCTCCTCTCTTCTTCAGGGACTACAGCTTGAACACTACCTGAAGGTTCGACCTTTAAACACAGCTGGGGGTAACTTTACCTGATTGGTCAACCTCTATTTAGGTTGACCATGGTAATGCAGTGGTAATATTTTATCTTTTGATTCATTTTAAAAGGTTACTAATATGTACAGATACAATTAAATGACATAGGAATTGTTTACGCTGATGACCAGGGGGTAAAAGCAGGTTATTGGGCCTCAATTTTCCTGCCTCCAGCCACCCACCTAAACACAGAAATGCAACCACTCAGAGGTGGACACATGCTGTGGCAAAAATTAAACGGCATGTTGCAATTTGAGGTTTAAAATGGTGATGAAGCAGTTGAGGTGGATATGTTGCATTCTCACTACCTGTCAAACGCCCTCTAAAAAGCAATCCACCATGAAGTGCTTTCAGAGGGGATAAAATAATAGCAGCATGTATGAGCGATCCCTTTTTGCACAGTTCTAGCTTACAGTGTTGACTTGCTGTTTAATGGCTGAAATGAAAATACCAATCCATGAAAGAATATGTTACACCTGTGCACCTGTGTGAATATCTCCATTGAAAAAAATGCAGCTGCATTCAGATTAATAAATAAAAAGTGATTGTAAATGTGTATTTTTACGGTGAATGAGGCCCTAAATGTACTAAAAACAGATGAATAATGCAGTTATGTATTTTACTACATTTCTACCTATTCTGAATGTCTCTTTCTCACTTTAATAAAGGAGCAAAAATATATAGAAACATATAAAAATGCGCACCAAAGAGTTTGTGTAAAATGCACAAGAAGCACATAAAACACACGCATCAAAAATATCCATTCCTGCAAATGTGAAAAAACCCTCATCTCATGTCTGACCACTTTCATGAAACACTAGAAATCTAAAGTAGAAATCTATTTTAGTTTGATTACCCCTTAGCCATTTTCTGTGTTGAACATTTAGGAGCTTTCATTAGCACCACTTTACAAATGTCATCAGCGCTGGAAAAAAAAAAAAAAAAAAAACCTCCTTCCCCCCTTTATATCCTCCACATCACCTTGTCATCTTATGCTGGCCATACACTATACGAAGAATTGTTAAAACTCATTTAAGAAAAACACTCGGTCATGAAAGCAAACGATCGTGCCATCATGTAATGACCGATAAATCGTTCAATGGGCATAAATGAATCCGTTTTTCATTCATATTTTCACATATACCTAGTGCAAACAGTTTGGACAAGAAACACATTAACCTTTCAATTTATCGTTGGTTTGGCAGAAAATGTCCAAACTTGTCCTTTGTTTATTTGGCTCAAAAACATCACAACTGATTACGGATTTGTGCCCATTAACTGGCCGAAAAATGAATGAACAGTCCAAATGACTTAATTTTGACCGATTTTTCGTATAGTGTATGGCCAGCATTACAATAACCAGATTTCCCCCTGTTAGTATTTTCAAAATGACTTGGGACAGTTTTCCTGCACTGATTGATGTGCCCTATAATGTGCCACAACCCACAGCTAAAAACTGCTTTCTGATTTGGCAAATGTTGCCAGTTTTTCCTAAAGTCAATTGGAATGTGCTTAAAGCGGTAGTAAACTCTAATGACAAAAAAAAAAAAAAACCCTGCAAGACAAAGGCATAATGAGCTAGTATGCATCGCATAATAGCTCATTATGAATTACTTACCTTAGAACGAAGCCCCGACACGGACCCCCGGACACCGCTGTGGGAGCGGACATGATCCCACGGCGTCTCTTCCGGGTTCCGGGATGACGTCACTCTCGCGCATGCGCGCGGGAGTAATTTTTCGGCAATTCCCTGCAAGGAACTCTGAGGGTCTGCCGGACCTTCAGAGCGCATGCGCCGCACTCATCAGCGGCTGCATGCAGTGGTAAGATCTCCTAAACCGTGCAGGTTTAGGAGATATTAATTGTACCTACAGGTAAGCCTTATTATAGGCTTACCTGTAGTTAAAAGTAAAAAAAAGCGGTATACTACCGCTTTAAAGAGGAAGTAAACGTCCATCTTTAAGTTTTACCTGTAGGTAAGCTACAGGTAGTGTAAATATCTCCTAAACATGCACCATTTAGGAGATATTTACTGTCCTAGCAGCCAGTTACGTCACTGGCGCATATGCTCTGAAGGAAAAGGCCGCCCGTGCTGTTTCTTCAGAGCAGTGTGCCGTGACTGGTGGCTCCCGCACGCATGCATGGGAGCAGGGCTGCTGTTAGAAATTGCGGGGCCCGTACAGACTACCTGGCAGCCCCCCCTCCCCCCC
This sequence comes from Pelophylax lessonae, assembly GCF_965119305.1. Lineage (NCBI taxonomy): Eukaryota > Metazoa > Chordata > Amphibia > Anura > Ranidae > Pelophylax > Pelophylax lessonae. The sequence continues at coordinate 109,045,121 of NC_138776.1, forward strand.
AAGAAAATATTAAAGATATATTTAGCTAAAATTACAACACAATCACTATTAGCAGACACATATATAACATAACTCACATAATTCCTGCTAAATCTAAAAAAAAAAAAAAAAAACTATGTTAAATAAAAATTAAGATGAGATAAGAAAAATATACAGGCTGGGCAGTTGGAGTTCAGTGATCAGAGAGACAGAGAGAGAGAAACAAAGTTACAAATAAACTCCTGAGCAGAGATAACATTAGAGCCTGTGCTGGGAGGGGGGCCCACACAGGGAGGGGGATTAGTGAGGGACCACTGTCTATTTCTAAGCAGATAAAAGCTGATAGCAGGGAGATGAATAGATCAGATTCAGGTGCTGGAGGAAGATTTCTGTATTTGTTGTCCATCACTAATCCCCCTCCCTGTGTGGGCCCCCTGTGTGCTCGGGCCCCCTACAAGAGGGCTGGTGGTCCCCCCCTATCAGCGGCCCTGCATGGGAGTGACATCATGGCGGCTCCAGACATTCAAAGAGCCATGAACCCAAAAGGATGACCGGGTATAGATAGACGTCATCTTCAGCGATGACATCACATTGCTGGAACGCTTTGTTTTTAGGCAAGTTTAACATAATGTGCTAGTATGTGATGCATACTAGCACATTATGCCTTTGCCTTGCAGTAAAGGGGAACAAAAAGTGCAGTGGTGTACAACCACTTTAAAGGTTAGTCCCCTTAGCAGAAAAAAAAATGCCCAAAGTAAGCGTTTTTGTACACAGCTTAGGCGCGTAAAGAAGAGTTTTGTGTTTTTTCTTGCAGAAAGCTCCAATCAGAGACACAAACAAGACAAGATTTTTTTTTCCTGCCTCTAAACATTGAGCTTAAAATATGCCTCTAATCATCCAAATGTGCATGGACACATAGGATAACATTCAGCTGCTTCACCAGGCAAAACACAAAACTTCTGCAGAAGCAGCAATATTTAAGCCAGTGTGCATGGACCCTAGTAATATGGTAGCTCCTTTAAACTAGTCTAGATCTGGAGTTTTGCAAAAATACAACCCTTCACTAATGATGATCAAATACACACAAAAACCTAAGGGAATAAAAAAAAACAAAAAAAAAAAAACAAAACAAAAACGACCTTAAATAAACCACAAAAAAAAAAACGAAAAAAAAAAAACACTACCTTAAATACACCACAAAAAAAAAAACAATAAAAAAAATAACTACCCTAATTACACCACAAAACAACAACAAAGAAACAAACATAAAACAGTTCTCTTTATATATAATTTGTACCTAATTAGCTCAATAAGCGAAATTGAGAGTTTCTGCCTTAGCTGAATGTTCCCAATCGTGAACTTGGTAATTGTACATCAAGATCAGTTTCGAAAAAAAAAAAAAAAAAAAAAAACATTTAGGCTCCTCCCACTTACTATTTTTTACTTTTACCGTTCTCGCTTTCTAGCAATTGAACTGCTTTTTAATGAATAATAAATATTAAAAAAAAAAACTAAATAAATAACAATTGTGCAAATAGAAAATAAATGAAAGATTACTTCTAGCAAGGAGTTAACAGGGGAAACAAAGGCTGACTTACACTTTTTAATAATCACAAAACACTTCTTTTACTAGCCGTACTAAATTATATTAGAAAACAATATGCAATGCAGCGAAATATCTACTTAATATATTTAAAAAAAAACGTCAAAGAATAATCAATTTTTGGCAAAGAAAGAGTTGAAAACTGTGGCAAAAAGAGAAGCCTCCCTTAGATAAAGTTTGTGTCCCTAAAGTGACAAAGTCTATACATATGAATTGGTTTATGGACGCCAAATTCCTTCAACCGCCAACGTATTTAAATCAGGGTGAGGGGAAGATGGTGCAGGACCACAGACAGCCCACGGAGGGACCACACTGCTCAGGACTGGACGGACCTGAACCCAATATTCGGGATGTCAGGAGGCTCCTACTTACAATCCTGGACTATAAAACATTCTTTATTTATTGGACCTGGAAATAGTTAATTTCATTTTTTTTTTGGTTCAATTCATACACAAGAAGACTTAGAAATGGTATGTATGTTTCTTATTTTTATCATCTATAAGGCGGGGAAGTAATGATTAATCAATCAGTACATCTAAAACAATCAAATTACCGGGAAATCATTTAAAACAATCAAATTACCGGGAAATCATTTAAAACAATCAAATTACCGGGAAATCATTTTAAGGACGCTGATTTTTTTTTTTTTTTTTTATCCCTTTTTTCTGGCATAGAATTAATTGCATGAAAAGTCCTTTTATTTCTGTATTAAAACGAATTCTGTGTGTTTTGAAACAGAAAGGCATTAAACTAAACGAATATTTAATCACACTGATTACATCCAAAAACTGAATGCAAGTCTATCATGTATACAGACACCAGAAATTATTCTACCGATTTTTAAATTGTAATCAAAAAAGAAAAAAAATTATTGTACAAAGAATTTCGTTAAACAAAGTTATTAAATAGAAAGCACAGAAAAATCAAGCCACAAACGAACTATTTAAATTAACGCCTATTATTTAACGGCTTTAAGCTGATATTTCGTTAAAAAATAAAAAGAAATAAAAATCGTATTTATTTAAAAACTTATCAACGACTTTTAGTTAATGCAGATAATTATACCACTTATATAATTTTTGTTTTTTGTATAAAACATTTTTTTCCTACCGGAATGACTATTATAAATGTATAAAATGTTAGAATAACACGGCATTTCTGTAGAAGTAATCGGTTTCCCCCCGGAGCCCCGGAGAAGAGGGCACTGAGAGCTCTCCATTGTTTTCTTTCATTTGCATAATATTTCTTTCTTAACATTGGCCATCACTTCCCATCCCCCTCCACAGCCCACTCACAAGGGGCAGCGCAGTCCTCCTGGCGGTCCGCTCTCTAGTAAAGGCTCCTTTCATTCAGAGAGCTGCAGGCTGGAGGAGTGAAGACGGCGTGCCCAGCGCCCACCTGCCAGGACCCGGAATGGTAAGAGCCCCATAGACCCTCTGCCAACTGCTGCCTATACTAGTGTAGTAGTGCCCCCCCCTCCCCAATTTATTATTGTAATACAGGGACTGCCGAGCATTAATAGGACCATTCTGATATATACCATGGAAAATAAACACATCCCCGTGTACATTACAGATATTTCCAAACTCACTACAAACACTTTCATCACTTTCATTAGCGCAAGGGAAAATGTGACATCTCACAATGTCTGCAATATTACATGTGTCCACACGGCGGCGCACGAATGAAAAGTAATACAGAACCATGAAGAGGTATTTGGGGGGATCCGGATTCAAATAAGAGTGTGAGAAGTGCAGCATGTACACTGCATTCTACAACAGTCCAACACTGCTGACAAGTATTCTGGGGTTCATGTGATCCTGTTGGGAAGATCTGATCATATATATCATTACTAGGAAGATCTCATAATATACATGATATAAGTAATTGCTGATCTGATCGTATATGGACAATAAGTGATTATTAGGAAGATCTGATTATAAGTCACTGTTGGGATAATCTGATCAATATATGGAATATGAGTGGTTATAGGGAAGATTTGATCAATACGTGTAATGTGTAAGTGACTGTTAAAAGATCTGGCCATACATATAATATAATGGACTGTGTTGGGAAGGTCTGATCATATATGCTATACAAAAGTGAATGTTTAGACCTATATCATGCGTGCTATAAGTAACTATACGCTAATGACTGCTGGGGAAATCTGAGCAATATATACTGTATAGGTGACTGTGTGGAGAAGATCAGATCATATATAGTATAGAAGTTACTTTCTGGAAGATCTGATCCTATATGTTATAGAGCCGACTTTTAGAAAGACCTGGTCAAAGTGACTGTGTTGAAAAGGTCTGATCATATATGTTACAAGAGACTGTTGAGAAGATGTGATCATGCATGCTATATGCTGGGAAGATCTGACCATACAAGTCAGTTGACTTTTTGGAAGATCTGATCATATACACAATAGACTTTTGAGAAGATATGTCCAGATAAGCCAAATAATAGACGTTTGAGAAGATCTGGTCATATACGCATATATAAGTGACAGTGTTGGGAAGATCTTGTGATATATGCTATATGTGACTATTGGGAAGATCTAATCACATGTTATATAAGTGACTGTGCTGGGAAGATCTGGTCATATAGGTTTATATAAGTGACTGTGCTGGGAAGATCTTGTGATATATGCTATATGTGACTGTTAGGAAGAGCTGTTATTTAAGTGACTGTGCAGGGGTGATCTGATCATATATGATATATAAGGGACTGTGCAGGGATGATCTGATCATATATGATATATAAGTGACTGTGCTGGGATGATCTGATCATATATGTTATATAAGTGACTGTGCTGGGATGATCTGATCATATATGTTATATAAGTGACTGTGCTGGGATGATCTGATCATATAGGTTATATAAGTGACTGTGCTGGGATGATCTGATCATATATGTTATATAAGTGACTGTGCTGGGATGATCTGATCATATATGTTATATAAGTGAATGTGGTGGGAAGATCTGATATATTCTATATGTGACTGTTGGGATGATCTGATCTTATATGTTATATAAGTGACTGTGCTGGGATGATCTGATCATATATGTTATATAAGTGACTGTGCTGGGATGATCTGATCATATAGGTTATATAAGTGACTGTGCTGGGATGATCTGATCATATAGGTTATATAAGTGACTGTGCTGGGATGATCTGATCATATATGTTATATAGGTGACTGTGGTGGGAAGATCTGATATATTCTATATGTGACTGTTGGGATGATCTGATCTTATATGTTATAAGTGACTGTTGGGAAGATTTGATCATAGATGTGCTATGTGTTTTTTGGGAAGACCTGAACATTTGTGCATAAGTGAGTGTTTTGGGAAGATTACATGTGCTATACGATTACAAAGATATATTCATGTTTATTAAAAAAAAAAAAAAAAAAAACAACAATTCATAAAATCATTTTATAGTAGATATCTGCTGGCATCGACCAGAACATTGTACTAAAAAAAAGTAACCAAAGTTTTGCTATAGCCTACTACCTATGATGCAACTTTGGTGGGAGAAGGTAGGTGTTTCTACTTTGTGTGAAGCCAGCGGCGGGCTGACCATTGTATCTGGTTGGAGGTAGGTCGGAGCTGTCCAGCAATACACAGACCGATCTACAGATCACTAGAGAGATTCATTGTGCGCTTTACTTAGGGAAACCGGGATAGAAGGGCCCCACTGTTTTATTTCTATGATGGTTATTTTATTAATATATATTTTACAATGCTGGCATGAGCATGTCACGCATAGACTTGATTTACAAAGCTTTAATAAAAGGAAGAGGCTGACAATTTAGCCACGACTGCATTTTTAATCCAATTGGTTGAAAATAACTGTCAATTAAGGACAGAAGTATCCCTATCCTAGTGTGTTAGGTTTGTGAATTGAACCTATTGGATGAAAACCTAAATAAGTGATCATTGTCCCTCTAAAACATGAGACCGCCTAATTCTTTATTTAGATAAAGCTGCAGTAATGTGTAGAACTACAGATCCATGCATGCCCAGCGAGTACTTTTGCTTATTTGGGCACAATTAGACTTGCAGTCCCATAATGTTGGGCTGCAAAGCTGCTTTTATTCTGGCAGCTCTGCAACTGACACTTTAGATTGCTAGCTCGTGTAACTAAATGATTATTGCTATTGGGCCATGCCATTTAGGCATTGTGCCATTGATTATTGTTTATGAAGTTATTGATGTGCATTGTGGCATTTATTTGTAATGATAAATACTGGACCCCCACTGGACCATTGTGTTATGATAAATGTGCTTTGTGCTACTTATTCTTTTTATATTTTGATGGTCGTGCCATTTTTTTCCTATGATGGCTGTGGATTGCACCATATGATTGTTCTGATGGACCTGCATTGTACACTTTATTTTTGTTCTGATGGACCTGCATTATGTCATGTGATTGTGCTGATGGACCTGAATTGTTTGGTTTATTTTTGTTCTGATGGACCTGCATTGTGCATTTATTGTTATTTAATTATTCAAATCATAATGATTGTGTATTGTACCATGCATTTGTTTTGATGGACCTATATTGTCCCGTGTGACTGTCCTGATGGACCTTCACTGTCCCGTGTAATTATTGATAGACCTGCATTGCTCCATTAATTATTGATTGACTTGCATTGTCAAATTGATTATTGATAGACCTGCAATCTATCAGGTTTATCAATTATCACTGATTATTGATGGACCTGCATTGTGTAGTTTATTTTTGTTCCGATGGACCTGCATTTGTCTGATGGGAGTGTTCCCATGGACCTGCACTGTGCCATGTAATTATTGATTGACCTGCATTGTCCCATTGATTATTGATATACCTGCATTGTCCCATTGATTGTCGATAGACCCGCAATCTATCAGGATTATCAATTTTCATTGACTATTGATAGACCTGCAATGTGTAGTTTATTTTTGTTCCAATTGACCTGCGTTGTGTGATGTGAGTGTTCCGATGGACCTTCATTGTCCCATGTGATTATTAATAGACATGCATTGTTCCATTAAATTATTGATGGACCTGCATTGTCCCATTGATTATTGATGGACCTGCATTGTCCCATTGATTATTGATGGACCTGCATTCTCTCATGGACTATGGGTGGATATGCATTGTGTAGTGTATCTATTTTTGTTAAGACTGACCTGCATTGTCCCATGTGATTATTTATGAACCTGCACTGTCTCATGTGATTAATGGTGGACCTGCATTGTCCCATTGATTATTGATGGACCTGCATTGTGTAGTGTGTTTATTTTCGTTCCGATGGACCTGCACTGTCCTATGTGATTATTGATGGACCTGCACTGCCCCATGTAATTAATGATGGACCTGCATTGTCCCATTGATTATTGATGGACTTGCTTAGTGTAGTGTGATTATTCTTGTTCCGATTGACCTGAACTGCCCCATGTGAATAATGATGGACCTGCACTGTCCCATGTGATTATTGATGAACCTGCACTGTCCCATGTGATTATTGATGAACCTGCACTGTCCCATGTGATTAGTGATGGACCTGCACTGTTCCATGTGATTAGTGATGGACCTGCACTGTCCCCATGTGATTAATGATGGATCTGCACTGTCTTATGTGATTATTGATGGACCTGCACTGTCCCATGTGATTATTGATGAACCTGCACTGTCCCATGTGATTAGTGATGGACCTGCACTGTCCCCTGTGATTAGTGATGGACCTGCACTGTCCCAAATGAAAGACCTGCACTGTCCCATGTGATTATTGATGAACCTGCACTGTCCCATGTGATTAGTGATGGACCTGCACTGTCCCGTGTGATTAGTGATGGACCTGCACTGTCCCAAATGAAAGACCTGCACTGTCCCATGTGATTAATGATGACCTGCACTGTCCCATGTGATTAATGATGGATCTGCACTGTCTTATGTGATTATTGATGGACCTGCACTGTCCCAAATGAAAGACCTGCACTGTCCCATGTGATTAATGATGGATTTGCACTGTCCCATGTATTTATTGATGGACCTGCACTGTTCCATGTGATTATTGATGGAGCTGCACTGTTCCATGTGATTATTGATGGAGCTGCACTGTCCCATGTGATTAATGATGGACCTGCATTGTGTAATGTATTTATTCCCATGGACCTGCATTGTCCGATGTGAGTGTGTCTGTGGTCCCTGTACTGGGATGGGTCCAGTTTCCAGCACTCCCCGGGATTCCAGTAGTAGTGATGATGAGCGGTGTCTGGCTGTCTTCTTCCTCTCCTGCGGTCACAGATGAGTGGGTTGTAGAGTAGAGCCCGGCTCGGTGTAATATTCCGGAAACGTTCTATATATGGAGGAGGGGCAGGGCCGGGGGTCCGGATTCTGCCCTTATTAGGCTAGACCCGCCCGGACCGGAATCCAAAGCTCCGCTATGTGTGCACGGAGGATCCGCCGATCACCTCCAGCCCCGGTCCTTCTCCCTCCTCTCGCCGCCCCTGAGCCCATAAACTCCCCGATCGCTCCACCGCTGACAACGAGCCCCATTCATCGGTCCGGAGAGAGCTGAGCCCCGCCCACCTGCCCATTCATACAGCGGCAAGCCCAATGCAAATCCCCGTGACGACACGCGGGAGGCGGGGCGCCCTTCCCTGTTCCTGTCCTTTTTTGGTCCGTGACGTCACGGGCATTCAAAGCTCCAGAATAAATACTTACAGCGAACACTTTCCATGTACTGCCATTGATTAGCAGCGCGGCTCAGGAGACTTGTTAATAACTCGGGACCGGCTCCGGGACCAATGACATCCCCGCCGGGGCTCCGCACACTCACTTACTAGAGTCACCCAAACAAGTCCCTGCTGTTCTCCCCTCCGTCCGCCAATCTGGGGCTGTCACTGCATGAGATGATGACTGCCAAAACTGTAGACAAAATCCCACTGTCGATCGGGGGATTCGTCCATCAGATGCCGGAGGCCATGTACCCGCTGGATGATTCCGCCTTACCCACCTCTGTCACCATCTTCCCCAATATGGATCTGGGGGGACAGTACGACCAAATGGGAGCTGGAGGTAAGAATACCCCCCTGGAGCCCACCCCCCTGTAATACCACCTGACCCCCATTCCCGGGGTCCCCCTATAATACCCCCTAACCCCATCCCCATAGTCCCCTCCTTTAATACCCCCTGACCCCCATTCCCGGGGTCCCCCTGTAATACCCTCTAACCCCATCCCCATAGTACCCTCCTATAATACCTCCTGACCCCAATCCCAGGGTCCCCCTATAATACCTCCTGACCCCAATCCCAGGGTCCCCCTATAACACCCCCTGACCCCATCCCCGGGGTCCCCCTATAATACCCTCTAACCTCATTCCCATAGTCCCCTTCCATTATACCCCCTGACCCCCATTCCCGTGGTTCCCCCTATAATAATACATGGAGGAGCGGGGACACTTCACTCAACTGCAACTAACCTGACATTGTACTGGGGACCGGCTGACAGTCCTTACATTGTACGGGGGACCCACTCATCACATTGTACTGGGGACCAGCTGACAGTCCTTACATTGTACTGGGGACCCACTCCTCACATTGTAATGGGGACCAACTGACAGTCCTTACATTGTACTGGGGACCCACTCCTCACATTGTAATGGGGACCAACTGACAGTCCTTATATTTTACTGGGGACCCACTCATCACATTGTACTGGGGACCGACTGATGGTCCTTACATTGTACAGAGGACCCACTCTTTACATTGTATTGGGAATTGGCAGATGGTCTTTACATTGTACTGGGGACCCACTCATCACATTGTATTGGGAACCAGCTGATGGTCCTTACATTGTACTAGGGACCAGCTAATGGTCATCACATTGTACTTAACCAGCTGATGGTAATTACATTGTATTGAGGACCAACTTATAGCCATTAGATTTTATTGGGGACCGGCTGATGGTCATTACAAAGAGCCAAGTACCCCCTAATAGTTGTGCAGAGTTCTGGGTTACCTGCTGGGGACAGATTGCTGGTTAATAGATAGTGATGGTGGGATGCTGATGGGAGTACTAGGGACACTCTCCTGGTCGGTAGACAGTGCTGGGGACGTACTAATGATCAGTGCTTGGGACATACTGATTGTGAATACAGCGCTGGGGACATGCTGATAGGAGGTTACCTGCTGATGATCAGTGGAGTGCTGGGGACATCCTAATGGTCAGTATATAGTGTTGGGGACATACTGATGATCAGTGAGGAGTGCTGGGAATATACTGATGATCAATACAGGCTATTGGGAATATACTGATGATCAGTGGAATTCTGGGGACATGCTGATTATCAGTAAAGACTGTTGGGGACATGCTAATAATTCAATTCTAGGGATATGCTGAGTGATGATCAGTGGGAGTACTGGGGACATGCTGATTATAATAAATAGGGTGCTGGGGACATGCTGATTATCAGTGAAGACTGTTGGGGACATGCTGATGATAAGTAGGGTGCTGGGGACATGCTGATGATCAGTGGAGTACTGGGGACATGCTGATGATAACTAGGGTCCTGGGAACATGCTGATAATAAGTAGGCTGCTGGGGGACATTCTGATGATCAGTTGAGTCCAGGGTACTTGCTGATGATCAGTAAAGACTGTTGGGGACATACTGATAATAAGCGGAGTTCTGGGGACATGCTGGGGGCGTATCTGTCAGTGTCTGTGTAGCTGTCAGTGATACATGTGTTGCAGTGATAGGATCTGATCGCTTGTTATAGTAAAGTTCACACACTTTGGTTATAGTACAGTTTGGCGTTAATTTACTAAAGGAAAATAGTCTGTGCACTGCAAGTGCAGTTACTCTAGATATGAGAACATGCAAGGAAAATAAAAAAAAAACAGCATTTTTGCTTGCAGCTGATTGGGTGGTAGAAATCAGCTGAGCTTTCCATTAGATCTAGCGCAGCTGTACTTACAGTGCACCGACTATTTGCCTTTAGTATATAAACTTTAATGCCATTATCTGGAAGAATTATCCGTGTTGCATCAACCTGCGCTCACTTTAGATGTCTTCCTACACAAACAGTGCCATGTGTATATCTCTCTCTAGGTGTGTGTGTGTATATATATATTATGTGTATATCTCTCCCTAGGTGTGTATATATATATATATATATATAATATAAGTGTATATCTCTCTCTCTATAGGTATATATATATATATAATCATAAGTGTATATATCTCGCTAGGTGTATGTATATAGAGAGATATATATATATATATATCTCAGTGTATATATGTGTGTATCAATATATATTTATTAGGTGTATATATCTATATGTGTAACTCCATGACATGTGTGACAGCGATGTACAGAGTATAGCCGGATGAATGGACCCCTATTAATGTCCCCTCTTTGTGTCCCCCATTTACAGATGGAATGATCAATGTGGACATGAACGGTGACAAGCGCTCCCTGGATCTGCCATATTCCAGCAGTTACCCCTCCGCCTCCCGGAACCAGACATTCACCTATATGGGCAAGTTCTCCATTGACCCTCAGTACCCCGGAGCCGGCTGGAATCCAGAGGGCTTCTTCAACATCGTCAGCACCGGCATCCTGGGAGTGACCCCCTCGTCCTCATCGTCCACCACTTCCTCCAGCGCCTCCCCCAATAGCCTGAGCTGCAGCATGGCAGCGCATGGGCAGGGCGATGTGGAGCACATGTACTCGCCCCCGCCGTACTCCAGCTGTGCGGAGTTGCCGGTTTACCAGGACAGTTCGGCCTTCCTCAGCACCGGGCCCGGCGGCTCCCTGCCCTACCCTCCCCCATCTTATCCTTCCCCCAAGGCAGCCTCGGATGGCCCCATCTTTAACATGATCCCCGACTACCCGACCCTCTTCCCACCTCAGTGCCAGAGGGACCTGCACCCCATGACTGACCGCAAGCCCTTCCCCTGCCCCCTGGACTCCATCAGGGTGCCCCCTCCGCTCACCCCCCTCTCCACCATCCGTAACTTCACCCTGGGGGGCTCCTCCACCATAGAGGGGTCACGGCTGCCCAGCGCCTACAGCCCCCAGAATCTGCCCCTGCGACCCATCCTCAGACCCAGGAAATACCCCAACCGGCCCAGCAAGACCCCGGTACACGAGAGACCCTACCCGTGCCCGGCCGAGGGCTGTGACCGCCGCTTCTCCCGCTCCGATGAGCTCACCCGGCACATCCGCATCCACACCGGCCACAAACCCTTCCAATGTCGCATCTGCATGAGGAACTTTAGCCGCAGCGACCACCTGACCACCCACATCCGAACCCACACCGGAGAGAAGCCCTTTGCCTGCGACTACTGCGGCAGAAAGTTCGCGCGGAGCGATGAGCGCAAGCGACACACCAAGATCCACCTGCGACAGAAGGAGCGAAAGGGCGGAGCCGGGGCGACATCTAGCGGCAGCGCGGGCCAGGAGCGCTCCCTGAGCCTCAGCCCCTGCTCCGCGGGCTCCAACAGTGCTCAGATAGGACTGTGTCCCAGCAGGACATCCTAAGACACACTGCGACACAATAATATTAAAAGGGAATATCGCTGCCATCCCGGGGCCAGTGCCACTAGACTTTTCACAGGATCTGGGACTTAAAACTGGAAGATGTATTGCTGGCTCAGGGACTGCCTTCAGGACTTTGGTACACTAGATGGGGCAGAGAAGTGGATGCTTGAATGTCGCTCAGTGTGGGGGAGGGGTGGGGGGAGTCAAGGTTTACATTATGTTGTGGAGAGTACTTGTTCTATGTTCATCTAAAGCAGAGGGTTCCCAACTCCAGTCCCTAAATACCCCCAAACAGGTCATGTTTTGGGAATTCCCCTTAGATCAAATAGCCAAGCCATTGTAATAGATGGAAAGCTTCTGTGCCAAGTTGAAGGAAATCCTGAAAACATGACCTGCTGGGGACTACTTAGTGACTGGACCTACAGTATTCACTCTGTATGTAAGGCACTGATCCCTGCTGGGCTACCTAATGCTAATGACTAGCACTACAGCTAAGGAACGCTGTCCACACTGAAGGCAAATAGGCTGTTCACTGTGCAAGGGAAATTTCCTATAGCTCAGTAGATTTGATTTTGCAAAGAATATCCAATTATGTGCAGGGGGACAAAAAAATAATAATATATTTGCTTGCACATGATTGGATGATGGAAGTTAGCAGAGCTTCATTCACCAAGCTAAGAAAAAATTCCCCTGCAAGCCAACAACCTCATTTGCCCTTAGTAAATCAACAGACAGTGCTATTTAAATACATGAATCTGCATAGATTTTACTATGTTACTAAACAGATAATAGGCTCCATTCACAAGGATCTTTATGTTAGGCATGTGCCTGGAATTTGCAGTTATCACTGGACTTAATAGCAATGGCATAGTTGGAAAATAATTACTTATCATTTTGCGTTTGCCTTGTGAACTAAGCCTTTGGGGGTTGAATTACAAAATGAGTAGCACATATTCACTTTGCAGGAGAACTTTCACTTACTGAAAAAGGTGAAGCTGTTCTGACTTCAGTCATCCAATCACTTGCATGTTTTTTTTTTTGGTAAAATTTCTAATGCAAATGATTGGATAGTCTGATTTTTCAACACATGTACAAAGCGAAGGGAAAACTCTCTTTGCAAAGTGTTCATGTTCTACTCCTTTAGTAAGTCAATCCCTCTATGTAGGGTATGCAGTGAAGACAGGCTTCCTTTGAGCAATGGTGTGTGAATTATTTTATTTACTCTAAGGGCTTTTATTATCAGCATGGTGTGAAGAAGAATAGTTGTCTGCAGCCCAGAGTCAGACCGATAAACCTGCCATGGGTTACAGCAACAGCTCTTCTCACTAGGCTTTTATCCAACCTTGGAAAAGCTGAATGGATTCATGCTAGGTAAACTTTGTTTTATTTGCTACTAACTGCATCTAATCTCCTGTGTGTGTTTATGTTTTTGCTTATGTTTTTTTTGTTTTGTTTTTATTATAACATCCTGGCTCTGTTCAGGAGAAGAGTTACATGGTAACTTTGAAAGGTATTTCCCATTGTCGAGATACCAGAAGTAGCCATAACTCATGCACTTTATCCTTGTCATGACTGCCAGGAGCAGGCGGTGTGATATGAAGGGGTAGTTTAGAATCTCCCAACCTCATTTATTTTTCTCTATAACAAAATTTGTCTTCTAACCGATACAGTATGACTCAAGCTGGCCATACATGCTCAGTGTTGGCTTAGCGATCTAGTTAATCCTTATTCCCAAAATGACGCAGTTCGCAGCATACTCTAACTCAGTTATGTCCAAACTATGGCCCTCCAGCTGTTCAGGAACTACAACTCCCATCATGCCTAGTTATGTCTGTGAATCTCAGAGATTTATAATGCCTCATGGGAATTGTAGTTCCTGAACAGTAACTGATCAAAGGCAGGGAGTACAAACCAGATTTCCCTTTCCTGGGGTCCGAGAGGTGGAAGATGAAATCTGGTTGGTTTCAATGATTTGCTATTCTTTGCTCTGTGCCTCATTGGATGAGCCTGTAGGAGCACTCATGGACTGTAGAAATGGTACTTGGTACTGCAATTTCAAAGAGCTTTGCTGTCCTGGAATGACAATTCCTGGCTTGGATATTTCAGCAGTCACAGGTGGTTCATCTTGACATGTTTATAATGGTCTTCAATTAGCAGGCAAAGTGTTTTTTTTTTAGCATAGACCTGTGCTTTAATGGCACATTGCAGGGTGAGCCAACCACTAGTACAGGTGCTTTCATTTCAAGTAAACCTGCCAGGTGAGAAGTTGAGCTGCGTTTCGGAAAATGCTAGGTGCTTGGCTGTCCTGCTGACCTTCCTTCAATATTCAGATTCTGTGCTCTGGCATATAAGGTTTAGGACTTTCCAGATCAGCTTATGGTTGAGCCAAAGTAACATGGATTGCAGCAAGTCAAGAGAATCATTATTGGCACCCCCACTTTCCCCAGACTTTAGAACCATACTTTATCCTTGCATTATGAATATCTAGTAGTCGTGTTCATCTGGACTTGTTCTGTAACGTAGAAGACCTTTGTAGGTCATCCAAGTCACTTCTTCGGTTCCAATGAATGCCACCCCATGATTGATATGTCCACACAAGCAGCCCCAACACCTTGATGGCCATTACCATGGGAAGGCAGATTTTACTGTCTATAGACATTGCAGAAAAAAGTCTAGTTGAATGTGACTTTACTTCTAGATAAACTATGACCTGGATAGATGAGGACGAGAACCATTAGCCATAAGAATATTTTCTAAATCACCAGATGCTATCAACTGATATCTATTTATTCAGCAGAGAATGGAAACGCCAAAAGTTTCCAACTCACCCAAATGACTTCTTGCAGGATGATGACCTGGTGTGGGGGTTCTTCTCGCTCCATGGTCAGATTGTCATAGCTGTATGAAAAGAGGACTTGTGTCAATAATGCATCATGGGACACTGCTGAAATATCCAACCTACAGTTTCTGTTTTCTCAGTGTTTTTGTATAACATGTCAAACATATTAAATAACTGAGCAATGATTTCATTGTGTATGGCCGCTTTAATACAAGTGCAATGAAAGGGATGCCAAAACGTTCTGGTACTTTTATGGGCTTTGCCAACTCTGTTCTGCGTGTTTACTTGCAAAAAGTCATCAAGATTGTATATGGCTAAACTGCACTGCTTTCACAGAGCTCCAACTCTTGGAAAAAAAATAAAATAAAAAAAGGTACATTTTGTGATTTATGTTATGTAAAAAGGCAAAGAGGTTAATTTATTTAAAAGGGATGTATATAATCCTGTATGTCAGTAAAGCATGCATTGTGGTACAACAGTGTTCTTGGTGCCTTCCTCGTGTAATGTAGACAAGTGTCCTCAATGTCTGCATGTATATTTAGGATGCCTTATTGAAGACAAATATGGTCCCATGCCACAGACGCAGAGCTGTATATTACTGCCAGTTAATATTGGGAATTTTCTAAAATCTATATTTTTGTACGCACTGTTTTGTGACTCAAAAGTGTTAACTTTGTAGTACGAATTTTAAAGAAAATATAAAGAAAAAAAAAAAGTGTACAGGTGTACAAAAGGATTGGGGCTGACTCGTGTATAAATAACTCAAGATTGAGGTAGTGTTAACTTTATTAAAAAAGCAGCCACTAACTGGAATTTTAAAGATTTAATGTACTTCAATTGTCTGTAAATAAATAACTTTGAAATATACAAATGTGTTGTATTAAATTAATTTTCATGTCAGTTTCTGCAGGAACATCGCAAAGATAAAGTGTTTATAAAGGCATTCCTTTTGCATGCAGTCCCACTGCCCTTATACTCACCTGAGCCCAATCTCGATCCAGTGATGTGAACGAGAGCAATGGCTCCCTCCCTCCTCATTGGCTCAGAGACAGCAGCCAGAATTTCCATCACAGAGCTGGATCAGGCAGGAGTGCCCCCAGAGCAAGTGGCTTGCTATAGGGGCACTCAGAGGAAGGGGGGAGGGTAAGCAAGGAGCACCAGCGGAGAATGATTGGGGCTGCTCTGTCCAAAACCATTGCACAGAGCAGTAATCAAACATGTTTTGTTATTTTTAAAAATTTACCCTTTACAATCACTTTAAAGCTGAACTCCGGGATAATCAAAGATTGACTAAATACAATATATTGATGTGATTTGCAGGTTTCTTCTAGATCTGTGCAGTAATTAAGTATGAAACTTTAATGAAAATAAGGTCCACCCTAAAGGCGCTCTCATAAAGTGGAACCTACCACTGCGCCTCGGCTCTAGAAAGCAAAATAAAAAGGAGTACAATAGAACATACGCTTATCAATATTTAAAATGGTAAAAGACAAATAGCTGCCACTTTAAGAAAGGATAAAAATGTGTGATATGTTTACCTCCTAAATAAATAATACTGGTAAACAGAAGCGCATAATAAAGTGACACCCGTGCACAGAGTGATAATGAATTAATAACTGGATAAAATAGTCCAACAATAAATAAGTAATAAACAGTTTATAAAAGTTCATATATGAGCCTCTTCTGAGTCAGGATATCCACCACACCATGTGAATGTGTAACACCGCTCCTTTTGGTAACTAACTCACCAGATGATTATCAAATGTTCGCATATCCAGTAAAACAGAATCACATCTCACAAATTTACTGATGCTCCAAAACGATAATCACCCACTAATGGCACTCCATGATAATTTATGGCAAAAATAGGGGTAAAACTGAAGAATTCATAGCGTGATACCATCATGACATCAAAACTTTTATTCAAATAAACTCATTATATCGTGCACTCACACTTCGTGGATGATAAAATAGCTAATAAGATTCCACAGATGCCGCTGACTTTGAGGAAGGGGGGGGAGCACCCCAAAACGCGTAAACGGTTGTTTGGCGGCCCACATTCCATCACGGCCTTTACCGGCGGAGGATGCTCAGTGGAGACTCATGGTGGTCCTTATTGTATTTTTTGCCGCAATTTACATTTGCTTTGTGAGTATTATGTGTATGTAATTACATTTATAATAAATTGTCTTAGAGATAATGCGCTAGGCTGGTGCGCCCGCAGTTCGTTCTTTTTTAGCCACAAATGGTAGAGCCTACATTGAGCTGTACTCACAATCAGCTTTTGAATAAATATGTCCAGTGTGCATGCAAGTAACCATTCTTCTATATATCATGCAATGCACATGCTATAGCAAGTGATAAAAGAGGACCTGTACATTGCATTTTGAAATTGGAGCCAACATTTTTTAAATATTATACAGCATGAGTATAGGTTCAGGGGTAATTTTTCTAAGAGTATAAGGCACTCAGAGATGCCTATTGATTATCAATTTATATCTGTTTGTTATCAGCATACTACTGAAAGCATCAGCTTAAAATCTTTTCTTAAATTAAGAGGCATCAAAGTGTTTGCAAGAGTCTTTTACAGGTTCAAGTAAACTTTTAGTTCCTAAAAACCTCTGTAAAGTGGCAGCTGTAATGACATACAGACTGAAAACACCATTTTTCTTTGTACTGCCCAGGGTGCTCCATACCCCAGGGTACCTAATATAAAAATCTTCACCTCTGATTACTGGCTGATCCTTGTATCTACCTATGGGCTCTTCACTGTGAAGGGTAGGTGACCGTAAAGCTGGGAGTGGAGTTGCAGAAGGGGGCAGGACAGCCCTTGACTTTCCCAGCAAGAGTCAAGATTTGCATGCCTCAGCATGCAAGGGTTTGAATCTAGGGGGGCGCTGCTGAAGATTATGTGCAGATAAACGGATAAGAAAATGTATTAAGATAAAAAAACCTTCTGACTTTACAACCCCTTTAACATCTAGGGCGATCAAAGGGTTAAATGTGTTCCCAACATGTGTTATCGGGTGTGCTGTTTGCTGTTTTTACCAAGCAATGTGTTGTTTTTTTAATTCCTGTGCTTTGCAGGAAGAATAAAACAGCACATTACTGCTGTCATGAAGAGAGCCCTGTGAGGGGTCTTTTCGGTAATGTCTGGAGCCAATCGTCGGGTGGCGGCATCCAATCAGCGGCCGGCACCTGCTAAATGGTTCGGTTTGCAGGCAATCGCAGCACAGCTGGGGCAGCGGGGGAGCGCTCCCTACTCCGGAGAGCAGATCATGTACTAGGTAAGTGATCCAACGCAGGCGGCGCATATATACGGTATATGGTCGGCAAGCGGGTAATCACAACAGCAAGAATTTATCAAAACAGGAGCAGACAGAATCTGGAGCAGCTGTGCATGACAACCAATCAGCTTCTGTTTTTTATTTTCAAAGCTTAAGTAAACAAGGTGAAGAGAGAAGTTGATTGGTTGCTATGTACAGCTGCTCCAGCTTTGATCAATTCCCTCCAATGTGTGTGTACCAAAAATTAATCCACTATGGCTTTTTTTATATTGTATTTGTTATTTTGAAAAGCCAGCAAAAAAGCAATAATTTAGGGCTCATTCATACTAGCCTGCATGTTATTCAATAGGTTTTAGTGTACGGGCTGGTGGCTGCTGTGCAACGGTGTTGCTTGGATTTTTGTAACAAAAGACACTTTTTATGCTCTTCCTTTTTTCCTTTTTTTTTTTACTGTATTGTGATGGCATACATTGGCGATCTATTTACTACAGTGAGCTGCGTGGCAGTGACTGATAGGGACTTCAGATAAGTCACAGTGCGTTGAGGAAAAATACAGCATGTTGCATTTTTACACTCCATAGGTGCATTAGAGCTCAAACACATACAGTTGGGCAAAAAAGTATTTAGTCAGCCACCAATTGTGCAAGTTCTCCCACTTAAAAATATAAGAGAGAGGCCTGTAATTTTCATCATAGGTATACTTTAACTATGAGAGACAAAATGAGAAAAAAAAAAATCCAGAAAAATCACATTGTCTGATTTTTAGCCCCGGTTCATACTTATGCGATGCGGGAAGGCTGCGAATCCGCAGCCTGTTCCCGCATCGCAAACGCACCCCCGGCAGTTCACACTGCCATATGCGATACGCTGGGGGTGTCAATGTAATCTTAACGACACCCCCAGTTTGATCGCATATCGCAGTGCGATCTTGCAGTTCGCACAGGATCGGATCGCACAAGTGTGAACCGATGTGCGATCCGATCCTGATGCGGCTGCAAAAAAGGGTCCTGTGCGTGTTTGCTGCGGGTGCGGTGCGAATTTAGCCATACAAAGTGTATGGCTAAACTCCCACCGCACAGCAGATCGCATGTAATGAAGGAGCAGTGCGCTCCGACATTACATGCGAACGCCGCAGCCGCATGAATGTGAACCGGCTCTTAAAGAATTTATTTGCAAATTATGGTGGAAAATAAGTATTTGGTCAATAACAAAAGTTAATCTCAATACTTTTTTATATACCCTTTGTTGGCAATGACAGAGGTCAAACGTTTTCTGTAAGTCTTCACAAGGTTTTCACACGCTGTTGCTGGTATTTTGGCCCATTCCTCCATGCAGATCTCCTCTAGAGCAGTGATGTTTTGGGGCTGTCGCTGGGCAACACAGACTATCAACTCCCTCCAAAAGGTCTTCTATGGGGTTGGGATCTGGAGACTGGCTAGGCCACTCCAGGACATTGAAATGCTTCTTACGAAGCCACCCCTTTGTTGCCTGGGCGGTGTGTTTGTCATGCTGAAAGACCCAGCCATGTTTCATCTTCAATGCCCTTGCTGATGGAACGAGGTTTTCACTCAAAATCGCACGATACATGGCCCCATTCATTCTTTCCTTTGCACGGATCAGTCATCCTGGTCCCTTTGCAGAAAAACAGCCCCAAAGCATGATGTTTCCACCCCCATGCTTCACAGTAGGTTGGATTGCAACTCGGCATTCTTTCTCCTCCAAACACGACGAGTTGAGTTTTTACCAAAAAGTTCTACTTTGGTTTCATCTGACCATATGACATTCTACCAGTCCTCTTCTGGATCATCCAAATGATCTCTAGCAAACTTCAGATGGGCCCGGACATGTACTGGCTTAACCAGGGGGACACGTCTGGCACTGTAGGATTTGAGTCCCTGGCGGCGTAGGGTTGTTACTGATGGTAGCCTTTGTTACTTTGGTCCCAGCTCTCTGCAGGTCATTCACTAGGTCCCCCCGTGTGGTTCTGGGATTTTTGCTCACAGTTCTTGTGATCATTTTGATCCCATGGGGTGGGATTTTGCTTGGAGCCCCAGATCGAGGGAGATTATCAGTGGTCAGTTATTTTCTAATAATTGCTCCCACAGTTGATTTCTTCACACCAAGCTGCTTGCCTGCTGCAGATTCAGTCTTCCCAGCCTGGTGCAGGTCTACAATTTTCTTTCTGGTTTCCTTCGACAGCTCTTTGGTCTTGGCCATAGTGGAGTTTGGAGTGTGACTGTTTGAGGCTGTGGACAGGTGTCTTTTATACTGAGAACACGTTCAAACAGGTGCCATTAATACCGGTAACGAGTGGAGGACAGAGGAGCCTCTTAAAGAAGAAGTTACAGGTCTGTGAGAGCCAGAAATCTTGCTTGTTTGTAAGTGACCAAATACTTATTTTACCGAGGAATTTACCAATTAATTCATTAGAAATCCTACAATGTGATTTCCTGGATTCTTTCCCCCAATTCTGTCTCTAATAGTTGAAGTGTACCTATGATGAAAATTAAAAGGCATCTCTCTCATCTTTTTAAGTGGGAAAACTTGCACAAATACTTTTTTGCCCAACTGTATGTATGTGTGTGCATGTGTATATATATACTGACGGTGTCAGTAGAGCAGTGGATAGTGTCATAAGGGCAGAGATTGGTGTCAGTAGGGCAGTGGACAGTGTCAGTAGTTTTTATTTTTATAATTTTTTTTAGCAGAAAAAAATAAAAATAAAATAAAAATATTATATATATATATATATATATATATATATATATATATATATATATATATATATATATATATATATATATATATATATATATATTTTTTTTTTTATTTGGTGAAATATCAGGGATCTAATCAGGGGTATATGCGCCACTCGGGGTGATCAGAGCATGCCAGGCACACCAATGCACAACACACAGCACAACTTTGCCTTGAGATGGGCTGCAGTGAACAAGGCACATAGAAAACAATTGTTTTGTGTGTGGTCAGCCTCAAGTGATTGTAAAGTCTTTTTTTTTTTTTCTTTAACCACTTTACCGCCAGAGGATTTTGCTGTCTTACGTCTGGGCCACTTTTTGCGATTCGGCGCTGTGCGACTTTAACCACTTTACCTCCGCTCACATGGAGGCTACTGCGGCAAAGTGCCGCAATCCCGCCCAGCGACGTAGACCTACGTCGCTGGACCCCGCCCCTTGTGGGCGGCGCTCGCGCGCCGCTGGAGGCTCGCTCCCGCTGTGTTCATTCACAGCGGGAGTCGGGCCAGCGGAGGAGCAGCAGCGATTGCCGCTGCTCTGCCCCGATCGTCGGGGATCGAGTCTGGAGATCCGCCCGCTGTGTGTAAACACAGCGGGCGGATCTCCATAGTGACAGGGACTGACTGATCGGAGTGTTCAGCATAGCTGGACATCCGATCTGTCCTTCTGTCACACAGTCACCTCCCCCCCCACACGTCAGTAAGCACCAGGCATACATTAACCCCTCCCTCTCCAATAAAATTAACCCCTTCCCTGCCAGTGTCATTTTTACAGTAACAGTGCATATATATAGCACTGATTACTGTAGAAATGTCACTGGTACCCCCAAAAGTGTCAAAAATGTCAGTCAAGGGTCCGATCTGTCCGCCGCAATGTCGCAGTCCCGCAAAAAAAATCGCAGATCACCGCCATTACGCGTTAAAAAAAAAACACCAAAAATGACAAAAATCTTTCCCTTAGTTAGTAAACGCAATAACTTTTGCGCAAACCAATCAAAATACGCTTATTGCGATTTTTTTTTACTAAACATAGGTAGCAGAAAACAAATTGGCCAAAAATTTTAAAAAAATTTGATTTTTACATTTTTTTGGGGGGAATTTTATATAAAAAAATGTGAAAAATATTGTTATTTTTTCAAAATAAACGCTCTTTTTTTGTTTATAGCGAAAAAAGTAAAAATCGCACAGGTAATCAAATACCACCAAAAGAAAGCTCTGATTATGGGAAAAAAAGGACGTAAATTTCGTTTGGGTACGGCGTCGCACGAGCGCGCAATTGTCAGTTAAATTCGCACATCGCCGAATCGCAAAAAGTGGCCTGGACGGAAGACAGCAAAATACTCCGGTGGTAAAGTGGTTAACTGACAATTGCGCGGTCCTGCGACGCCGTACCCAAACAAAATTTACGTCCTTTTTTTCCCACAGAGCTTTCTTTTGGTGGTATTTTATCACCTGTGCGATTGTTACTTTTTGCGCTATAAACAAAAAAATAGCGTAAATTTTGAAAAAATAACAATATTTTTCACATTTTTTTATATGAAATTCCCCCCCAAAAAAATGTAAAAAAAAATCAAAATTTTTTAAAATTTTGGCCAATTTGTTTTCTGCTACCTATGTTTGTTAAAAAAAAATCACAATAAGCGTATTTTGATTGGTTTGCGCAAAGGTTATTGCGTCTACTAACTAAGAGGAAGATTTCTGTCATTTTTGGTGTTTTTTTTTTTTTAACGAGTAATGGCGGCGATCTGCCATTTTTTTTGCGGGGCTGCGACATTGCGGCGGACAGATCGAACCCTTGACTGACATTTTTGACACTTTTGGGGGTACCAGTGACATTACTACAGTAATCAGTGCTATACATATGCACTGTTACTGTAAAAAAGACACTGGCAGGGAAGGGGTTCATTTTATTGGAGAGGGAGGGGTTAATGTATGCCTGGTGCTTACTAACGTGTGTGGGGGAGGGGACTGTGTGACACAGGGACAGATCGCAGGTTCAGCTATGCTGAACCCTGCAATCTGACCCTGTCTGTCACTTAGGAGATCCGCCCGCTTTGTTTACACAAGCAGGCGGATCTCCACACTCGATTCCCCGACGATCGGGGAAGAGCGGCGGTGATCACCACCGCTCCTCCCCTGGCCCGACTCCCGCTGTGACTGAATACAGCGGGAGCGAGCCTCCCACAAGGGGAGGAGTCCAGAACGTAGGTCTACGTCGCTGGACGGGAACGAGCCACTTTGCCGCAGTACAGTCAACGTGACTGGTCGGCAAGTGGTTAATAACAAACTTGTTATACCTACCTCCTCTGTGCAGCAGTTTTGCACAGAGCAGCCCAGATCCTCTTCTTCTCGGGTCCCTCGTTGCTGCTCCTGGCCCCTCTCTCCTATCAAGTGTCCCCCACAGCAAGCAGCTTGCTATGGGGCACGTGAGCTGAGCTGCAGCTCTGTGTGTCCATTCAGACATGGAGCTGCCATTCGTCCCCGCCCCTCTCTCTTGGCTAACTGACTTGGAATGACAGCTGGGGGAGCCAATGGTGCCACTGCTGTGTCTTTGCCAATCAGGAGGGAGTGTCCCAGAGGGCAGAGGGACTCGTGAACATAGCTGGACAGAGAGGGACCTCAGGTAAGTATTAGGAGGTGCTGGGGAGCCTGCTACACACAGAAGGCATTTTATCCTAATGCATAGAATGCACTAAAATAAAAAAAAAAAAACCTTCTGCCTTTACAACTCCTTTAAACTATACATTTTTTAGAAGTCTATACTTGTGATTGTAAAGTCTCGTTTTTTTCAACAAAAATAACAAACATGTCATACCTACCTCCTCTGTGAATTGGTTTTGCACAGGGCAGCCCAGATCCTCCTCTTCTTGGGTCCCGCTTCAGCTCTCTTGGCCCCTCCCTCCCTTTCAGTGCCCCCACAGCAAGTAGCTTGCTATGGGGGCACCTGAGCCGAGTCACAGTTCCTTGTATTCATTTAGACACGGAGCTGCGGTTCTGCCCCTGCCCCCTCTCTCTCCTCATTGGCTAACTGACTTTGATTGAAAGCATCGGGAGCCAGTGGCACCGCTGCTGTGTCTTAGCCAATGAAAAGGGGAGTCTCAGATGACTGAGACAGTCATGGACATCTCTGGATCGAGAAGGGGCTCAGGTAAGCATTAGGAGGGGCTGAGGGGGACTGCTGCACACAGAAGGTTTTAAAGAATACTTTAAGAAAAAAAACTTTCTGACTTTACAACCCCTTTAAGACCAAAAAAAAAAAAAAAAAAAGAAGGGCAACCGAGGAGGGACACAGGGACTTCATTCCAAATGAGGGATATTTGGGAGGTAGGACATTGCCTCAAAGCACTCCAAATTTCCATTCATCCATTTTTTTACTACAGATTTAAATATTGGCTCCGCTGGGGAAGAACTAACAATCCTGAAAAACAGTTTGATACAATAAAGAGAAACAAAACAAAAAACACACACACCTTTTTCTGCCAACTGCATTTCATGTACATTAAAGCGGAGTTCCGGGCACAAAAACGATATTTTTTTTTTGTGCCCGTCCGCTAGTTCAGCCTAACCTGAAAAGGAATTGGATAGTTAGATTTTTTTTTTTTAAAAACTCACCTTGTAATTGATGATCGTAAATACTCACCTATGACAGCTTCCTCCTCCAGCGCCGAGGCTCTCCCCGTCACTTCCTGCCTCGCAATGATTCCTGGGAGCTAAACGTCATAGCTCCCAGGAATCAATGCGCCGCACCGGCCCCGCTCGTCATTTCCGGCCGACGCCGCATTCCCCTGCTAAACAGCTTCTGGGCATGCCCAGAAGCTGTTTAGGAATGCGGCGCCGCACCGGAAGTGACGAGAGGGGCCGGTGCAGCGCATTCTGGGACACGAAGACGCGGAAGAAGACGGAGAAGAGGACCGCGCCGGCTTCAGCTGCCCACAACCGAGATGGAAACGCTGTGGAAGAAAACTTCTAAGTAAGTATTTCTTCTAAAAGGTAAGTGCGAACCGGGACAGATCAGAGGCTAGCCATTGTGGAATGTGCTAGCCCTGACTGTCCCGGGGGTATGTTCAAAAAAAAAACGATTCTCTGCCCGGAACTCCGCTTTAAGCCCCGGTTCACACTACTGCGTGTGCGGGGTTCGCATGTAATGTCGGAGCGCACTGCTCCGACATTACATGCGATCAGCTGTGCGGTGCGAGTATAGCCATACAGTTTGTATGGCTAAATTCGCATCGCACCCGCAGCAAACACGCACAGGAGGCATTTTTGCTGCCGCATCAGGATCGGATCGCACAGCGGTTCACACTTGTGCGATCCGATCCTGTGCGAACTGCACCATCGCACTGCGATATGCGATCAAACTGGGGGTGTCGTTAAGATTACATTGACACCCCCAGCGGATCGCATATGGCAGTGTGAACTGCCGAGGGTGCGTGTGCGATGCGGGAACAGGCTGCGAATTCGCAGCCTTCCCGCATCGCATCAGTGTGAACCGAGCCTAAACAATCATGATGCATAAGAGCCGGTTCACACTAATCCAACTCAAAGTCGCCCCGACTTCGGGCGACTTTGAAGTCGCCCGTGCAGCGCGACTTCATCGCGGCTTGCAAACGACTTCTCATAATGGAAGTCAATGCAAGTCGCTCCGACTTTGCCAAAAAATAGTGCAGGAACCTTTTTCTAATTCGGAGCGACTTGAGTCGCTCCGAATTACAACGGTTTCATTGCACAGCATTGGGAGCTACTTGTCAGGCGACCAAGTCATCTGACAAGTCAGATTAGTGTGAACCGGCTCTAAATGAACATTATACTGCACAAACAGTGAAGCATTTTTGTAATAACACATGCCTGCTATATGCTAGCCTGACTCCGCTTCCTTTTAAATACACCAACCTGGCTAAATATGAGGTACCACTTATAGGCATAAAGTGACACTAAACTCTGGTTACAAAAAAAAGAAAAAAAAAAAAAAAACATATTCAAGTATGTATTCTTAACTCAGAGCTGGGGAATGGGGGTAATGATTGATACACAAAAATCAGGCCAATATCCCTGAGAATAGAGAATCCCCTAGTGGGACTTTAGCGGCCTAGGAGCTAATACAAATGTATAATGTATATGTCACAAACAATATAAAAATGCAATGTAATTTTTATTTGAATAAAAGATAAAAACAATAGAGGCTGAGGTATTGTAAAGAATAAATGCCTAAGTGTCAGAGGCTCTTGATGTTCCACAATAGTCGTCACCCTGGGCGACCAGGGGGAAACACCCGACGCGTTTCAGAAATAGCTTTCTTTCATCAGGGGCATACATAGACTAGAACAGAATGATGAAAAAACAAAATTAAAGCTGCGCTATGGTGATATAGGTGTATCAAAAAAATGCTGCTGTGTGAAAAATCAAAAGGATCTTTAAACGTGATAGTGCCAAAATACAGCGCAAATTTGATGTGGTGAAATTACTAAAAATATAAAATATTCCACCGTGCCAAATGAATATAAATGTGTCAATTGCATATGAATAATTCCATATAAATATAGATGCACCTAATGAAATTACAGTCACTTAAAATACATCACTTTAAAAAACAATCACTTAATAAAACACCCCGTGAAGTGAAAATTCATAAGTAATACAGTTCATGAATATAAAAGAACAAAACAGTCCAATGCTACTCCAGCAAGTAGCCAGTGAAGACGAGCTGTGAAACCAAAAATAAAGTGCTCAGGTTCTTGTGCAAATTCATGCTGCAATGGTGAGGTGGTAAGTGACTAGTCCTCTCCCCCAAGGTTTTGAACTTACCGGACCAAGTGGACCCTAGAAACTTTACAGTGTCAGGGTCACACAGGCAGAGTCCGGCTAGGGATCCGGAATACACTCTTTAGTTTTTGCTGGGACCACCAGGATTCTCCTATACACTTCCACCAAGTCAGGACAGAGATCGTATATAAAAGAAAAAAGGGGTCTCCAATAGTGTGATATTGCTAATACTTCTTGTTTATTGTGAAAAGAACAGATGAAACACTCACATTTAGCGATTAAAAACAGGCGTTGTAAAATCGTGACCCGGTATTGTGATCAGCAATCGCGGTGTGCAGCGGGCCCCTCTGGCTCCGGCGTGCGTTCCACCGCTACCGGAAGTGACGTATCAGAAGGCGTGGAGCCGGAAATTGCGTTGACGCGTTTCGCCCTCCCACTGGGCGTTATCACAGACGTCTGTGATAACGCCCAGTGGGAGGGCGAAACGCGTCGACGCGTATACAATTGCAACTTAAGTCACATCTGCAATTGAATGGTATTAAAAATTACATTTCCTTTTCAATCTGCAGCTCTGTCATTTTCTGTAAAATGCAATGCAATATGGCAACCTGGAGGTGTTCTGTACACAGATTATGTACAGAATGCCCCCCAGAAATGTAATTTCCTGCTTTTGTGATTGAAACTCGATATTGAGCACCCCCTGCAACAAAAATGTCATTTATGGTAAGATACTCCCCAAAGGGAAATCACATCTAAAGGGATGCAGACCTTGACACTTTCCTCATTAGAGCCTTGCAGGTGCAGCAGCCAAGGCCACAGATAAGGCAGTACAGCTGGCCCTCCTGTACTGGTCCCGGGCCTCATCAGTTTAAAAGAAGGCCCGGGCACCTGCTGAGCAGGAGGGTCAGCTGTCCTGTCTTATTGCAGACCGATCATCTTCTGCCTCCCCCTGCAGTGCTGCCAGCTTCTCCTCTTCTTTCTCCCTCTGGATGCACTGCAGTGGTTATAGCCCATTCGCCCCTTCCATCTGCTGTCCGGGACCCCTGTGTGCCCCTTTCCCCCACAGCGCTGCCAGTTTCCCTCCTCTCCTCTTCCGCCGGCAACTACTGTGGGCAAACAAGGGGATGTTTCAGGTTGGAGAGCGGGGGGAAGAGGCCGGTAAATATGTCATTTACTGGCTCCTTTTCCTGAATGAGCACAGCGAGCGATTGGTACCAGTCACTCCTGTTTCCCATCACCACTGAAGCATAGTAAACTGTATTTACTAGGTTTCAGTTTGTAAATGAACAGGAAGCATCAGAGCCCATCCAATTTATTCAACTGTGCAGCTGAGGCTGCAGAGAAAGGGACTGATAAATCTATGTCCTCAGTCACTTTCAACCGAGGGGGGGGGGGGGGGTCCTGTCAGGTAGGCTGTATGGGGCCCTCATGATTTATAACAGCAGCCCTGGCAGCAGCTGACTGATAATTACAAAATCACTTCCATACAGGTTCACTTTCCACATGGAGACAGACAATGTGGAAAGTGAACCAAAAGTTAGGAATCTGCAACAAAGTTTGTTAACATCCCTGCAATGTACATGGATCACCCAGGGGGAGAATGTTTGTTTCTCAACAAAAGTGGAGTTATTCTTTAAAGGAGTTCTATGGTCATAGCATATACTTTTGTAGCACCCGCCTAGTTAGGTGCTAGGTTCAAAGAATTATATTCTCCATCTCAGAGGCGTAACTAGAACCTTCAGGGCCCCGATGCAAGAAACCATGAAGGGCCCCCAGACCCCTGGCCGGGGCCCTTCCCTTCAAGCCCGGGGCTCTTCCCACTAATCCTGGGGCTCTTTAATCTCATTGCATGGCCTTTTATTATGGTCCCGCATCAGGATCCTTTCACAAGTTCTGCAGTGGGCCCCCTTCCTGCAATCTTGGGGCCTCCCCACAGTGGTGAAATGCCAGGGCCCAGTCGCAAGTGTGACCTTTGAGATCCTAGAAGTTCACCCACTGGTTTGCTACCGGGCCCCCTGGAGCATGGGGCCCGGTAGCGATTGCAACCCCTGTAGTTACGCCCCTGCTCCATCTGCTTATCAGGGGAGCTTGATCTATTAGGTTGTCTGTTGCATGTTCCCAGATGTGATTCACTGGGTCTAAGGGAGTGTCCCCACTGCATCCAATAGGGGAGCCTGTTGGACAGTGGAGGAAACCTGGCCAGTGACACATTGGCTTTTGTGAGAGTCCCAGTGGGAGGGCACTCTTGCAGTGCATCCTGGGATTGCTCATAAAAGCTGGGGGGACATGTGACAGGGCATATTTGGCGGGAAGCAGAGTCCCAGGAGGAGGCTGACGGATGTCTCTCCTCCTGCTGCATGAGGAAGGTGGTCTTAGGCAGTCGGCCTAGTGAACCAGGTGTGGATCTGAGTCACAGAGGATCCAGTACAGCTGACAGTGGAGCTGCTGGCAGAGCCTCCCGGGGGAAAAACAGTGTCTGCGAGTACCAGGGGACTCACCAAAGGGTCTTCCCAGGAAGGGGGGCCACTCCAGTGAAGTCAGAGGATCAAGGGCCCAGCTCACACAGAGTGTCAGAGTAAAGGGATGCCTGTTTCAGAACCCTGAAGAGTAGGGACAAAGGGGGTGCCAAGTAGGACCCTGAAGAGTGATTCACAGTGCAGTACAGTAATTCTTCTTCACTAAAGTGGCAAGGTGAAGCAGTGGCCTTGCCACACTCAGTGTTGTATAGAAGTCCCAGCAATTGTGCATAGTATATACAGTTGGAGTATCCCACTCATTCCTTCTCCTATCCAAGTTCTCTAATAAAACAGGAAAAAACCAAAACCCCTAGACTGTTCTCTGACTGAGCCAAGCACTTTGAATATGCTATATTGTCCAGTTGTTGCTATGGGTAACCCATGGGAATCCATAACCAGCAGCTCCCTAGGGAGTAGTGCTACACTTTCATTGGATAACATCAGCATTGTAACAGCAATACAAACAATAGTTGTATTTTACAATCCAATTTAGGTTTACTTGAAAAATTTCCTTTCATGTTGTGAGTGTTGCCTGTCTGCTCGCTATCTCTTTCCACAACTTCCTGGATTCCCAGCATGCTTTGCAGCTTCCCCTCTACTGTTTACTTTCAATTCCCAAGAACTACATATCCTATGGTGCCTCGCTGGCTGTACCAAGCTGTAATTTCTGTACTGACTCCGCCTCCTGAAACTCCTCCTCTTAGCACCTCTGTAGTTCAGAAGATAGGCTCTGTGAACTGAGTGACACAGCAATGCATGGCCATAGGACATAGTGAATACGCGTCACAGAATTTAGGGAAATAAATGTGTGGGGCTTTTCATAGCGCATAGCCCCCAACTGTCCCTGATTTCGAGGGACTGTCCCAGATTTGAGCTGATCTATATAGTTATATATAAAATGTACTAGTTATCTGTTTCACAGTGCTAAACCTTTCATCCAATTTCTACATTTCTGCATTGGTAAATTTCAAAAACCAATATAAAGGAATAGTAGTGGTAAAAAAAACACTTGTGGGTTTAAAGCGGTACTATACTCAAAAGGGAAAAAAAACCCCTGCAAGACAAAGGCATAATGAGCTAGTATGCATTGCATACTAGCTCATTATGAAACATGATCGTCGGGGAATCGAGTCTGAAGATCCGCCCGCTTGTGTAAACAAAGCGGGCGGATCTCCTAAGTGACAGGCAGGGTCAGATTGCAGGGTTCAGCATAGCTGAACTTGCGATCTGTCCCTGTGTCACTCAGTCACCTCCCCCCAAACACATCAGTAAGCACCAGGCATACATTAACCCCTTGATCACCAATAAAAATGAACCCCTTCCCTGCCAGTGTCATTTTTACAGTAACAGTGCATATGTATAGCACTGATTACTGTAGTAATGTCACTGGTACCCCCAAAAGTGTCAAAAATGTCAGTCAAGTTTCCGATCTGTCCGCCGCAATGTCGCAGTCCCGCAAAAAAAAAAAAAAAAAACGCAGATCACCGCCATTACTCGTTAAAAAAACCCACCAAAAATGACAGAAATCTTTCCATTAGTTAGTAAACGCAATAACTTTTGCGCAAACCAATCAAAATACGCTTATTGCAATTTTTTTTACAAAAAAATATGTAGCAGAAAACAAATTGGCCTAAGGGCCGGTTCACACTTTTGCGAGTGCGCCGATCGCATGTAATTTGGAGCGCACTGCTCCTTCATTACATGCGATCGGAGGTGCGGATGCGAATTCAGCCATACACTTTGTATGGCTAAATTCGCACTGCACCCGCACCAAACACGCACATGACCCTTTTTTCCAGCCGCATCAGGATCGGATCGCACAGTGGTTCACACTTGTGCGATCCGATCCTGTGCGAACTGTCAGATGTCGATATGCAATCAAACTGGGGGTGTCGTTAACATTTCATTGACACCCCCTGCGTATCGCATATGGCAGTGTGAACTGCCAGGGGTGCGTTTGCGATGCCGAATCGCAAAAAGTGGCCTGGACGTAAGACAGCAAAATCTACTACCGCTTTAACTGATAAAAATTTTTTGTGTATAATTCTCCTTTAATGGGGCGTGGCAGGGGGTGTGTCCTATGCCTACATACTTTTTTTTAATAGGTGCCCCTCATTCCTATCACAAAAGTTGGGAGCTATGATAGAGTGTAAATTTAAAACTTATTATCATCATTTAGGTTAATAGTAAAAGGCATGAAAAATGTAAAATCCTATCATTTCCACATTGTATTTAACATTTTGATCAGTAGATCCTCAAGGTAATCCACAGTCTTCTGCAGATGACTCCTCCAGAACCAGGTCTGTACGGAGGTATGGATCTCCTGAGAAAGTAATCAATGACCTATGAGTGCGGCGACTTCACTTCACTCATAGTCCATAGAGATCTAAGAGTCCCTCTTCTGTGGTGGCAGAAGAAGGGACTTGTTTTCCATTCACAGATGCAGTGACGCTGCGCTGGTGTAAAAAGAAAAAGAAAGAAGGGGAAGATACTACAGGGAGAAGAATCCTGTGATTCAGAGAAAGAGGGGGCGGTTTGAGGTTGGGGGGGGGGGGGGGGGGGGTTTGGTAAACATGACCATGATTCATGTTACACACTAAACATGGGTGTAACTTGAATCACTATCAGAAAGGTTGATTTAGCCTTTAATTTACAAAAAAAGAAAAAAAAATTATGCACAATCCCAACACCTGCTACATTATATGTACTGCAGTACGCTGCATTGGATACATTGGCTGCTGCTGTACAGTTCCTGGGGGCCAATCACAAGGAATGGCATTGCACTGTGGTAGTGTTGGGCTATAATGTGCCTTTTTTTCTATAACACGCCAAACCCAATGAACTCTTATATACACATCTTTTGGTGTGCTAGATCTCACAGCATTATTCCTTATTAAGCCCCTTTCACACAGGGGAGTCCGTCGGCGGACTCAGTTTTTCTTAGCAGGGGATCGATCCGCCAATCCCCCGCTGAGCAGGCGGATGGCAGCTCTGTCTCCATGGTGTGTGCGGAGACAGAGCTGTCAGGTGCCCGCTGTTCTCTATGGAGGAATCGGATGAGAACGGACCATCTGTCCGTTCTTTTCCGATCAGATCCGTTGGACGGATGGAAAGTAGGGTTTCCATCCGTCCAGATTTGACGGATCGGATAACAGCGGACATGTCTCCGCTGACATCCGATGCCCCATAGAGATGCATGGGGCATCCGTTCTGAATGGTCCGCCTGTGTGAAAGGGGCCTAATGCTGCAAGTTATGCTGGCCATTTTTGGGTAGAGTTTCGACAGACAATTATTAGGGAAAAAAAATGTTCTAAGAAAGTTCATTCATTTTTAAAATCATTAGTGGGGTCAAATTGACGTTCATGTTCAACCGCAGATAAATATACATGTTCGCCAGCACACCATGGATCTTGCATAGCAGTCCTAAACTTTTTAATGTGAAAAGATCACATCACAACAGGGTGAGTGCAATGTTTGGGAGGCACGCAGGACCCCTTCGTCAGGCATGTGACCTGATCACCTTCCTGATGAAGGGGTCCTGCGTGGCTCCCAAACATTGTAATTACCCTGTTGCGATGTGATCTTTTTCGCAATGAATGAAAGATAAAAAAGCCAATTGTGCTAATACCCTTTTAAATTTTGAATTTATTAAAAAAAATTCACAGGGTACTCACTCTTTACAGGTACCTGCAGTGCACCAAACCAACACAAGCGTTCACAATCCGAAGATACGTAGTTGACCTCCCACCCCTTCAACCTCTGCAGCAATGCTGGCAGCACTCATATGTTTATTTCCCAAAGACAACCTCTGGATAGGATGCTGAGCACGTGCACTCAACTTCCTTGATTGACCATGGCGAGGCCTGTTCTGAGTGGAACCTGTCCTGCTAAAATGCTGTATTATCTTGGCCACTGTGCTGCAGCTCAGTTTCAGGGTCTTGGCAATATTCTTATAGCCTAGGCCATTTTTATGTAGAGCAACAATTGCTTTGTTCAGATCCTCAGAGAGTTCTTTGCCATGAGGGGCCATAATGAACCTTCAGTGACCAGTATGAGAGAGTGAGAGCGAGAACACCAAATTTACCACACCTGCTCCCCATTCACTCTTGAAACCTTGTAACACTAACAAGTTACATGATGCAGGGGAGGAAAAATGTCTAATTGAGCCCATTTTGGACATTTTCACTTAGGGGTGTACTCACTTTTGTTGCCAGCAGTTTAGACATTAATGGCTGTGTGTTGAGTTATTTTGAGGGAACAGCAAATTTACACTGTTAGGCCCCTTTCACACGGGCGATCTGATCTGATCCGCCTGTCAGTTTTTCAGGCGGACCTGATCGGATGCTCCATGCATCCCTATGGGGCAGCGGGTTTCAGCTGAGACATCTCCGCTGACACCCGCTGCTATCCGATCCGATCCTGTCCATCAAATCCAGGAGGGATAGAAACCCTATTTTCCAACCATCTGGAGGATGGGATCGGATGAGAACGGACAGGCAGTCCGATCTCCCCATAGAGGAGAACGTCTCTGCACACAGAGCGGAGATGGAGCTGTTATCCGCCTGCTCAGCGGGGATCGGCGGATCGAACCCCCGCTGAGCAGAGCGGACTCCGTCAGGCGGTGTGCCCGTGTGAAAGGGTCCTTATACAAGCTGTACACTCAGTACTTTACATAGTAGCAAAGTGTCATTTCTTCAGTGTTGTCACATGAAAAGATACAATAAAATATTTACATAAATGTGAGGGGTGTACTCACTTTTGTGAGATACTGTATTGTTTAGATGGGTTTCATACAGAGTGATATATTTCAAGCATGTCTTACTTTTAATTTTGATGATTATGGCTTACAGCTAGTGAAAACCCAAAATTCAGAATCTCAAAGAATTAGAATATTACATAAGACCAATTAAATAAAATAAAAAAAGGAGGATTTCTAATACAGAAATGTTGGCTTACTGAAAAGTATGTCCATGTACAGTATAGTATGCACTCAATACTTGGTCAGGGCTCCTTTTGCATGAATAACTACATCAATGGGGCATAGCATGGAGGTGATCAGCCTGTGGCACTGCTGAGGCATTATGGAAGCCCAGATTGCTTTGGTAGCGGCTTTTAGCTCATCTGCATAGTTGGGTCTGGCATCTCTCATATTCCTCTTGACAATACCCCACAGAATCTATTGGCGCTTTTCCACTGCATAGAACCGTACCGGCTCGGCACGCTTTTGTGCTTTTCCACTGCGGTACCGCATGGTATAGGGTCGGAACGGTTCGGTACGGTATAGGTTTGCTTTTCCACTGCATGGAACCGAACGGTACGGCTCTGAAAAAACAGTACCTACTCGATTGTGGTTCCAACAGGTACCAAACTGGTACCATATCCCACAATCCTTTGCATGCAGTCACTACTAGCCACTGATTGGTCAGAGAATCACACCCACCCCGTTGTTATCCCACCCACTTAACTTTAGTACTACTTTAGTGGAAAAGCAAACCTATACCGTACCGTACCGAACCGTTCCGACACTATACCATGCGGTACCAGCAGTGGAAAAGCAAACCGGGCCAAGCAGGGCCGAGTAGAGCCGAGCCGGTACTTGCAGTGGAAAAGTGCCATATGAGGTTTAGGTCAGCTGAGTTTGCCGGCCAATCAAGCACAGTAATACCATGATAATTAAACCAGGTATTGGTAATTTTGGCAGTGTGGGCGGTGCCAAGTCCTGCTGGAAAAATAAATCAGCATCTCCATAAAGCTGGCCAGCAGAGGGAAGCATTAAGTACTCTAGAATGTCCTGGTAGAGGGCTGCGCTGACTTTGGACTTTATAAAACACAGTGGACCAAGTGGACCAACACAGTGGTCCACTCTTCCTCCAGATTCTGGGACCTTGATTTCCAAATGAAATGCAAAATCTTCCACAGTCTGATGATTTTTAGGGAACAAACAACTAAATCACCCAAGTGCTCACTCCAATAGGGATGACAGGCGTGCCACCCGCCTGTCTCAGGCTGGGAACTCCAAACATAAGTACATGAAAGAGAGAAGGAGGCGCAAACACCTGGTGCATTACCCTTGGACACCTTTAAAAAGTTTATTAAAATGTCAAAAACATACTCACTAACATGAAGAGTAATAATCGCATATAGAGAATCCACCGCATTTGGAAATGGACATGTCTCTGTATTTGGACTGCGGACGCATTTCGGGAGTCACGCTCTCTTCCTCAGAGCCCATACAGGGTCCAATTCCACATGCGGTGGATTCTCTATATGCGATTATTACTCTTCATGTTTGTGAGTATGTTTTTGACATTTTAATAAACTTTTTAAAGGTGTCCAAGGGTGATGCACCAGGGTTTGCGCCTCCTTCTCTCTTTCATGATGATTTAGGGACGCCTTCTTTTACACGCACATGAACTTTAATGGTATGCCAGTCTAATGGGCCATACACACTATAAGATTTTCTGAAGACTTTTTCCTTTAGACTTACCAAAACCATATAATATGAGGTCAAACCTAAACACTTTCAATTTGTATGCAATCTGGCAGGCCCTTGCACTACATAGAAAAGGTAAATCTGAAGGAAATCTAACCACAAAAGTTGGATAGTGTGTATCCAGCTTTGGTTCATAGGGTTCAATATGAAGTTGGCCCACCATTTGCAGCTATAACAGCTTCAACTCTTCTGGGAAGGCTGTCCACAAGGTTTAGGAGTGTGTCTTTGGGAATGTTTGACCATTCTTCCAGAAGTGAATTTGTTAGGTTAAGGCACTGATGCTGGCCGAGAAGGCTTGGCTTGCAGTCTCCATTCTAATTCGTTCCAAATGTAACCTCAATTTTCCAAACATTTGAATCATCCAAGCGCTCACTCTGATGGGAATGGTAGGCATGCTGCTCTCCTCAGGCGGGGAACTCCAAATTAAATGCATATGAAAGAGAAAAGGAAGCGCAAACACCTAGTGCATTACCTTTGGCAGAAGTGAAGAAAAAGGACAGGCGCCAATGTAGTTAGCCAGAAAGGTTTATTGCACAATATACATAATAACTTACACATAGGTAAGCTCCAGTCCGTATGGCAGCGTCTCCAGCGCACGATCCGGCCGTCCACCGGCCCGGAGGTGACGTCACAGGAAGCTGGTCAAAGAACTTGGTTACACCGGAAGCCGCAAGTGGAACGCAGGCTCCCGGAAATGACGCAACGCGTTTCGGAGCATGCGCACTCGGCTCCTTCCTCAAGCGCTTGAGGAAGGAGCCGAGTCTGGAGACGCTGCCATACGGACTGGAGCTTACCTATGTGTAAGTTATTATGTATATTGTGCAATAAACCTTTCTGGCTAACTACATTGGCGCCTGTCCTTTTTCTTCACTTCTGCCAGCGGATTCTTCGGAGTTTTCCTGTCAGTGCTGCCTTGTATCCAGCCATTTGGGACAGTCCCGAAATAAGAATCTGGAGCATCCCCCGCGCCCCTCCTACAGTGGTGGACTCCTTTCTTTCTTGCCTGGTAAGAAGCGCCCAACAAACTTTTTTTCTGAATAGTGCATTACCTTTGGATACCTTAAAACTTTTTTTTTGAAATGCCAAAAAACATACTTACAGACATGAAGAGCAAAAATCGCATAGAATGAGTTCACCACATGTGAAGTGAACATGTCCCTGTAATTGGACTACTGACGCGTTTCGGGAGACACACTCCCTTCCTCAGAGGTCTGAGGAAGCTCTGAGGAAAAAGCTTTAAAGGTATCCAGGGGTAATGCACTAGGTGTTCGTGCCTCCTTTTCTCTTTTATTCCAAAGGTGTTCAATGAGGTTGAGGTCAGGACTATGTGCAGGCCACTCAAGTTGCTCCACCCCAGACTTGCTCATCCATGTCTTTATGGACCTTGCTTTGTGCACTGGTGCTCAGTCATGTTGGAACAGGAAGGGGTCATCCCTCAAGGTTGGGAGCATGAAATTGTCCTAAATGTCTTAGTATGCTGACGTCTTAAAAATTGGTTCACTGGAACTAAGGACCAAGCCCAACCCATGAAAAACAACCCCACACCATAATCCCCCCTCCACCAAATGATTTGGACCAGTGCATTAGCCTGCACCAGTCAAGTCCTGACCTCAACCCGATAGAACACCTTTGGGATGAATTAGAGCAGAGACTGCGAGCCAGGCCTTCTCGTCCATCATCAGTGACTGACCTCACAAATGCGCTTCGGGAAGAATGGTCAAACATTCCCTAAGACACACTCCTAAACCTTGTGGACAGAGTTTAAGCTGTTATAGCTGCAAAGTTTGGGCCAACTCAATATTTAACCCTATAGACTAAGGCCTGGTTCACACCTATGCATTTTTAGTGCATTTTCAGTTTTATACAAATACACTACAGTCCGTTTAACACGGTTTCCCATGGGTTACGTTCACATCTGTGCATTTTATGGAAAGGGCCAGGGACTTTTTTCTGGTTTTTGGTACCATAGACTTCAATGGATTAAAAATGTGTATTAAAAAATGCACCTGGAATATGCAAACTGCAACTTACATACGTGTGAACCAGGCCTAAAGCTAGCCGAAAAATCGTTCAAACTCATTTTCGAAAAACGAAAAATCGTCCGTGAGAGCAGATGATCGTGCCATCATGTAATGACCGAATTTCGAACGATAAATCGTTCAATGTACATAAATGAATCCTTTTTTCTTTCAGTTTGTCTCACATGCCTAGTGCAAACAGTTCAGACGAGAAACACATTAACCTTTCAATTTATCGTTCGTTCGGCAGAATTTTCCAAACTGTTCCTTCGATTTTTCGGCTCTGAAAAGTTAAAACCGATTTTCTATTTGTGCCCATTAACTGGATGAAAAAGGAACAAATGGATCAAATGACTGATTTTCGAACGATTTTTCGGCTAGTGCATGGCCAGCAAAAGAATGGTATGCCATTAACCACTTGCCGTCTGCCGCACGACTATTTACTGTGGCAGTCAGCCCCTACTGGGCAAAGCGACGTAGTACTACGTCGCTCGCCCACGAGCCACTAGGGGGCGCGCTCCCGCCCCCACTCGGTCACTAACATCCCCGCGCGAGTGACCGGCGGCTCCGATGTCCGCCGGTCACTCGCGATCTCCCGCTGGAGAGGGAGAAAGGCAGGCGGCTAATGTAAACAAAGCCGCCTGTCATTCTCCCTGGTGTAACTGCAGAGATCATACGATCCTGCTATGTAGGATCGTATGTCTCTGTGGTTACGTTACAAGCCACGTCCCCCCACAGTTAGAATCACGCCCCTAGGGATACATTTAACCCACTGATCACCAATAAATATAACCCCTTTCCTGCCAGTGTCATTTTTACAGTAACAGTGCCTATTTATAGCACCGATTACTGTAGTAATGTCACTGGTACCCCCAAAAGTGTCAAAAATGTCAGTCAAGGGTCCGATCTGTCTGCCGCAATGTCGCAGTCCCACAAAAAAAAAAAAAAAACAATAAAAATGACATAAATCTTTCCCGTAGTTAGTAAAAGCAATAACTTTTGCGCAAACCAATCAAAATACGCTCTTTGCGATTTTTTTCACCAAAAATATGTAGCAGAAAACAAATTGGCCTAAAATGTTGAAAAATTTTGATTTTTAAATTTTTTTGGGGGAATTTCATATAAAAAAAATGTTAAAAATATTGTTTTTTTTTTTCAAAATTGTCACTCTTTTTTTATTTATAGCGCAAAAAGTAAAAATCGCACAGGTTATCAAATACCACCAAAAGAAAGCTCGGTTTGTGGGGAAAAAAGGACATCAATTTCATTTGGGTACAGCGTCGCACGACCGCGTAATTGTCCGTTAAAGTCACGCAGTGCCGAATCGCAAAATATGCCCTGGTCTTTGAGCAGCCAAATCCTCCGGGGCTTAAGTTCATGTCTGTGTAAAGGCAGATGTCCCAATACTTTTGGCAATATAGTTTATGAGTGAATGAGGCCTAGCCACCGATGTTTAATTTATGATTCCCAGATCAAGTTCTCCTGCGTTATACATGCGTTTACATACAAAGTATTTAATCTTCTCCGGAATGCACAGAATTCTACTTTCTCTCTCATGATTAAAAGGCTCAGTATGAATTATACCATTTTAAGTCATTATATGAATTTAGAAATGTACTATAAAAAACATGCATATCATGCAGTGTGAATGAGGCCCTAAAACAGAAACTGCAACATAACACACCAGAACTTGCATCAGAGATGGCATAATATTCAGTTCTCATCCTCATTCAGGGAGACACATAGAACTACATACCTGAGGAGTGGGGGTCTGGAGAGTTCTGCATTGACTTGCTGCATATTTCTGTCATGTGTGGTGAGGTAGGCTTATCTTCACAGGTGTCATACACTGCGTTCCTCAGGTTACAGGCCGGAAAAATCACCAGGAAAAATACAATCAAATAAAACTCGGCCATGAGGAACTCTGATAGCATCTGGGAGAAGAACCTCTCCTCAGGCTGGACAAGCTGTGTCTGGGATAACGCAGTCAGGTGAGGCCATTAGTGCACCTGGTGTAAAGTGTATCTGGAAAGCACACACTGCTGTCTGTGGAGATGTCCTTTATCCTAGGTTTTCATGCTTCATGCATTTTTTTTTTTTTTGTAGGAGAAGGAGACTTGATTTTACGCACAACACTCTGCTAAAAATGTGTGTACATGTGTTTTACATGTGCTTTTCATCCGTTAGAGGAGGGGCAAAAAACATGCTGCGCTGCGCTGCGCTAAAACAAGAGCCTTCCCCTTTTCAAAAAATGTACTGCGCTGAAGTGAACAGGCACAATAAAGAATAATGTGATTTTCGTTGTCGTGCATTCCAGTGCGATAGTAAATTCAGAACAAAATGCACTAGTGTAAGCAGGGGCTTAGGTATGAGATTCTGGTGTTGTGATGCAGGCGGAAGGCACAAGCTTCACTGTTAGCAACATGAGAGGCTGAGTGGCTGAGGGCAGGTTCACACCAGAACACGGTTCACACCAGAACTGAGGGCTGGTTCACACCAGAACTGAGGGCCGGTTCACACCAGAACACGGTGCTGGAAATGCGCGTTCTGTGCTCTTTTCTCACACCGCATTCAAAACGCACTGCTTTTGCAATCTGCTGTGGTTGCCGATGCATTACTGTGCCATTCAGGTGTGAACTAGCCCTGCAAACTGCAGGAGATGCTGGATGGTGCACTGATTGGTACTAAAGTTAAAGTCCTTATGCGTCCAGGGACAAATGCCTAGATTGCAAGATGTATGTATTCTGGGCATGCGTCCCTAGGTACACACTGTCCTAATCTTTAGTACCACTGAGTGCACTGTCCAGCCCCAGCAACTTTCAGTCAGTCATAGAGCTTTACAGGCTGCCAGCGGCAGGGCTGGACGGTGCGCCTCTGCCCCAAAATGCCCAGTGTCCATGGGACATGAGTTTTTGTATTTGCACACGATTGGCTGTATACACAATGCTATATTTTAAACTTCTTTTTATTAGCCTACCACCAAACTTTTTGACATGGGAATGAGGGACACCTATTAGCAAAAGTATGTAGGCATAGGACGAGGGCCAGCACTACCTATAGGCAAGGTATGCACCGGCCTAGAGTGCACATCACAGTCTCTTCACCTCCACTGCCCACTCACTCGCTGCACCCCCCGGCCGCTGTATTCTGTATATCCTGCAAGAGGGAGAAGGAGGTAGGCTAGGTCTGCCCCGTGTCCTCCCCATGTCCCATCTGTGCTCGCCCACAACCAGCCAATCTGTACCTGGGAAAGGGGTGTGTGTGGGAGATTTCAAAGCAGCCAGTGCTCTCCGCTGTTCAGGAAGCTGCTTGTCGGCTTCAATGTCTCCCCCAGCGTGGCTGCCTTCCACACTACTTCTGCCCACCAGCCTACACCTTCAGGAGTCTCCAGCCAGGCACGATGGTTCCCCCCTTTCCTCCATCGGGCCTTCTTCTCCATCTAGTTGGGGAGCGCAATGGTACTATCCACAGCGAGGCCATTCATCACCTGTCTACTGGCTGTCTCTCCCTTTCCCTTTTCTCCTTCAAGAGGATTGATTCAAAAAGCCATTATTTTAGACCTGTGAAACTTCTTGGCTTTCTCCTTCCTGTAATGGCTATGGAAAGCAACCTTCCCCCCTTGACGGGTGAGTATTTCCTCTTCATCACTTTGAAAAGACTTTATTCAATACAATAATTGATATATGCACCATGAGGGGAGATATGCTTTATATACAATGCTCAAATATATTAAAGAAACACTTTCTGATCAGAGTATTGCATCAAGTCAATTAACCACTTTACAACCGGAGGATTTTGCTGTCTTCCGTCCAGGCCACTTTTTGCGATTCGGCGCTGTGCGACTTCAACTGACAATTGCGCGGTCGTGCGATGCCGTACCCAAACGAAATTTACGTCCTTTTACTCCCACAAACAGAGCTTTCTTTTGGTGGTATTTGATCACCTGTGCGATTTTTACTTTTTGCGCTATAAACAAAAAAAGAGCGTTTATTTTGAAAAAATAACAATATTTTTCACATTTTTTTATATGAAATTCCCCCCAAAAAAGATGTAAAAACCAATTTTTTTAAAAGTTTTTGGCCAATTTGTTTTATGCTACATATGTTTGGTAAAAAAAATCGCAATAAGCGTATTTTGATTGGTTTGCGCAAAAGTTATTGCGTTTACTAACAAAGGGAAAGATTTCTGTCATTTTTGGTGTTTTTTTTTTAACGCGTAATGGCGGCGATCTGCGATTTTTTTTGCGGGACTGCGACATTGCGGCGGACAGACCGGACCCCTGACTGACATTTTTGACACTTTTGGGGGTACCAGTGACATTACTGCAGTAATCAGTGCTATATATATGCACTGTTACTGTAAAAATGACACTGGCAGGGAAGGGGTTAATTTTATTGGAAAGGGAGGGGTTAATGTATGCCTGGTGCTTACTGACGTGTAGGGGGGGAGGTGACTATGTGATTCATGGACAGATCGGATGTCCAGCTATGCTGAACAGTCCGATCTGTCACTCCCTGTCACTATGGAGATCCGCCCGCTGTGTTTACACACAGCGGGCGGATCTCCAGACTCGATCCCCGACGATCGGGTAAGAGCAGCGGCGATCGCCGCTGCTCCTCCCCTGGCCCGACTCCCGCTGTGAATGAAAACAGCGGGAGCGAGCCTCCGGCGGCGCGCAAGCGCCGCCCAGAAGGGGAGGAGTCCAGTCACGTTAATACTACGTGACTGGACGGGAACGAGCCACTCTGCCGCAGTACTATTACCGTGAGCGGTAGTAGAGTGGTTAAACTCCTGGAATATTGATCTGGTCAGTTAAGTAGCAGAGGGGGTTGTTAATCAGTTTCAGCTGCTTTGGTGTTAGTTAAATTAACAACAGGTGCACTAGATGGACAACAATGAGACAACCTCCAAAACAGGAATGGTTTTACAGATGAAGGCCACTGACATTTTTTTTACCTACTCATCTTTTCTGACAGTTTTTCACTAGTTTGCATTTGGCTAGGGTCAGTGTCACTACTGATAGCATGAGGCAATACCTGGACACTACAGAGGTTGCACAGGCAGTCTAACTCCTCCAGAATGACACACGTGCCATTGCCAAAAGGTTTGCGGTGTGTTCAAGCACAGTCTGAAGAGCATGGAGGAGGGCAATAGAAGGTCCTTAACCCATCAGAAGGACCGGTATCTGCTCCTTTGTGCAAGGAGAAACAGGATGAACACTGCCAGAGCCTTACAAAAGGACCTCCAGCAGGCCACTGGTGTGAATGTCTCTGACCAAACAATTAGAAACAGACTTCATGAGGGTGGCTTGAGTGCCCAACATCCTCTAGTGGGCCCTGTGCTCACTGTCCAGCACTGTGGAGCTCATTTTGCATTTGCCATTGAACACCAGAATTGGCAGGTCCGCTACTGGCGCCCTGTGCTTTTCACAGATGAGAGCAAGTTCACCCTGAGCACATGTGACAGACGTGAAAGTGTCTAGAGAAGCCATTGAGAGCACAGACCTCTACAGGCTAGACAATGGCATCCTGACTGCCATTAGGTATCGGGATGAACTCCTTGGACCCATTGTCAGACCCTACGCTGGTACAGTAGGTCCTGTGTTCTTCCTGGTGCACGATCATGCCCGGCCTCATGTGGCGTGAGTATGCAGCCAGTTCCTGGAGGATGAAGGAATTGATACCAATGAATGGCCCCCCACACTCGCCTGGCCTAAATCCAATAGAACATCTCTGGGACATTGTTTCG
Organism: Pelophylax lessonae; assembly: GCF_965119305.1. NCBI lineage: Eukaryota > Metazoa > Chordata > Amphibia > Anura > Ranidae > Pelophylax > Pelophylax lessonae. The sequence goes on from NC_138776.1 coordinate 109,088,658, forward strand.
GTCCATCCGATTCGGTCAGGTTTCACCTCAGTCTGTTCAGGAGCTCAGAGATGCCCTGGTTCAGATCTGGGAGGAAATACCTCCGTCGTCTCATTAGAAGCATGCCCCGACATTGTCAGGCATGCATACAAGCACGTAGGGGGCCATACAAACTACAGAGTACTATTTTGAGTTGCTGCAATGAAATTTCAGCAAAATGTACTAGCCTGCTTCATCAATTTTTTTCATTTTGAATTTTTGGGGTGTCTTTGCATTCAGTCCCCTGTAGGTTGATCATTTTCATTTTCATCAAATGATGTGGCATCCTTTTGTTCCTAACACATTACCCAGTCATCTACAAAAAGAAATTTCATACCTAGGTCTCAAACATGTTCCCTTTTGGAAAACACTCCAGTCATGTGATTTACAACATTCTACATTGATGGAAAACATATTTCTTTTTTTTTGTTACACATTTGGGACTTTGAGAGTAGCCAGTGGCAGGCACTATAGATTTTAATACATGTTAGTTTGTGGTTAATTTTAATTAGTGTGCAATTAAAGATTTTGTACTCACACATGTGGTTTTGGATCAATCACATCATTTTGTATATCATGTACATTCATGTTTATGCAGGTCTATCTGATCAGTTCCCTATAGGAATGTTCAGGAGAGGGTTGAGCTTCAATCCATATAGTGGTTTATAATGTTGTACTATCCACAGCAGCACCATCCAGCCTAACAGAGATACAGCAAGCATCACGTAGGAGGACTTCCATTCAGTGAGTCTTGGCTTTGCTCTGCCATTCTAGTGTGGTGACTTCCTGCCTTCCAGGTGCCATAGTGATCCTTCCCTCTTTTCTTCCAGGTGCCATAGTGATCCTTCCCTCTTTTCTTCCAGGTGCCATAGTGATCCTTCCCTCTTTTCTTTCAGGTGCCATAGTCATCCTTCCCTCTTTTCTTTCAGGTGCCATAGTGATCCTTCCTTCCAGATGCCATAGTAATCCTTCTTTCATGCCTTCCAGGTACCATGGCAAAATTAGGTTTCACCTAGGGTGTCAAAAATCCTCGCACCAGCCCTGTAAAGGAAACTCCCCCTGCCATGTCCCCTTAAAGGAGAATTATACGAAAAAAGATTAGTTAAACCCACAAACGCTTTATTTTTTAAACTCTTTTTTTTATAACAAAGAAGTAATCAATCAAAAAAAAGCTCAATGTGAGCATTAGAAGGGAAATAGTATGGTTTACAGACATGAAGTAGATCAGATAAAGACATGTATAACATCATGCTTTAAATTTCAATAAAAGATTCAATACGGAATATGCTTCTGAGTATGTAAAAAAACACATTCAATATCAGCCGGTGAGTTTTTTTTTTTACCATTACTATTTCTTTATAATGGCTTTTGAACTTTACAAATGCAGCAATTTAGAAATTGGATAAAAGGTTTAGCACTGGGAAACACTTTTTAAAAGATAAAAAGTGAATTTGATATATCTCTATATAGATCAGACCACAATGAGGGACAAATGAGGAGGAAAGAGGGACAGAAGGACTTTCAGGGACAGTCCCTCGAACTTAGGGACAGTTGGGAGCAATGCATGTGTTACCAGATGCCAGTCCCAAGCTAAGCAATTGTGGAGGGTCCCTTGCATCGATGGATACTAGAGACTGGATATATAGACTTTTCTATCCCCCCCTTTTCTCCCGTCTTCTTTTTCTGCTTTCCCACTCTTATTTTACGCTCCCCTTTTCCCTTAATCATTTCTTACCCCCTTCCCCTCTCTAATACTGTACATACCTCTTTTTCTGGTTTCTCCAAATAAAGAAAGACACAAAGGAGAGTAGCTAGGGTACCTTTCTTTCTTTCTTTTTATTGACTTTACAGGATATATCCAGGGCCGTCTTTAAGGCAGGGCAAAAGGGGCAGCTGCCCCAGGACAAGTCATTGGTGTGGGGCCTAAAGCAGCTACCCCTTGAGCTTGCACTGCCTGAGAATAGTTGATAAGTGGATTTGGGAGGGCCCAAGAAAATGTTTGCCCAGGATCCAATCAATAAGAGGGCCCTGGATAGATCCACTGTGAGCACTTTCCAGTTCAGACAGTGAAAATGACCACATGACTAGAGATAAGTGAACTCCAAGACTTCATGCACATGGACATTTACAGGCTAAAAAGTAAGTGAGGTTTAACACGGGCTTCAACAGTGTGAACAGCAAGCTTTTAGCAGCTTTCTCTAAGCCTTTAAAGCGCTCTTCAGCTCCTGTTTGCAAATATTATACACAGATCCTAATAGAAGTGCTGATTTTTACTTTAAACAAGCTGTTAGCAAGCCTTTAATAAGCTTCAAGTAGTACTGAAGCCTGCTAGCCTCTTGTTTAAAGTAGCAATCAGCCACAGACAGACTGACCTGAGCTAACACACCTGCTCTGACAGGGAAAGAATGCAAATAAATAACAGTACAACTTTCCCTGAGAAGTAAAGGCCCGTACACACTTACCGATCGTCGGCATACAAACGTCGGCGGACGAAAGATCTGCCGATTGTACGCTTGTTAGTATGGTGCCTCCGACAGCCGTCAGCGCACATTCTGCCGACAAGAGTCTGTCTTGCAAGCATTAAAATTTTTGTATGCCGACACCAGAGCGGCCGATTGTTCGCCAGTTAGTACAGAATTCGGACGACAGACCGCAGATTTGCAAGACTGGGCATGCTCAGAAAAGAAAAAACACAGGGAAAGTTAACCATTACATGACATCACTTCTGCAGTCGGCTGTAGTCGGAGGACAAAATTCTTGTGCTGTCTTTGCACTTTTCAACAGACACCGACAGCCCAGGGACAAAAGACGGCCGATCGTTCGCTGACGATCGGTACGTGTGTACGGGCCTTAAGGTTGCACTAACAGAAATAGATATTCAGATTCTATCAATTGCCCTTTCCTAGCTATTTTTCTTTCATCTAAAATCTACCCAAATAACTGCATACATAACACACACTGCTTAGTAGATTTGTTGGGAATAAGTAGGAGTATATGGGCTGAAGCCTGTGTCTTCTGTCTGCTTCCTCATCACCATTCACATTTAAACTTCAGTGACCTAGCATTGACACATTTTTTACATTAGGTTTCCTGGAAATGAAAGACAGTAATGAGCATGCAGTGTGTGTTCCATCATCACATGCAGATATATTCCTGGACCAGATTATTATCAATAAAAGGGAGTGGAATGCGTTGTTCCACATGACCACATTGTACCTTTTAACAAATTTTTATGCAAGTCTGAAAAAAAATTTAGATCTAAAATATTTTGAGAAATGTTTTACATTTCGATGGCTAAATAACGAGCTTCAGCTCTGAATAGCCACTTAGCGAATGTATTCTAAAATGTAGTCACATAAGAAAATGTCATTTATTTAAAAAAATCAATATGTACAAGATACAATGCATCGGAAAACACCTAATCTGGCAATATAAATATATATATATATATATATATATATATATATATATATATATATATATATATGTGCAGACAGAATGTGATTAGTCACTTTGGGTTGCATTGTTGACCCCTTCTGAAAATTCTAGTTGCCTGGCTATTATATTGACCTATTTGTTTTACCACTATCTGAGCCATTGACCTGAAACAAGCATGTAAATTGGTGGATTCAGAGAAAAGTCAGAAGTCTTGATCTGTGTATTTGTTCTCAGTCACTGCTAAAAGTTCTGAATCATGAGGGTCAGCATGACAATCAGGCAACTAATATTTTTAAAAGGAAAAGGCTTTTTTCTTGACAAGTTTCTTAATCCAAATGCTCTATCAGACTGTCAAATATAGTGAAATATAGCTTTAGTTACATGGGCATTTTTTTATTTTGAAGATCCCAAGGAGGTAAGAAGAAAGGCTTATCACAGGAGTCACAAGTCTCATTGTAGCTCAAATGACATGGCACCATCTAATATTTCTCCGTAGACACATGACACAAACACACAGTATCATGCCAGTATCTTCCTATGATGTAGAACTGAAGCTATAACACAGTCTGGTTTCATTTTGTACAAAAAGTATGGTTGGTGAAGAAATAGTGAGACCTTTATGAATGAAAAGTGCTAAGCCTGTCACTTTGATTCCTATATTACTGACCATGTATGATGTAAAAAAAGCAATATGTACATTATACAATGCATCTGAAAACACCAAATCCGGCAATACATTTTTCTAAATATAGCTGACTTATTTGCAGACAGAATGGGATTAGATATCACTGAGGGACTAAAAATGCTACTTCGCTAAGGCTGCATTCATACGTGTGCGTCTTGTCGTCATGCGACTTTGGACCTCAAAGTTGCATGACATTGCGCAACCCGTTTTCCAATGAGTACTATTTATATCTATGCAACTTAAAGTGACTTCAAAGTAGTTCATGCACTACTTTGGTCCGACTTTCATGGAACATTTGAGGGTGAACATTGAAGTCTATGGCCCTCAAGTCGCACTTGAATGTTTTACATGCGACAGTTGTGTAACAGTTGGTCAAAGCCAAAGTCCCATCTAAAACTGACCCATCCAAAGTTGTGTCAAAGTCATTCGACTTTGGAGTCGTACAAGTGTGAAAGGAGCCTTACATACATTATTGACTTATGATAATATGTGTATAAGGGGTCTGAGATCACGGATAGTAGAGTAAGTTTAGGAAATATGCACTGTTTAGGAAAAGACAGAGGAAGAAATGTAAAGACAATCTAAAGTCTAATCGAAAGCAGGATATCAATCCATTCATAGCACTGTTTCCTAGTAGTACACACAATTCATTCCTCCAGAATTCATGGCACTGGTAAGGTCTGCTACCAGTAGACACAGCTCACTCCCAAAGCATGAATATGATGTGTTCCCCAGTGCACTCCGCTCACTCTCCAGTATCCATGGAGCAAATTCGATGTTTTCCACCAGTGTGAATGGCTTACTCCCCAGTATCCATGGCACAAGTGAGATCTGTTCCTCAGTACACACAGCTCTCTCCCCACTACCCATGGCACCAGTGAGATCAGTTCCCTAGAACACACAACGTAATCCATTGTATCCATTGCATAAGTGAGACCTGCACTCCAGTTGATGCAGCCCACTCCCCAGTATTAATGGCACAAGTGAGATCCTTTCCCCAGTACCCATAGTTCACAGTATCCATGGGACCAGTTATATGAGTTTCCAAGTGCATACAGCTTACTCTCCAGTAGCCATGCCACCAGTGATATCTGTTCCCCAGCAGACACAGCTAAGTCACCAGGATCCATGGCACTGGTGTGATCTGCACCTCACTACCCACAGTTCTGTTCCCAGTATCCATGTCACCAGTGAGATCTGTTCACCAGAACACACAGCCCACTCCACATTATCCATGGCACCAGTGAGATCTAGTCCCTGGTACACACAGCTCACTCTCCAGTATCCATGACACCAATGAGATCTGTCCCCCAGTACACACAGCTCACTCGCTAGCATCCATGGCACCAGTGAGATCTGTTTACTTGTACATACAGATAACTCCTACAGAATTCTTGGCACCAGTGAGATCTGTTCCCTATTACACATTTCTCACTCGCCAGTATCCATGACACCAGTGAGATCTGTACTCTAGTACACATAGCTCACTCCCCAGTAGCCATGACACCAGTGAGATCCACTAACAGTAGACACAGTTCACTCCCCAATATTCATGGCACCAGTGAGATCTGCACCCCAGTACCCTCAGCTCCCACCCAGTACACACAGCTCACTCTCCAATATCCATGACACCAGTGAGATCTGTCCCCCGGTACACACAGCTCACTCGCTATCATCCATGACACCAGTGAGATCTGTTCACTTGCACATACAAATCACTCCTACAGAATTCTTGGCACCAGTGAGATCTGTTCCCTAGTACACATGTCTCACTCTCCAGTATCCATGGTACCTGAGATCTTTCCCCCAGTACCCACAGTTCACTCCCCAGTATTCATGGCAGCAGAAACATTAGGAGAATCTTACTAACAGGTATACAATTTTTGTAGCCATTAAAGAGGAAGTAAACCCTCCTCTGCAACTTTTACCTATAGGTAAGCCTATGATAAGGCTTACCTATAGGTACTGTAAATATCTCCTAAACATTTACCGTTTAGGAGATACATGGCTACATGCAGCCAGTGACATCACTGGCACATGCGCTCTGAAGGAAGGGCCGCTGGTGCCGTTCCTTCAGAGCCCCATGCCGTGACCGTTGGCTCCCGCGCATGACGTCACCGCGGCTCTGGCCAATCAGACGGCCGGATGCCGCGATCCCGGAAGACGGGCGACTGAACATGTCGCCCGTCACACAGGTAAGCGGGCGGCACGGCGGGGGCTCGTTCTAAGGTAAGTATTTCATAATGAGCTAGTATGTGATGCATACTAGCTCATTATGTGTTTCTCTTTCAGGTAGAAAAAAAAAAAGTTTTAATGGGTTTACAACCTCTTTAATGCCTAATCAGCAAACTTTTTTATTCAAAGCAGTAGATTATTTACTATATGATAAAAGTGTCTGTTTGTGTTGAAGTAAACTTGTCAGAAGAAAAGCACACAGGTTCCTTTGTTGACCCTTTCTGAAAATTCTAGCTGCCTTGCTTTTATTCTTTTTTTTTATACAAAAATGTTTAATTGGGTTTCCCATAAACAATACAAAATACTCTGCAAAAGATGGAGAAAAGAAATCACAGGTAACAAAATGTGATCAAATAGGTCAAGCATATGCATACAGACTACAGAGGAATCATGCATTTGGATTACAAATTCCATTAGTATACATACATACATATATAAAGAGTCCTGTTGTCTAATTATTATTATACAGGATTTATATAGTGCCGACAGTTTACGCAGCACTTTACAACTTGAGGGAAAACAGTACAACTACAATACACATTAATACAGTAGGAATCAGAGGGCCCTGCTCACTGGATATATACTATACTACTTTTGTTGTTCTATTGCCTTTAGATTTACCTTCAGCTATTTAGTGAAAGGGCCTGCCTGATTGCATAGTGCATACTAATTGAAAGTGTTTAGGTTTGACCTCATATTATGTTTTTGGTAAATCTAAAGGAAAAAATCTAAATAGGATTGTATAGTGTGTATCCAACTTTAATCTGTGTATTTGTTCTGCTAAAGCTGGATACACACTATATAACTTTGATTGTTAGATTTGCTTTATATTTACCTTCAACTATGTAGTGCAAGGTCCTGCCTGATTGCATACAAATTCAAAGTGTTAAGGTTTCACCTCATATTATATGGTTTTGGTAAATCTAAAGGAAAAATCTAATGTAAATTGTATAGAGCTTATCCAGTTTTAGTCACTGCTAAATTTACTGAATCATGAGTGTCAGCTTGACAATCAGGCAACTAATATTTTTAAAAGGAAAGGGCTTCTTTCTTGACAAGTTTCTTACTCATTACAATCCAAATGCTCTATCAGACTGTCAAAGCTGCAATATAGCTTTAGTCACATGAGAAATTTTTTATTTTGCAGATTCCAAGGGGGATAAGAAGAGAGGCTTATCGCAGGAGTCACAAGTTTAAAGCGGAGTTCCGGCCACAAAATCGACATAATCGATTTTGGGCCATCCGCTTGCTCTTGGTCACCTCTAAAAGAAATGGATAGTTACGATTTTTTTTTTGTTTACTTACCTTGTTATTGTAGAAAAATATACTCACCTTTCTTCCACTTCCTCCCTCTGCGGCCGCGGCCCACGCCGTCACTTCCTCTTTGCATTGATTCCTGGGAGCTGAACGTCATCGCTCCCAGGAATCAATGTGCCTGCACGGGACCGCTCGTCACTTCCGGTGCGGGTGCCTCACTCCCTGCTAAACAGCTTCTGGGCATGCCCAGATGCTGTGGAGGGATGACGCGCGCGCACCGGAAGTGACGAGCGGGGCCGGTGCAGGCACATTCTGGGAGAAGAGGACACGGAAGAGGATGCAGAAGAGGACGAGCTGGCTTCAGCTGCCCACATCCGAGATGGCAGTGCTGGAGAAGAAATTTTCAAGGTAAGTGTTTCTTCTAAAAGGTAAGTGCGACCTGCGACCTGGGAACTATCCATTGTGGAATGTATTAGGCCTGACTGCCCCGGGGGTATTTTTATTGAAAATACATTTACGTGGCCGGAAGTCCGCTTTAATTGTAGCTCAAATGACATGGCACAATCAAATTTCTCCATAAAAACTTGACTGGTCAAACTCACAGTATCATGCCATTATCTTCCTATGACGTAGAAAACATACTAAACCAATAATACAGTCTGGTTTCATTTTGTACAATAAATATGGTTGGTGACAAAATAATTAGACCTTTATGAATGCAAAGTGTTAAGCTTGTCACTTGGATTCCTATATTACTGACCATGGATGATGCAGATAACTTGCTTGTTTTCAGATGAATAAATAAATGACTTGCTTAGAAAATCTGGAGGTATACCTATTAATCCAAGAACTGACATAATAAGTAATATCCTCCATAAGTAACAAGGTTATGAAAACAGGTCACCTTATAGGGCATCTCCTGTGCTTAGTCAATGCCTATTGTCTTCTTCGTGACCAGAATGAACTTTGCATCACATCTGCTTATATGATCAGATTAAGTTTAATCACATTTCCTGTCCACTCCCCTCCCTGGAAATGGCTATAGTACAGAGTTTGAAATTTATCATTTGCTCCAACCAATAAGATTGCTGACCCCTAACCTCCTCCTCATTTGACCTCTCTGCCTCTCCCTAAGAACTGTAACAGCTTCAATATGCTTCTCACACATGGATTTTACTGCACAACTATTAAAATGCACTCACTCTAGAAATTAACCCTCTTGCATTTGTACAATGTGCAGATATTCATACATTTACATGCTTATGTAACAAGGGGTACACAGTCAGTCCTGCACACGCAGCTATAAGTATCACATACATTTTTATTAGCTGTAGAACAATGAAAGATAATTGCTAATGAGCAGTAAGTTGTTGCAATTTGCATACTGCTATTTATCATTTAAAGTAGATGTACACCTAATTATAAATATAATATACTGTAAGTCTACACTATTAGATTTAGGCTGAATATATAAATTCTAACATATTTCTCCATCAAATAAAAAAGTGTGGATGGATGAATCCCCAAAGTCAGACTTTTGCATTCTGACAGCCACAAGCAGCAGTTGTCACATGCCTGACCATTTGCCTGCAGCTGATTTGCTACAGGCGATGTTCGGCCATCAATTTTCTGCCTGGCTATTTTGACAAAAGTAAATTGATTTATTGACTTTTGTTGAGCTGGCTGGGCAACCCACTGTTAGAATCTCGGCTGATCCTATAAATCAGCTCAAATTTTAAATGCTTAAAGTTGAATTTCCAGGTTTTTTTTGTCACTTTAAATCAAATCTTTTGTCACTTTAAATAGTTTTAACTGTTGTTCTATATTATTTCTAAGCAGCAGTAGCACATTGCTAAGACATGAATGGGCACAAGAAAATAACATGGAAATCGTAAAGTAGAACTATAGGCAGCACTTTTTTTCATTTTGGATAGAGTAATGCCTTAGTACACACGCAACGATTGTTGGCCGTGAATTTTCGGCCAACGTCCGATCGGCCGATTTTCGGCTTGTTAGTATGATGCTTCCGACAACCGACTGCGACTTTTCGGCCGAACAAAATCTGGTGTGCATGCTATAAAATTTTTGTTGGTCGTCAACACAACGGCCGATTTTCCGTCAGTCAGTACAGATTTCGGCAGACAAAAATGTGATGAGCAAGACTGGGCATGCTCAGAGAAGAAAAAACACACGAAAAGTAAACCAGAACATGACATCACTTCTGAAGTTGGTTTTTGTTGGCCGATAAAATTCGTGTGCAGTCTAGAGCACATTTCAACCAACACAACAACACTGGACAAAAGATGGCCGATCAGTCGGCCGATAATCGTTGCGTGTGTATGAGGCTTAATGGAGGGTTATAACCCCTGTCAATTTTTTTTTCCATCTGTGTCCCATTTCAGGGATTTCCCTTCACTTTCTGTCCCATAGCCAAACAGGAAGTGAGAGGAAATCTCTGCAAATAAGGGAAAGTCTTTAGGGACTCCAGGTCACCAGAACCAGTGCCCCCATTGGAAGATTTTTCCTCTAATCCTTTTCTGGGGACAGTCCAAAATTTGGGATTTTCTTTACTTTCACTTTCAATGATAATGGTAAACAGGAAAAATAGAGAGGGGGAATCCCCCTTAATGGGGGTACAGACAGCAATAAAAACTGACAAGCATTCTAATCCAACTCCGTTCTGTCCAAAACTTATAAAAAAGTTTTGCCTTTAATGTTGAGCATTGAAGGAATTCTGGAAATGCACTTGAAATTGCTCAGGTGTGAATGGGGATGGGAAATGGTAAATTTCCTCCCTGATCTCAGAGGGCAAATGATCCTATTTATCTGTGCAAATTGAATATACTAATAATGCTGCAATTGTTCCTTCTTTTCTGATAAACTTTAATGCATACATACTGTTCATAAGGGCTCTTTCACACGGCCGATCCGATTGTCCGCAAATCATCCTATTCTTTTGCGGATGATTTGCGGACATAATGTAAGTCAATGGCATTGCGGATGTCAGCGGATGACCATCCGCTGACATCCTATTTTCTTCCTTTCAGTTCTGTTCCGTTTTTTGGAACGGAACAGAACCCTATTTTTTTCATCCGTGTAAAAAACGGAAAGGAAGGAAAATCGCATGTCAGCGGTGTCATCCGCTGACATCCGCAATGCCATAGACTTAAATTATGTCTGCATATCATCCGCAAACGGATGGGATGATATGCGGGCACACGGAGTGGATGACACAAATGTCATCCGCTCCGTGAAAAAAGAAAAAAAAAAGTCCCGCAGCGGACTAAAGCAGCGGAGCGGCCGTCTGAAAGAGCCCTAAGGCATGCAAAAGTCTCATATTACATATTACCTGAAAATGAAAAATAAATATGACTAGTGTGATAAAAAGATTGTAAGCTCCTTGAGGTCAGGGGCTGGTGTGAATGTGCAATGTATATGTAAAGTGCTGCGTAAATTCACAGTGCTATAAAAGAACCTGAAATAAATAAATACAAAAAATGTCCATTCATTCCAATGTACATTCAGTAGTAAACCACACTTTTCGTAAATGCAGCATCACAGGTGATGCACAAGCATATATACAGCAAGTAAGATAAGTATTGAAGATGTCACCATTTTTTTAGGTATATTTTTAAAGGTGATATTGACATGAAATGTTCACTACATGTCCGTAACAACCCAACCCATGCAATCCATAGCTACAACGAAACAAAAACAAATACGTTCAGAAATGAAGTTATGTGTAGTAAAATGAAAGGACACACAGGAAAAAAGCATTGAACGCACTAACTGAAATTTATTTAATACTTGGTACAAAATCCTATGTTGGTAACGATAGCTTCAAGACACTCCTGTATGGAGAAACTAGTCACATGCATTGCTTAGGTGTGATTGTGGCCCATTCTTCCACACAGTCTTCAAATCCTTCTGTAACCAATGCCATCAGTATGTTTTTTAACAATAAGATTGCAAGAGAGAGCTCTCTACTTTTACCCATCATAAGATGTTTCTTGTGTGACACCTTGGTAATGAAACGCTAGGTAATGAACTAACTAGATTGTTTTAGCTGGCAAGAGATGCATTAGTCTTTTTAAAACTGAAATTCAGGTATGATTTTTATTGCATAGTTGTCATCTTAAACCAATGTAAGTATGCATATCTCATACCTGACTGATCCCACTGTAAGCTGAAAAGCACTCTAGTGTTTACCACTGTAGTGATCGCAACAGTCTTCCAGGTACAGAGCGTAGCGGATGCCCTTCTGCATAGCAACTACCACCACCACCACCACCAAAGCCTTGTATTTTGTTAGGGAATACAAGGGGTTCTTTGATTTGGCAATATGGAAAGGAAAAGCGGTGATGTCCCGTGCTCCATGTTTTCCAATCAGAGACCACCTTGTATTCTTAAAAAAAATAAGGTTTTTCCAGAATGAGGACTGAGCCCAACAAGCGACCCCTTGTGGTTACTATGCGGAAAGGCAGCTGCTCAGCACAGGGCCAATATGGTTCTGATGTCACTGTAGTAGCTACAACCACTAAAGGGATTTGCAGCTAGGATCGGTGAGGTATGAGATATACACATGTATCACCCTCCGAGATAGGTGCTAGGTTAGGTCAATTTAGTTATAGGCTCACTGTAATCAGTGTAGCTGCATTTGATTTCTTTGGTCTGTTCGATGTTTCACTGGCTGCAGGATTGACTGCTTCTCCCTGTCTGGAAATAATTTTGAAGAAAGAGGGCAGGGAGAGTCAAATCATGAGCTGCATATTTACGCAGCCCTGGCTAATCCCCAGGGAGGGGTGCCCAGATGATGGCTGGGAGTGTGTATAAATACTCTGAGAAATGGAATAGAGGTGTCTTGTCCCTCAGGAGGAGATAACAGCCTGGCAGGCTGTTTGCCCACTAGGCAAGCCTGCTATGTGTCTGGGGTTCATGGCATGGCCTATTCTACTGAAAATGTGCTGAAGATGACTCAGGGACTTTTTGTCTGGGTATCTAGTCTGGTGTCACTGGAAAGTGTCTGGAAGATATTGGAAGGAGGCAACCAATTATCCCAGGACATTAACGAGTACAAGCTGGTGTGAGAGATCCTTGAGACTGTGTGCTATTTATCTTGCTCTAAAGCCAGTTTTGTCCAAAGGTGGCATTGTGTCTGGTGTCCTGAATTGCTTGGTCCACTATTTGCTGCAAGCAAGGACTCTTTGCTCACATTATTGTTCTGCTAAATCTCTTGCAACGGAGTCAGTTCTACCCAAAGGAAAAACGTATTGGGTGTGGGGGTAGAGTGTGAATCAATACACACACACCCTAAGGAAGAACCATCTCTGTTATATAGAAATCTAAGTGAGTGTTGGGACTTTTTGTGTCTTTTAGCCAACACGTTTCGCGGGCTGACCAGCTTTGTCAGGGCCTCAGATCCTGTCAAATACTGTGACAACGTTTACACAATATGACAATCATTGTTTCATGTAGCAAAATCACACAAATTAATTTCTCTACACACAGCATCTTTTATCAGAAAAAATATACATATATTTTCTATATTTATTGCGACATTCCACATAGCGGGGCAAAGGATATTTCATGGTATAAATCGTTATGCTTTAAAAGGTGTATATTGCAAAATTACCATATAGTATTCCATCAGAGAGTGGTGGCAAGTAGCCTGTGGAGTCCATGGGGAACATCTCAAAAACCCCAAAAAGAAAGCTATGTGGGTTATTAACCCAAGGAAGTACATGAGGCCCCAAATCTCGCTTAGATTTCTATAATTGTCTACCCAAAGGAATTTCAGTACTAAAGTGTTCCCGAAAAGCTTGGTCTAATATTTGCTGAATGCAAGGACCCCTTGTTCACCTACCTTACTAAGAGGAAGTTTAGTGTCCTCCAGTTCACTACTAAAAGCTACTGAAGTTTCCCACAGTTACCCTGAACCTATCCAAGTTAAAATTTTGCAATAAAGCTTCAGGAAAGCCTCCCCTAGACTATTCATTAAGCTAATGGAATGACTGTGTGCTAGGCTGTGGGGCAATTAGTGGGAAAATAACTCTGGGCATCTATTCAGCCGCCCTTGTGGGGGTGAGCGCTACACATAGATAGATTGTTTCAAGCTGGACTAATGCAACTATGGAAGATAAATAATACCTAAACTTCAGCTTTATTCTTTACCTTACTACACAACCAGAAAAGTGGCACCCCTAGTTCCTGGGGGAAATGTGTCTCTTATAGTGAAGTCCATTGAAGTCTATGGGAAACATACGTGGTTTTGATGGTTTTTAAGAGTAATATTGACTTTATGGCTCCCGAGAGTTAGTGAAGCTTCTTTCAACTAACCTTGACCTGTTTTTGTGCCAAAAAATCCTTTGATAGCCTTATTTTTTTACCTTTTATACAGAAAGAAACAAAACAGACAGCAATAAGAAAACAATAAAATATCAAATACACACATAAAAAAGAAAATTAATTAAATGAACTAAACTGTAAATGCACACATATAAAACAAACAAACCCTCTAAATAAAGGACAAAAAAAGGATATTTTTTTTTTCAAGTAACTTTCACCTAAGCAACTAAAAGACCATAGTTTAGAGTTTGTGCTTTGGCCAAATTTGTAATTTTGCTGCAAAATCACTTTAAAATCCCGTTCCCGTTCCTGTGCAGTGAGAAGGAATGGTCACCCAGCAGGGTGGGAACCTGAGCTTTGAGTCACCTTACAGTTTATGCAGTTTGGAAGTGGTGTGTGAATCACAAGACTGACTGAACAGAACTTTAAATCCTTTGGAATGTAAAACAGTTCATGGATGTATTTAAGCAGTAATGAATGTATGTATTTCCGGTAAAAGTTGAGATTTGCATACACTGTAGTTCAGGTGCCTTTACCTGTGGATCAACTGGTAGTTTTGATGTGCAATTTCACTGATGGTAAGCTCTGTTTATGCATGTTTTTGATAAAGTATATGTAAACTCTAATAAAATAACTTCTTTTATTCGTTCCCCTTTGGTTCGTTGTATATACCAGCAACATATACAAAGCATTTGCTTTTATCTGTACAAAAACCTGCTGATCCTAACAGAAATTAATTACTGGCCTGTGCACTGTGCAGTGTCCTCTCAAACAATGTTATCAGGAAGTATATTAGGACTACAAAATGCCTCCCCCTATAGAGAGGGGAAGGTTTCTGTAATCCTAACACGCTTTTGGTCCAAATATGACAATGCTCCTCTTCCACAAATACTGTACAGTAGAATGAGTGAGCATTGTAGACCAATACAGTTACCACATCTAGGGACTGGTAAACTGTAATGTTTTTATTGACCTTTACCTCATTCACATGGGGCATTATCTAGTGTCCCCTTATTGCTGTGGTTGTAAACCCTTACATATACCCACTGAAGTGACATGCCTGACGAGGTAATACACCTGGATGAAAGAAATCGTCCTACATAAATTGTACCTGTTTACCAACTCCATCTCTTCTCAACAGCTTTCTAAAAGACACAGATAATTTCTCAGACAGGTAACGAGTATCTGATATCGCACATTGCACAGCATAGAGCAGGAAGCTGAGTGTAATCTGAAACCTAAGTGGGGGGGATAGGACACCTCCCACTACACAGTCCCATAGGGAAACATGCACAGCTAAGTCAGTCAATTACCTTCTGTGTGCTAACTGCTAAGAAAGGGAGGGGGGGGGGGGGCTTCTCCTGAGATTCTGTTTTGACGGAATTACCTGTCAGAAGTGACTAGTGCAAATAGCAGAGAGAAAAGACAGAAATCACACTTGCTGCTTTGGATTGACACTAGTATACACTAAAGGGGGATATGCTTTGTACATTTATTTTTTATTTCAGTGGCTTACAACCACTCTAAAGGGGGCTTTCAGATTCCGATAAGCCCCCTTCTTGCAGACCCCAACAACCACTAAGCCAGGGTTGTGAGGAAGAGGCACTTATCCTTATCAACATGACATCCCCCCCCCCCACCCCACACGTTGAGGGCAGGTGATTTGGAATGGTTCAGGGGGGCATGCTCGTCTTTCCCCCCTCCTGGTCAGCCAGGCTACATGCTCAGATTAAGAGTCTGGTATGAATATTAAAAACAATCCAATGCATTTTTCATTTTTTGCATGAGGTTCCCTCTTGGAATCCGTATCAGACCCTTAATCTGGTAGATCCAAAGGGTATTGTTTGTCATTCTTGCTGTAGGATATACTAGAGTAAAAGTAACTTTTACAAAGAAAAAAAAACAAACTCTTTGTGGGGTGCCCCTAATGTGTCCCCCAAAATGCTAACCAGGCTCTTTCATGCCATTATGTATCTGACACACGTACACCTACACAGGTTGAACTGGATGGACTATTGTCTTTATTAAAACTTACCTACTATTTATAAAGAAAAATAATCGTCAGGTAGCTTTCATTTACCAGCATTTAAAATGTTCTCTTTGGAGATGTAAGTATTGCTATAGTAGGTTGTATACATCCTAGAGTTATGCCAATCACCCCAACCCCCCCCCCCCCTTCCAGCAGGGTAAAGGAGTTGAGTATTGATATTGTTTCCCTGCTCCCAAAAATTGCTGCTCCTGGGTGGAACTTAAAGGAATTGTAAAGTCTAGTTATTTTTTCTATTAAAATAACAAACATATTATAATTACCTCCTCTGTAAAGTGATTTTTCACAAAGCAGCCCAGATCCCCCTCTTCTCTGGTCCCTGGCTGGAGCTCCTGGCCCCTCCCTCCTGTTGAGTGCCCCTACAGCAAGCAGTCTGCTTTGGGGGCACCTGAGCTTGGCTGCAGCTCCGTGTATCCATGCAGACATGGAGCTGCAATTCGGCCCTGCCCCCCTCTCTCTCCTGATTTGCTAACTGAATTTGATTGATAGCAGTGGGAGCCAATGGCGCTGCTGCTGTGTCTCAGCCAATCAGGAGGGGGCTCAGGTAAGTATTAGGGGGGCTGAGGGGGGATGCTGCACACAGAAGGCTTTTTATCTTAATGCATAGAATGCATTAAAATAAAAAAAGGTTCTGACTTTACAACCCCTTTTAATTTAAACTTTTTTTTTTTTTCATGTCCCCTAGGTCACAGCTCAGCCCCAATGCCTTCTGTTTGACAATCCCTAGCCAAATAGTCAAGAAAAATGGCGATTATGCATTTTATAGATTTGGCTCAGTATGGTTCAGATTTGGCTTCCTAATTTACCTAATGTTTACCCAGCCTTGCTTAAACCGAAGTCCGGTACATTTATCTAATCCCTAGTTACAACCATCCAATTCCATATCAATCAAATCTCCCAACGCTAAACAGCGTACAGTAGAAGGAGTAATTTCCGCTGACGGCTATACCCGCGGCTGCGTACCCGCGGCTTCCTGAATACCGAACAGCAAGTGCATCTGATAGAATGCAGTCAATGTGCGGCCGGTAATTTTCAATCAGGCTCAGTGGGTTTTTCACTTTCTTTAAATTTTTATCAAAAAGTTTTAAAGAATACAGTTTGTGACCGCTGTCAGATATACAGATGAAAACATTGGATCGATGACTTGCAAGTCTAAAGCGGTCGTACATCAAATTGAAAAAATCGTAGCAAATGACAGAAAATTTAGTATGTCAAAAGTACATTAATCATATTGCTGGCTCCATGGGTTTTAAATGCACTTTGGTTGAGCTTGATTGCGTGGATGCAGCCACAATAAATCGAATTTCGGCCGATTCGACAGGAATCGGCCAGTATTTGAGCAGTCCGTGGCCAGCTGGCATTTCATAGTGCACATTTGAAAAGAGCAAGTCAGCTGAAAATGTACACAGACTCCTATGACAAAAGAAATATAATGTGAAAATTGCTCTATCCTAAATCATCTTCATAATTATCTTTTATTGTTCTGACTGCTCTAAACTCCAGGAAAATGCTGACTGCGTGGTACTGCACCAGATATATCGTTATTGCTCTTTGCACTGTGCTATTAAGTAAAGCAGAGCATTTAAAAGGAGAACGGAAGAGAGCAGAGAGAGAGAGTGAGATCTCCCACCTATCTGTAGTGAGTAAATCAATGTGCACAGGCTGCTTGTGGGGGTTTCCGAAGCAGGGACATTCATCTGAATATATTAAGCTATGACTCAGTGTTCCACTCTTTGTAAAAAATAAACTTTACAACCAAATGGTCGCTGGAAAATAAAAACATACAAAACAAAGCCCACTCGCAGGATACATATTTTTAGTATGTCTTCTCAAATAAAGATTCAGTTAAAAATTAGTGAGTCTAGTGGAAAATGTCTGGGGAAATTCTGACAGCGTGCCCACTAACAAAGAAGGGTCTGCAGTAACAATATGCATGCTTACTAAGGTAGATGGTAGATTGCTTCAGCATTAAAAACAAGCTCCAGGCAAAGCTTAGTTTAAAGCAGAACTCCAGGCATTTAACCCACCACCCTCTGAAGCCTCCCTGGCATTTTTTTCCTTTTAAGAATAAACCATATACATAGCCTTTTCTCCAGTCTTCAAGCAGGAAGGGTGAAGTCATAAATGTTTCAAAATATTACTCCAATGGCAAATGGTCATTCATCCTCAACTGAGCACCACTCGATCCTGGTGAGCCCATTCAGCACACTAAAGGGTATGCAAAATACAGGCTCAGCTCAGAGGAAGTGGAGAGATTGACATGACTGTCATTTTGATGAACAGGACTGCCCAGTGCTGGACCAAGGAGGAAACCAGGGACATCACTGGACCAAGGAGGAAGCTAGGAAAAATCATTGGACCAAGGAGAAAGCCAGGGACAGCGCTGGACTGAGGAGGAAGCCAGGAACATCACTGGACCAAGGAGGAAGCCAAAAAGATCACTGGACCAAGTAGAAAGCTGGTGACGCCGCTGGACTAAGGAAGAAGCCAAGGACATCCCTGGGCCAAGGAGGAGGCCTAGGAGATTGCTGGACCAAGGAGAAAATCAGGGACAGCCCTGGACCATGGAGGAAGCCGGGAAGATCACTGGACCACAGAGAAAGCCGGGGACAGCACTGGACTAGAGGGGAAGACAAAGACATCCCTGGACCAAGGAGGAAGCCTGGGAGATTGCTGGACCAAGGAGCAAGTCAGGCACAGCGATGGTCTGAGAAGGAAGCCAGGGACATCAATGGACTATGGAGGAAGCAGGGAAGACAACGCAGAATGCTAGAAACAGGGCTGAAACAAGAAAAAAAACAGGAACAGCGCTGGATCAAGAAGAAAGCCAGGGACAGCACTGGATCGAGAAGAAAGCCAGGGACAGTGGTAGACGAAGGTGTAAGTGTCAAGAGTATGGAAAAGGTAAGCAGAACCTGATATTTTATGAATTTTGTTTTTTCATTAAACAGAAGGGTGGTGAGGAACTAAAAATATGACCAGTTTAGAACCTCTTTCAGGCTTTAATTGCTGTCTACGTGAAAAAAAGTCCACATTAGGTCTTCCAAAACATCGCATGTGACACTTTTTTCAGAAAGGGAATGTTCAATTCACTTTGACAATTACCACGCGAGCCTTCACCAACCACAAGCAATGGATTATTACCAGAACATGAGGACTCCACTACAGAGTCAAATCAGCATAAATATGGCAATCCCATCAAGCAGAGATCTGGTGTATATTGTTTGGCTGGAGTTCAGAAGTATATCTTGTGAATCCAATCAATTGTAACATCAATAAATCATAAATGCATGAAATTCCACAGAAAACCAAAATGGAAGAATCCACATAGTGTAAAACTGTCTAAAAGGTTTTATTGCACTTTAAAGTATGAATACTACTGACATTAATAAAAACAATATGCTCTTTGTATGTATAATAATCCTATGATAGAGGTTCCAAACAATGCTTCACAAAAATGATCTGTCTATGTGATGTCGCCACGCCCATTTGGACCAGTAATTTTTGTAGTTTTTTTTTTTTTACCACCATTTCAGCATATTTCTAGATGGGGAACTGTAGAAAGTTTAGGGTTTAAGTGTTACCATTTGTTGGCTAACCTAAAGTGGTTCTAAAGTCCCCAAAGGTTCTAAACTCTAAAGTGATTTTTTTTTTTCATTAATGCATTCACTGCATTAAAGTGGTTCTAAAGGCAGAAGTTTTTTTTCTACCTAAAGGTATTCTCTCCTCTACTGCATTTGGTAGGTCATTTTTTGGGAGGAGCAGGTGCCTAGTTTTGACAGGTAATAACTCCCACTTAAGCCCAGATTGAGTGGGCGATCTGAGTGGAAGTCGCCCCCTCGCCTTCTTCACCCGCAGTTTTCTGTGACAAGTTACAGGTCCCTGAAGGCTGCGGGACCATTAACCATTAACAAAGTGCGGCTTGTGCATGCGCAGTGGAAAGCTGGCTGTGAAGCTGCAAGTTCACACTTAAGATGCCGGGGCCGGGAAGCCAGAGACTAGTGCAGAGCTAGCCCAAGTAAGGATGGTGCTGGATCCATGTACAGGTAATTGTCCTTTTATTAAAAGTATGCAGCTACAGAATTTGTTAGTTTTTTTTTTTCTAGAGTGAAGAAGTTCTTTAAGTTATAACCTAAATGCAGCCTTCCTTTCAGTCTTTTACAGCTGTACAGGGTCCTTTCTTTCTTTGAATAGATTTTTTTGTTTTAAACTAGAGTTAAGCACCACTTTAGAGGGCGCACTCACACACTCAGGCCAGTATAACTGAACCACATCCAAGTTTGATTCTTCCCTCCTCCCCACCTCCCGCTGGTTTGCACTCACACTGGATTGTAAGGATGTATTTCCCAGCACACTTCATAGAGAGAACTGTGCTGCACTATGGTTTTCACTCACGTTGCAGCAAACTGTACCATATCACAAGTGAACCACGCCTGGGACCACCTGTTCCAAGTGGTCCCAGGCACGGTTAGGAGCAATAACAAGATAACAATATGCGGATCCCAATTGTGTTTTCTTAAAATACTGTATAATACCTTATATAAAATCCGTCGCTGAGAGGTAAAATATTTGTACTGTGTGTGATCCTAATAAAACGTGTAAGAAAATGGTAGTGCTGTAAAAAAGTGCACAGGATGGAGCGGTGTGTGTGTGCGCAGATTTCGTCTATCCATACTTTTGACTCTATTCAACTCTTCGCCCCGCCGTCCAATCAAATCCCCCTGAGGAAGACACGTGGTCCCTTGTGTCGTCACGCGTAGGGGGAGGGGCAAGGACGGACGGAGCGCTTCGCTGATCTGTATGCAAAACTGTCAGGCTGTCGGCTACATCCACTGCAGGGATATAATTTGAAGGGCTATCTAAAGGTGCATGGATGCACCGTTAAATGTAAGTGTAATATCATTTGATTTGTTGGAATAAATATATCTTTTAAACGGTATAAGCACTATTTTGAGCTCTTTTACTTTCATGTCATACGGATTACTGAGGAGATAAAAGGCTAATCTATGAGATAAGAGTATCTGGAACTCCTAAACATTCAGCATTCGAGCCCAGTATTATTTAATGCAAGTTCACTGATGAGATAAATGGCTAATCTATGGGATAAAACATCCTGGAATTGCTAGATATCCAGCATTTGAGCACAATTATATTTAATACAAGGTGAGCGCCCAATCACAAGGGGGTGCACGAGTAGGAATAAGTTGTGACACCCTGGTCACTCACTTGGTTCCAGGATCACAGCCAGATATTGGTAGCCTGAGCACATATAGAAGACTGAATTGCACTAATTGTCACTGGATTTTATTGGACACTTTTATTTTTATTTTTATATATCTTCTACATTTTTGATATTGTATTTATAAGAATTCATACATTTAATATTTTTTCACTGTCTAATTTTAATTATTGATATTTTATTGTGTATTGATTATTATATGGATTTCATGCAATAGAAACTATTGATACACATCACAGTATCTCAGCACTTAGCACTTTTTTACAGCACTACCATTTTCTTACACATTTTATTAGGATCACACACAGCACACATATTTTACCTCTCAGCGACGGATTTTATATAAGGTATTATATTTTAAGAAAACACAATTGGGATCCGTATCTTGAGGGTTACACGTATTTATTTATACACCCTATCTTAATTTTTACACATTTAAATAGATTTTTACTTTGCGCAACACTATTTTAATATTTTTTGGCTCATTTGCACTTTTATGAGAAGTGAAGTGTCTGCAGCATTTTTAAAATCTACAGCAGAGAGGTTGCTCGCAGGAACCCTTGTCTTTTTAATGCCGGAGAACAGTTCCCCCACATAGAGAACTGTGTAGTAAAACAGGGATCGCTGGTCCGGTTAGCAGGAGAGGGTGCCAGGGAATGCTTGTAAGTGTTCCTGTGAACACTTCCATACAATCCAGTGTGAGTACAGACCAGCAGAGGAGTAGGGAGGGGGAAAATAAAACTTAGGCAGGTTTAGTTAAACTGACCAGACCAGAGAGTCACCCCCTGATGATGTCTATACTAAGACGAAACTCATATGTGTAGGTGCAAGCACGTCCTCTCTAGTCTGCAACAGTGGATGTACACATGCCATCTTCACACAATGGAGCGGCAGTCATTTTACAAATCCGGCAGATGACTCCCGGGTGCCGGGGTGGGCACCGCAAAATTAAGAATGAGTTTTTTATGGATTTTCATAAAAAGATGGTATGCACTATAAAATCCCACTCTGGTTGAGCCTTCCCCACATGGGAATTACACATGGGGCCCTGGGCTCTGTGCAAAAGAGGCAGTTAGCAGAGAAAAAGCAGCCACACAGAGACAAGCTGTGGAAAAACTTGTGTAGACCAATTTTAGTATTTGCCAAAGGGAGACATCTTCATTTGGTGAGTTTAAACCCAATGGGGTTGGGGCACAAACTTGCACTGGGTGGAGTGTTGGCGGTGAAAGCACTTTATTGTAAGAAGAAAAACATCACTTCGGCATGATTTGTGAGCACTGGCACTTTATGAGAGGACTTCTTTGCCATTACCATGGACTTTTACTGGTTGGTTTTCATTGTATTGTAGAAATATGAATTAGTGTACTGCTAATTAGTTTCATGCACCAGCACTTTATTTTGCACATATGTCTATTGATTATATGCAAATTAGTATATTGCACTGATTTCAAGGGGTTTATTAGAGGGTGAATGTGTTCAAACCCCAAAAATAAACTATTGTTCAGTGTGTACACATTGAGAAAATGCAGCTACACACAGGCAAGGCTTTTTAGAATATTGCACAGGTAATATAAACTAATCATCTACAAGAACAGAAGAGGCGCTGAATTCAGGTTTCCTGAATCACTAAAATTGTCACTGGGCTCACTGGCTCCAGCTCAGAAGTACTACGTAAACCCGTCGAGAACAGGGGAAGAACCCAAAGTTGAGAATCCACAAATACTCACCGGCCACTTTATTAGCTACACTTTGCTAGTACTGGGTCGGACCCCCTTTTGCCCTCAGAATTGCCTTAATTCTTTGTGGCATAGACTCAAAAAGGTGTTGGAAGCATTCCTTAGAGATTTTGGTCCATATTGACATCATAGCATCACACAGGTGCTGCAGATTTGTTGGCTGCACATCTATGATGCAGATCTCCAGTTCCACCACACCCCAAAGGTGCTCTTTTGGATTTATATCTGGTGACTGTGGAGGCCATTGGAGTACAGTAAACTCATTGTCGTGTTCAAGAAATCAAATTGAGATGATTTGAGCTTTGTGACATGGTGCATTATCCTGCTGGAAGGAGCCATCAGAAGATGGGTACACTGTAGTCATAAAGAGATGGACATGGTCAATAACAATACTCAGGTTAGCCGTGGTATTTAATTGATGCTCAATTGGTACTAAGGGGCCCAAAGTGTGCCAAAAAAATATCCCCCACACCATCACACCACCAGCCTGAACCGTTGATACAAGGCAGGATGGATCCATGCTTTCATGTTGTTTATGCAAAATTCTGACCCTACCATCTGAATATCACAGCTGCAATCGAGACTCATTAGACCAGGCAACATTTTTTCCAATCTTCTTTTTTTCAATTTTGGTGTGCCTGTGTGAATTGTAGCCTCAGTTTTAGCAGACAGGAGTGGCACCGGTGTGATCTTCTGCTGCCGTAGCCCATCTACTTCAAGGTTTGACATGTTGTACATTCAGAGATGGTATTCTACATACCTTGGTTTAACGAATGGTTATTTGAGTTACTGTTGCCTTTCTATCATCTTGAACCAGTCGGCCCATTCTCCTTTGACATCAACAAGGCATTTTTGTCCACACAACTGCCGCTCACTGGATATTTTTCTCTTGACCATTCTCTGTAAACCCTAGAAATGGTTGTGCATGAAAATCCCAGTAAATCAGCAGTTTTTTAAATACTCAGACCAGACTGTCTGGCACCAACAACCATGCCACGTTCAAAATCACTTAAATCCCCTTTGTTCTGCATTTTGATGCTCATTTTGAACTTCAGCAAGTCACCTTTGCCATGTCTAGATGCCTAAATGCATTGAGTTGCTGCCATGTGATTGGATGATTAGCAATTTGTGTTAACAAGCAATTGGACAGGTGTACCTAATAAACTGGCCAGTGAGTGTACATATAATGTATTGAGAGCGCCAAACAGAAATCTAAGAGTTCAAGGTAACTTATTATAAAATGGATTCATAACAAAATTAATCAAACGTGTTTTGGGTGTATTTCACCCTGAAATGCATTGATTTATTCTGCGATGAATTAATTTTATCATTTTATTACCTTAGATTTTGAATATTTGTTTGGAGCTCAGCCTTGGATTGCTGCCTTTGTCCCTGTTGGAGATTTTCCCACACCTTATTATTACCAGTACAGGAAGTAAGGGGAAGTCTCTCCTATATGTATACATTGGATTTTGACAGTTATAGAGTAACTCCACCTTTGCTGAGAAAAAAACATTCCCCTCTGGTACCTTATGAATTTTAACATACTTTGTTGCAGAGTCCTACTTTTTGTTATTTTGAAGAAATCCCTGTGTGTTTATCCGTATGGGAGTGGTTTCATAATTATCAATCAGCTGCTGTATCTGCAGGGCTCTAATAAGGAAAATTGCTGGGTCTGCATCCCTTTACACGTGATTTCCTATTGGGAGTATCTCACCAAAAAGTAAATTTTTGTTGCAGGGGATGTCTGAAGTCTGACTTGCATCTTAGTGTAGACTTTTGGGAAAATCCGTGAGCCAATCACACAAGCAGGAAATTATGTTTCTGGGGGCGTCTGGACACATTTTGTGTACAGCGCTCCTCCAGGTAGCCATGTTGCATTGCAATTTACAGAAAATGACAGAGCTGCAGATTGAAAAGGAAAGGTCATTTTTAATAACATTCAATTACAATATGACTTGTGTTGCAATTATATATGCTTTATTATTATTATTTTTTTTTTTTTTTGCTATTTTTTCCCCACGAAAGTAGAGTTACCCTTTAACTACTTGCCGTCTGCTCACTAGAGCTCTACTGCGGCAAAGTGGTTCGTTATCGTCTGGCGACATAGACCTACGTCGCCAGACACTCCCCTCTCCCCACCGGAGGCTCGCTCCCGCTGTATTCAGTCACAGCGGGAGTCAGGCCAGGGGAGGAGCAGCGGCAATCGCCGCTGCTCTTCCCCCGATTATCGGGGAATCGAGTGTGGAGATCCGCCTGCTTGTGTAAACACAAGCGGGCGGATCTCCTAAGTGACAGGCAGGGTCAGATTGCAGGGTTCAGCATAGCTGAACATGCGATCTGTCCCTGTGTCACTCAGTCACCTCCCCCCACACACGTTAGTAAGCACCAGGCATACATTAACCCCTCCCTCTCCAATAAAATTAACCCCTTCCCTGCCAGTGTCATTTTTACAGTAACAGTGCATATATATAGCACTGATTACTGCAGTAATGTCACTGGTACCCCCAAAAGGGTCAAAAATGTCAGTCAAGGGTCCGATCTGTCCGCCGCAATGTCGCAGTCCCGCTAAAAAAATCGCAGATCGCCGCCATTACTCGTTAAAAAAAAAACACCAAAAATGACAGAAATCTTTCCCTTAGTTAGTAAATGCAATAACTTTTGCGCAAACCAATCAAAATACGCTTATTGTTATTTTTTTTTTTTTTACCAAACATAGGTAGCAGAAAACAAATTGGCCAAAATTTAAAAAAAATTTTGATTTTTACATTTTTTTGGGGGGAATATCATATAAAAAAATGTGAAAAATATTGTTATTTTTTCAAAATTTACGATATTTTTTGTTTATAGAGCAAAAAGTAAAAATCGCACAGGTGATCAAATACCACCAAAAGAAAGCTCTGTTTGTGGGAAAAAAAGGACGTAAATTTTGTTTGGGTACGGCATTGCACGACCGCGCAATTGTCAGTTAAAGTCGCACAGTGCCGAATCGCAAAAAGTGGCCTGGACGTAAGACAGCAAAATCCTCCGGTGGTAAAGTGGTTAAAACATATCTAAAACCAAAAATTTTATATACAGTAATCCCCCGCTCCATCGAGGTTCAGTTTTTGTGGTCCCGGTAATTCGCATTTTTTTTTTGTAATGTTATTTTACTATATAAATCATTAAAAATGAAATATTTTTGTGTTTTCCAAAGCTCTTGCTATGTCTCTTAGTATCTTTTATGTGTTTAAATGAGTTTCTATTGTTTTAAAAGTGTGTTTAAAGACCTTAAAATGCTTTTACACGTACAGTGACAGTAAAAAAAAACATGCCTACAATGCATTTTAATAGGGTTTTTCTATTTAGTGGAATTTCACTTTTCGCGGCTGGGTCCCGAACGTAACCCCCGCAATGGAGGGGGGTTTACTGTATTGCAGTTTATGAATCCTGCATTCATTTCTTGTTTTATATGCTTTTTCTCTTTATTTTCACCTGGTAATGCAGCCAGTAACACGTTTCCTGTATTAGAGTGGTTCTTCTATAAAGGTGCAATGAAGCCACCTTTGTACAGCAGCATTGTCTGGGGGGGGGGGGGGGTATTAGAAGTACAAGTAGAACTCCAAATACATTCTAAGCAGCCATACCAACAGTATGTTTTTCCTTTTGGGATAAAGGTTTTACATAGATGAATAAAAACTGACCATTGTAAACATCCCTGTCAGTGTTTTATGGTTTGTCTCAACCCTTAATTGCCAATTTTGGCCGGATAGTTTGGCAAGCTAAAGAAAGTTGAAAAATAACAGACTTATCGGCTGGATCACTAGGTGAAAATTAAGAAAAAAAAAACAACCTATAAAGGGAAGGCTAATGCAGCCAATACATTTAAGGATTAGTAAGATGAAATCTATTACATTTTATGCTTTTGGGTTTAGAAACATTATGCATTTTTTGACAAAACCAAGCAGAATATGTCACAATGGTGAACAGTCACCTCTTCAGTATTGTAAAAGGTGTCCTTATTTCCCAGTCTTCAGTAGAACTTAGCAGAGGTGAGCCTCCCCGTACAATATCTAGGCATTTTATATTTGGTACATAATAAAACAACAAGCTACAAAGTCAACTTACCACAGTCAGTCTTTCATTAGAGCATTTTTTACAGAAATGCATAGTGGGAATGAAAGCAATTAACTTCCCGTTTGCATTAGAAAAAAGGCACTGTAATGATATACTTTCTTTATTTTCCAGCTTGAAAAAAAAAATCATACAGCTAGTTAGAGATTTTGTGACTTCATACCAGCTCCAAATTAACTGTAATTAGGCTGTTAAACACAATACCATTATGGAAAGTGAGGTATAAAAACATGCACGTCCAAAGCAAATTAGGATTAGTTTTTGCAGATGATATCATGGGGAGGAAATCTTTCAGTACATATGATTGCACCTACTTGAACAATGCATATGTGGTTCTGCAGCAGGTCTTGTGTTTTCTCAGGGTAGAAAAGCAAGGAGCTGCAAGCCACTGAGAAATGTGGTTATTATGGCAAAGCATTTAACCTTGGACTCATAGATTGTTCATTGTGTGTGAAAGCAAATTGAACTGTGATACAAGGGGGTCCTCTGTAGAACCACTTTCTAATTTGCACGCCTACACTGTCGCTTGTTAAATCAAATTGATTTGCTTTTAAACAAAAACCATTCCAAGTTCCGCTTTTAAAGAGGCAGTTTAGATCGTCCAAGGCTTGTTCTGCACTTGCCGTATAAGGAGACTACGGAATTAACAGAAAAAAATCTCATAGCTGACAATTTATTAAAGACTTGTGTACAAGCGATTAGCGCTAATCCCACTTTAATCACCAATGCTTAACATACTCTGAGTCCATGTCTGCTAAACAAATGTGGAAGTCCCGAGATTTGTTTCTTTTTTGACTTCCTGCCAGGTGCAAGGGTGTTGTGTTGGCTGCTCATACTTATTGCAATAAGTAATATTAGGAGAGATGTTGGATAACCCTAAGCCATTTAATGAAACAGATAGTAGGGGTCATGATCAGCATACAGGGGGTCACGCAATTTAAGGATCTGCTATTTCAGTGCTACAATGAATCGGCTTCATTTGTAGCCAAGGCTGTTACAAACTGTAAGTATCAGCACCTTTAAAATAAAAATACTGACCCAATAGATCAGGTGATTTTTTTGTGGTTATGGATGTTAGTGTAAACTATTTTTCTTTCCTTCTAGATTTGGATATAGTAGAAAAGAGGTAGAACCTCTGCTAACTTTTTTTTTGTTGTTTGGGTATACTCAAATCAATCGTCACTTAGAGCCATGAAATTAGCATAAGTAGCGCTGATAGTAGAAAAGTAATGAATCACAAAGCATGAATCACATACAATAAAGATAAAGTCCCTAAAATGTCCATATAAAAAAATTGCTATCATATATAGACATCCATCCCTGGATGTAAAGGGGTTAAAGGATTCCAGCAACAGTCCAGTTCACCAAGTAGGAATCACCACTAAGTGTCGGGGTCACCAAAACACTAAACCTCCACCGTTGTGATGTATAGAGGGGGGTAGCAACTCACCAGAACGAATGGCCCACCTATTCTCATAGGACAGGCATACAGACTTGTGTATAATAAATCCCACTTAGAGTCGGCTGCCGCTGCTGTTAATGGACATCAATCCCTGATGGTCTCGTGCATCCCTTTTCCACACGATAAATTGCTCAATCGGCAAACATAAAGGAAACAAAAGGAACCACAGTAGCGTGATATTGTTTCAACCATTCCAACTTTATTCCAAAAAACCCCAATAGAATAACACTCACAAACGCAAAGTATCAATAAGCCTTTTAACATCTCATAACAACAAAGTGAAGCGGGTGCCGTAGTGGGCAATATTGGTTCAGCTCACCCTCTCCATGCTGGTATCCCGGACCTCCAAAGCCTCCGCTCGTGTCACCCGTGCACTTTTTTTTGTTGTCTGTGTCCACACTAGAGATATTCATTGCCTCTATAGTTGTGATGATGGCCTTTATCACTGAGACAGAAAGTGTGGGGTATTCCAAAAATTTGGAGCTGTCACCAAAGTAAGAGGTGAGGATCAATTGTTATAAGGTATAAATGTTCTGGTGACAAAAAACTAAGACTGGTTCTGTTTTTAGTGTGCACATGCACCACAGCCCCATACGTTCCTAAAGATTCCCCTTATTTATTATGGACTCCAGCCATCTAACAGAGTACAGATCACCCATAGGATGTGTCCTGTAGGCTAGTGAAATTCTGCAAAGTTGGCGAAGATTGTCCTAGACTGTGATCTGTATCCACTGACAAAAGTACTGTCCAAATTAAGCCTATCATAGGCTATGTGGAGACACAGGGTGCACAGGGACATACTTAAAGTGCACTTAGAATCATGGGGCACACTTGGTGACAGTAGATAACAAGGTGCACTGGAGCACACCTGGAAACTCAAGAGCACATTCAAAGTCATGGGGAATACCTGGAGACACTAGATGGCATGCAGAGACACTGAGTACCCAGAGGAGGACACAAATGGCGCTTTTCCACTGCATGGAACCTAACGGTTCGGCTCGCTTTTGCGCTTTTCCACTGCATGGTACCACATGGTACGGTGTTGGAACGGTTCGGTACGGTACATTGCGGCGGCGCTTTTTCACTAAATGGAACCGAACGGTTTGGCTCGCTTAAATAGTATCACCTCGGTTGTGGTTCCAAGAGGGCCGTACCGGTACCATATCCCACAATCCTTTGCATGCAGCCTTAACGGTTTGTCACCACTAGCCACTGATTGGTCAGAGAATCGTTGTTATCCCACCCACTTACTATTAGTGGAAAAGCAAACCATACCAAACCGTACCGAACCGTTCCAACACCGTACCATGCAGTGGAAAACCAAAGCAAGCCAAGCAGGGCCGAGTGGAGCCGAGCCGGTACTTGCAGTGGAAAAGTGCCAAAAGGGTACAGACAGCATGGGGAAACAGGCAAGAACCTTCAGCACGGGCCTTGGCTGAAGAGTAGCAATGCATTGAACACCAAGCCACACAACGCTTTGCAATTGAAAACCACATCAATCAGGACAGCTGACATCCAGCAACTGAGGATTTGAGCAAAGACCTAGTACTGTATTCCAGGAGAGGTGAATGTGACAGGGAGACATATAAGTATTAAAACTGGGCCCCTTTTTATTAACCACTAACATTAATGAATGAATATAGGAAACCCATAACAATTCTTATTTTTACCCGATTAATGTTTATGTTCCCAAAATACTCTGTCCACCCCACAACACCACTTTGAACATCAACTATCCACAAACAATTATTGGTGGCCAGCTTCTTTTTCCTAGTTCTCTGGGCCAACCTATTGATGACGTCCAAGTCACATGTGCAGAAAAAAAAAATATTGTACTATGTCATGAGATCTTATGAAATTTGGGAAAATAGTACAATAACTAGAGAGCTTCTGGTGTTGAAGCCTTCCCAGATGTGAGGTACTGGCAATGTCACCAGTGCCTCAGAGAGGGGAAAGGTTAGACAAGACCTGTTTTCTTACTTTTTCAAATACCTTCATTTCTTAACCAAAACATAACACATTTTTTGTGCCATTTTCTTTGTTATCAACCTAAAATGCTTGCAGCTATTACGAATAAAATCTTTATAAATATACATGGCCAGTTATTATAATGAGATTTACTTATTGCCTGGGTCAACTAAGGGCAAAAGTTACATTTTACAGCAGTGAAATGACTAGAAGTTATTATGTATGTGTGGCCATAAAATGCATAGTAAATGTTTTATGCTCTGAAAGACAGATGCTTGTTTAAATGACAGATCTAAGCAGTAATGTAACTGAATAAAAAATCATTCCAGAGGCCTTCCTCTCATAAAGAGTTGGGACATGAAAACTTACTGATATCTGGACTGAAAGGACAAGAGATCCCGAAGCACAATGGAATCTTTATAGAAGTGCGCAGTGCATTGACGTCAGAAGCACAACGTGGCATTAGCATAATTCTGAAGCCATGAATGGCAACGACACAGGCATATGTCATTTTCCACGTAAATCACTTTACAACAAAAAAATCTTCACAAATGTCGCTTGCAGTGCATGGCATCCACAACTTTATCTGGTGCTTTAATGAGAGCCATTCACAGTGACTTCAGAGGGGTAGGTCAGTCAGAAGACTTGCAAGATGAAAAGAGCCATTCTGTATCATAATTCACATCTGTAAGATGGGACTAGAAAGCCTGGACTGGTTCATGAATTAGACATTTAAACATAAAATATTTAATGTAAATTCTATACATTGACCTATGCTGCTATAATGACAGGAACCCGTCAGAATGGAAATAGGGGAACTGCCATTGCTGACTTGTTTTTGAAGGCTCCAAGACTCCCATTGGTGTATCATCTTCACTACAGTATTTGACCTGCAACAAGAACGTAAGCAAGGTTTTTTGACAAATCAATGGCTGCATGATGGTTACCAGTGTGTGATTCACCAACTAGTGACACTTTCTACTTCAAATACAAGTCAGCAGTGGCTGACTTCCAGATGTCTTAACTGGCAGTTTAACTTTAATGTGTAACTTTGTGTGATAAATGAAGAATCATTAAACTACAGTTTGTGTACCTTCCTCTTAGCTACTAGAGTTATGTACGTCAGGTTTTGCTGTGGCAATTTTTCCTAATATATAGACTTTCATCAATATTTTCTGTAACTGCAATTTTCCCTTTGCACCCTTGCAGAAAGCAAATTGCAGGACTGGATTGCCGATTTCTTCTTTTAAACAGATTTAAAACTTGTTGATCTTAAGTTGTTGATCTTCATTGAGTGTGCAGATCAGGAGTTCCGACTTCACTTTTGGGTTCTATGCTTACAAACTGATTCTGGGTAAGGGCTCATTCACAAAGGTTCCAAGGCCCAAAGAGCATGCATTCGGGCCTTGTTTATGAAATAATATGTATAGCCAGTCTTTAAGTGATACTAAAGTCTCATTTTTTTTTTTTTTTTTAGTTAAAAACTAAAAATAACAAATTTGTTATACTTACCTGCTCTGTGCAGTGGTTTTGCACAGAACAGCCCAGATCCTCCTCTTCTTGGGTCCCTCACTGGCACTCCTGGTCCCTCCCTCCTGTTGAGAGCCCCCACAGAAAGTAGCTTACTATGGGGGCACCCAAGCTGAGCCACAGCTCCCTGTGTTCATTCAGACATAGAGCCGTGCCCCGGCCTGCCCCTTTTCTCTCCTCATTGGTTGACTGACTTTGATTGACAGCAGTGGGAGCCAATGGCGCCATGCTGCTGTCTCAGCAATGATGAGAGGATTCCCGGGCACCCGATACTCTCCTGCAACACCGCTGGATCTAGATGGACCTCAGGACAGGTAAGGTTCCGCACACAGAAGGCTTTTTATCTTAATGCATAGAATGCATTAAGATAAAAAACCTTCTGACTTTAAAACCACTTTAAATTATATATAATAAATGTATGTATATGTGTGTGTGTGTATATATATATATATATATAGTATGTCACAAAAGTGAGTACACCCCTCATATTTTTGTAAATATTTTATTATATCTTTCCATGTGACAAAGAAATGACACTTTG
Source organism: Pelophylax lessonae (assembly GCF_965119305.1). NCBI lineage: Eukaryota > Metazoa > Chordata > Amphibia > Anura > Ranidae > Pelophylax > Pelophylax lessonae. The sequence continues at coordinate 109,121,272 of NC_138776.1, forward strand.
CTACAATGTAAAGTAGTGAGTGTACAGCTTGTATAACAGTGTAAATTTGCTGTCCCCTCAAAATAACATTGATATCATTAATGTCTAAACCACTGACAACAAAAGTGAGTACACCCCTAAGTGAAATGTCCAAATTGGGCCCAAAGTGTACATTTTTTGTGTTGCCACCATTCATTTCCAGTACTGCCTTAACCCTTTTGGACATGGCGTTCTCCAGAGCTTCCCAGGTTGCCACTGGAGTCCTCTTCCACTCCTTCATGATGACATAACGGAGCTGGTGGATGTTAGAGACCTTGCGCTCCTCCACCTTCAGTTTGAGGATGCCCCACAGATGCTCAATAGGGTTTAGGTCTGGAGACATGGTTGGCCAATCCATCACCTTTACCCTCGGGTTCTTAAGCAAGGCAGTGGTTGTCTTGGAGATGTGTTTGGGGTCGTTATAATGTTGGAATACTGCCCTGTGGCCCAGTCTCCGAAGGGAGGGGATCATGCTCTGTCTCAGTATGTCACAGTACATGTTGGCATTCATGGTTCCCTCAATGAACTGTACCTCCCCAGTGCCGGCAGCATGTAGCCCCAGACCTTGACACTCCCACCACCATGCTTGACTGTAGGCAAGACACACTTGTCTTTATACTCATCACCTGGTTGCCACCACACACTTGACACCATCTTAACTAAATAAGTTTATCGTGGTCTCATCAGACCACAGGATGTGGTTGCAATAACCCATGTCCTTAGTCTGCTTATCTTCAGCAAACTGTTTGCAGGCTTTCTTGTGCATCATCTTTAGAAGAGGCTTCCCTCCAGTGGCGGCTGGTGAAGTTTTAAGATGGGGGGGGCGCAAGACCCCGCCCTTCCATTTGGACCCCTCCCATTTCTCAGAAGCCACACCCCTTATAGACTCCACCCATTTTGTACCCTGTATTTTGCTTGCGTGAACCAATTCTCCCAATATATCACATATTAAGGGGTCTCTCAGTACTAGTATATAACAGGGGCCCTATTATGGGATATACTGTGAGAGACACCCTATTATGGGATACATGGACTGAGAGTGGCACAAACCCCACAGTACAGACCCCTCCAGCACAAACCCGCACAAACAACTCAAGCACAAACCCCACAGTACATGCCCTCTAGCATAAACCCCACAGTACAGGCCCCTAGCACAAACCCCACAGTACATGCCCCCTTCAATATAGTGACCACCAGTATAAATGCCCCCTTTCAATGTAGTGACCAGCATACATGTCCCCAAGGCAGAGCTATGCGTGCGTGCCTCCAATGCAGTGACCACCAGTTTACATGTCCCCAATGCAGAGCTATGCATGCGTGCCTCCAGTGCAGCCAATAAACATGTCCCCAATGCAGAGCTATGCGTGCGTGCCTCCAGTGCAGCCAGTAAACATGTCCCCAATGCAGAGCTATGCATGCTTGCCTCCAGTGCAGCCAGTAAACATGTCCCCAATGCAGAGCTATGCATGCGTGCCTCCAGTGCAGCCAGTAAACATGTCCCCAATGCAGAGCTATGCATGCGATGCGTGCCTCCAGTGACCACCAGTAATGTACCCCAATGCAGAGCTATGCGTGCGTGCCTCCAGTGACCACCAGTAATGTACCCCAATGCAGAGCTATGCGTGCGTGCCTCCAGTGACCACCAGTAATGTATGCGTGCGTGCCCGACTGAGAGTGCACTTACCTGTGAGTCACGGCGGCTTCTCCCTCTCCTCTTCTTCGTTCGGCGGCGGGAAGGTGAGCGGCGCTTCTCCCTCTTCTGCGGCGGGTGACCGGCGCGGGCTTCTTCTCCGGACTGGACTCCAGGTCTTCGGCGGCGGGAAGCTGACCGGGTGGTGACGGTGAGTGACTGATGCACGCACCGGCACCGCCCCCATTGCGACGTCAGCGGCGTCGCAATCGGATGTCCTGGATGATGATTGGTCCAGGCTGGAGCCTGGACCAATCACAGCCAGGAATCCACGAAGTGGGGGTGTGCAAGCGCTGTGCCCCGCGCCCAGGTTACGCCCCCAGAAGGCAGCCAATCGGCGCCTCTTGTGAGTCGTAACCCCACCCCCCCACCCCCAGCCTCCACATAGGCCAGCGGCGGCGAAGTTTGCGAACGCAATTTTTTTTTTTTTAAACTTTATTGCTCATTTTGTCTTTTTTTTGTTTTTTCTTTTTTTAGGGGGGGGGGGGCGGCGGCGCCCTGGCGCCCCCTATGCACGGGCCGCCACTGCTTCCCTCTGAGACGACGCAGACCAATTTGATGCAGTGTGCAGCGTATGGTCTGAGCACTGACAGGCTGACCCCCCACTGCTTCAACCTCTGCAGCAATGCTGGCAGCACTCATACCTCTATTTCCCAAAGACATCCTCTGGATATGACGCTGAGTACGAGCACTCAACTACTTTGGTCAACATTGGCGAAGCCTGTTTTGAGCGGAACCTGTCTTGTTAAACGGCTGTGCGGTCTTGGCCACTGTGCTGCAGCTCAGTTTTAGGGTCTTGAAAATCTTCTTATAGCATAGGCCATCTTTATGTAGAGTAACAATTCTTTTTTTGTGATCCTCAGGGAGTTCTTTGTCATGAGGTGCCATGTTGAACTTCCAGTGACCAGTATGAGAGAGTGAGAGCGATAATACCAAATTTAATCTACCTGCTCCCCATTCACACCTGTGACCTTGTAACACTAACGAGTCACATGACACCGGGGAGGAAAAATGGCTAATTGGGGCCAATTTGGACATTTTCACTTAGGGGTGTACTCACTTTTGTTGCCAGCAGTTTAGACATTAATGGCTGTGTGTTGAGTTATTTTGAGGGGACAGAAAATTGACACTGTTATACAAGCTATACACTCACTACTTTACATTGTAGCAAAGTGTTATTTTTTCAGTGTTGTCACATGAAAAGATATAATAAAATATTTACAGAAATGTGAGGGGTGTACTCACTTTCGTGAGATACTGTGTATATATATATATATATATATATATATATATATATATATATATATATACACCTTAGATTGTAAGCTCCTTGAGGGCAGGGACCAATAGGAATGTACAATAAATATGTAAAGCGCTGCATAAATTGACATCGCTATATAAGTATCTATATTAAATAAGTGAAAGGGGCAGGGCAAAAGGATTTTCTTGGTACCATCAAAAGACAACACAATATGTTAAAAATCATGATGTTTTATTACACATGATTTGTATAAAAAGGTATTAAAACTTTCTGGAATATTAACTGAAGTTTCTTCTTGTTGGTCATCATCTAAGCTATTGATGTTATATACAGTAAATGTAGAATCTCTGTGACTCAACATTCTGTTCCCATTCTCGCCTGGTGATGACTGCATGGTTGCCTCCATGCTGGCCGCTGGCTGACACTATTCAGCCATTGGGTTAGCCATAGGGGTCCCTTTAGCCATAGGTCTCAGCAACTCTGAATTAATTTTTGTATATTTTTTCTGTTAACAAATGATTTATGGATCATTGTTGTTATCAGTATTATGTTGTTATATCTTTTATTGTTATAGTACTCTGTTTTCTCAAATTCTCTACTGAAGAAGCGAGCGGCCATGAAACATGTCAAGTTTGAATGACTACATATGCCTCTCTACCCTGGACTTACATCCTAGATGGAACTGATCTTACTATATGGGGGTATAGTACAGCCTTAAAGAAGGATAATTTTATTATTATTTATTTTTCTTGTTGTTCTTTTGTCTTATTTTTAATACTTTGTAAGACAAATCGCATGTAATAAAACTTTGTGAATTATATGTGTGTCAGTTGTGGATATTTTTAACTGATTTATGGCAAATGTTCCCATACATGTGTAGTAATATCTCTCAGTCACAGGTGGTTTAGTGAGCTTTTGATGAATGGTTTGAGGAATAGTGCTTGTGATGAACTAAATTAAGTGGTAAAGGGATATACCCAAACAGAGCTCAAGGAACATCTTGCAGAGGTGACCAAATGTTTGGAAGACACTGCAAGCAAGGTGAATGATTTAGGAAATAGAGCATTTAAAGTTAAACCTGCAGTGATTTTGAAGTGTGTTTTAACCAGTGGTGGGATTCAGCCGGTTCGCACAGGTTCGTTCAAACCTGTTACTAACATTTTACAAGTTCGTGGAACCGGTGCAAGCCAGAGATCCAGGCGGCAATTTGAGAGGGGCAGCAGAGACGGCTCTTTAATCAGGCAGTTGCTTTAAACCTTGTGGCTGCTTAATTAAAGAGCCGTCTCTGGAGGTGGACAGCAAAGCTTCCTGCTCCACTGCACTGGCTGCTCCTTGTCTTGAATTCCCTGCCCATGCGTTCAGCTGGCTCCGGGTGCCTCTCTCCTGCTTCATTCTGCACCGCTTAGCACAGTCTCCTCCCCAGCCAGAGTCCCGACCCCCCCCAGTCGGCTCCCGCGCAAATTAACTTTAAGTACACCGGTGCACTATGAGAGCCGGAGGACACAGCAGGGTTGTCTGTAAGGCCAGCCCCCATCCTCCCCCCTGTCATACACAGGTCGCCCTCGGAGTGATATGCTGATCGCCCATCCGTGCTGCTGCTGGAGGGAGCCCAGGTGACCAAGGAGGAGTGTCCTGAAGCTTGGTCATGGTGAGTGAGATGACCTAGCCCCCACACACCATCCCATACCCCACACTATCTCCCCTGGGGACAGGGACCCCTTCTCCCCTGGGGACAGGGACCCCATCTCCCCTGGGGACAGGGACCCCTTCTCCCCTGGGGACAGGGACCCTTCTCACCTGGGGACAGGGACCCCTTCTCCCCTGAGGAGAGGGACCCCATATCCCCTGGGGACAGGGACCCCTTCTCCCCTGAGGAGAGGGACCCCTTCTCCCCTGGGGACAGGGACCCCTTCTCACCTGGGACAGGGACTCCTTCTTTCCTGGGGACAGGGACTCCTTCTCCCCTGGGGACAGGGCAGGGACCCCTTCTTTCCTGGGGACAGGTACCCCTTCTCCCCTGGGGACAGGGACCCCTTCTCTCCTGGGGACAGGGATTCCTTCTCCCCTGGGGACAGGGCAGGGACTCCTTCTTTCCTGGGGACAGGGACCCTTCTTCCCTGGGGACAGGGACCCCTTCTCCCCTGGGGACAGGGACTCTATCTCCCCTGGGGACAGGGACCCCTTCTCCCTTGGAGACAGGGACCCCTTCTCACCTTAAGGCTTCTCCATGGCTATCTCCTACCTCCTCTTTCCCTACAGGGAGTCCCGGGGGGACCTACTGCTGCCCGACGGGGACCCCTGAGGTGGTGAAACTCACACAAATCAATTTTTTTTATAATTTTAGGCCAATATGTTCTGCTAAATCTTTTTGGTTAAAAAAATCCCAATAAGCGTATTTTTATTGGTTTGCGCAAAAGTTATCGCGTCTACAAACTACAGGAAAGATTTATGTCATTTTTATTGTTTTTTTACTAGTAATGGTGGCGATCTGCGATTTTTAGCGGGACTGCGACATTGCGGCGGACAGATCGGACCCCTAACTCAAAGTCGGAACTGGTTACTAAAATTTTTGAATCCCACCACTGGTTTTAACCCCTGTAGGCAGAGCTGAAGATTTGAATAAGCAGTGTGCAGCCCTCGTGAACAAGTCTAATGATGCCCTCACAAAGGACAAAAAAACTGAGGATCTAATCAGCTATGGCCGAGTTGAGTCAAATGAAAGTAAGGCAAGGCCTACAGTCCCCAGAGGAAACAGCATCGAGAGGTGGAGCAGGCAGAGCAGCTGACCAAGCCAGATGGGATGGGGCAGATCAGGAGATCAGATTAGAGCCTGAGGAAGAAGCGGGTGATTTCCTGATGGTGGTTGTATTTGAAGTGGACTTTCATCAGGGCATTTCCTTATGATCAGGAGAAGGATAAGGGACTTTCATCATTTGGGATTTTCTTTCCACAGACTGCCAAGGACATTGCTAAGCTTGCTCAAAGTAATGTTGCAGCTTCAAGGGACTTTGTCTGATTGCCCAGAACATACGAGAGTCAAAGGGAGAAAGGCTTTACGAGCTATTGAGAATTCTATAAAATATCTCCTACCACCTCAAGGTGAAATGTGTTTCTTTAGATATTTCATGGTTTTATAGCAAATGTTTTGGTTAGTTATATTCTGTAGTAAAAAGCTAGGTTCCCATACATGTGTAATAATATCTCTCACCCACAGGTGGTTTAGTGAGCTTTTGATGTCGTGTATTTAAAGATGGCTGCCACATATCCAATTGATCATGTGGTTGTGGGGGGAAGTGCAGACATGTGTTGATGACCTCACTCAGGAAATGACCTGTGAGTGGTCAAGAGGAATGACTACATCCTGTTGGTGGTCTCTGTTATACAGGACTATAAAAAGAGTCCACAGCATAAGGAATGGTCTTTTTTTTTGGAGCTGTGGAAAGACCAAGCTTGCAGCCAGGATTTCTTACTTTCCTGTTCCATATATCGAGTGCAAGCTGTTGCCAGAGTTAAGTAATATTTGACCTTTCTTTGGGATATTGGGAATAAGAATGTATGTTTGAGTCTTGTTAATGTTTATGGTAACTTTTATGTGTAAGAAGCTTTATGTATTTTGATGTCCAGTAAAGTTTTTTGTTTTTATGCTTTATATCAAAACTGCTCTTGGTGTTTCTGTTCATTTTAAATATTCACTAGATATTTACGTGGCTCTCAAGTATACCTTCATTATAAATTTTGTTGTTCCCACATTTGATACAAAATGTGTAACATATTGTGGTGTCTTATGACTGTACCAAAAAAAATCCTTTTGTCCCGCCCCTTTCCTTTACTTCAATTTATGACATTACAGGATGTGGATATCTATTTACAATCACCATTTCTTTCCTTCCTGAGAAATTGACTGAATTGTATAATAAATAATTATTAAATACATACTGTATTATAAACATGTAGGCTTACCTGAAAGATTTATTTATTCCTCCTTATTTATCCTAAAAAGAACCAGCCATAATTGGGCTCATGTGGGAATCACAGAACATTTAGTATTACATTATTATACTTCTGCAGGCTCATCTATGAAAGATTTAGATTTACACCTTTATTCAGCATTACACATTTGCCTGAGGATGATTCCAGGACCTAATAGTCATTAAGTGAGAGGCCTCCTGAGATGACAATTGATGACTTATCTTACACTTCTTTTCTTCTAGTTCCTATGAAAAAAAACACAGTATTATTCATGGAGTCCTGTAGTTGTATACACTCCTTTTAATTACAAAGCACTGTTAGGGGTACTTTTATCTATGGTACTCTCAGCAGACAGTGCCCTTAGTAGTATGTGGTCAGGCACTTAGAAAAACAGCTTTCGAACATCAGGTGGCCTATCACCGCTAGTTCTACAGTAATCTCCAGACAGATTAAGTTATTAAACAAAAATTTGTAACTTTTAAGAAATTTAAATGTGCAATCTTGAATCGCTTCTGTTATAAATATATATATTTTTTAATTATTTCTTTTCCCCCTTTTTTTTAGCATCAGGGGTCACAAAAAATGATGACAGTTGCTTCCTTTCAACTACCTGACACACTAAATACTGAGAAGATAAGAAGCAGTAAGTACGTTTGTGATGGACCGCTTGACACCCCTCTTGGGTGCTTTCGTCAGTATACAGCTTCCCCCACTCTGGAACCAGGAATAAGGTATTATAGCTGAGCATTGCACCCAAAGACTAGACAACACTAGCTTAGGTGTAAACTGGAACTTTATTGTAAACTCACACAGAATATACAGCACACATGATCAGGTAAGAGCTTGATCACACTACCCTAACAGTGCATACTGTAAACACTAGTCTCATTAGCACATCTAAGGAATAGCCATAGCTTACAGAGATTTAATTAACAACTAGTCACCTCAACAATGCTTTCTGATTAATCAGACTGTCTGCCACCGGTCTACAACAGTCTATGGGACAAATCTTATACAGTAAAATGTTCCAGCAGTCTGAAAAAGTGGAAATAGAAGCTTCATAGATTTCTTGAGGGATATGGTTGATAAATATTTTCTGTCCCAAGTGGAGGAGCTTCTCCAACCTAGTCTGCAAGAGGGCCACCATATTTCTTCTGACCATTAACCTGTACAAGATTATTATTCCCCTTTTAATCTACTCCAGAAGGGAAACTTTATTGTCCTTATTCAAAGAATTAATCCAAGCCTCACTCTCAGTGTTCATCACACTGTTGTTCATCATTAGAGCATGATCTGCCCTCTCCATGAGATCAGAAGCTGAACTGAGCTGTTTACCATGCTCTGACCTGAAGAAGCAGACATAATCCCCAGTCTCCTCCATTAGCCATAATCAGTGGGTAGGAGGCCTACCCCTAGTCCCCTCCAAAAGCCCCCGTCCCATTTTGGTCTGTCACAACGGTCAACTAGTTGTCAGGTCATCAGTTGTCAGACTGTAGTTACCTCTGATTCACTGATTGTCCCATCAACCCTACATTTTTGTGAATGTCCTGAAGTTATCTGCTGTGATCATTCCTGTCACATACAGTGCTCTTTTGTCCCAAAAAGGAACTAAATCATTTTCATATGCAGAACATCTAAAGCTACATTAAGACTTGAGGATTAACAAGGCGATTGTGCTTCTCAGATTATTACATATAGCTAACAGGGTACCTTCATCCCATATATATTGCAAATATTAAGGCAACATGTGCCAATAGAAGCAGGGAAAGTGAAGAGGGAAGGGAAAAGTAGGGGGCAAAGGGGATTTTAGAGGTACCATAAAGATTATAATAAACTGTTGCATAAAAATAATTTGTTACAAAAATGATAAAAATAACAATTATAATCACAAATGCATTGCATGATCATATACAATTGGTCGCTTCAAGTACAGGCTCAAATAGCAGTACAGGTATGTATACCTGTACTGCTAGCAAGGCCAATCGCAGACTACAGCACAAATATATGTTGTCTAAGTTTAACATGGGTATACATACCTGTACTGCTATTTGAGCCTGTACTTGAAGCGACCAACTGTATATGATCATGCAATGCATTTGTGATTATAGTTGTTATTTTTATCATTTTTGTAAACAATAAATTATTATTATTATTATTTTTATGCAAGAGTTTATTATAATCCTTATGGTACCATTAAAATCCCCCTTTCCCCCTACTTTTCCCTTCCCCCTTCACTATCCCTACTTCTAATGGCACATGTTGCCTTAATATTCACAACACTTGAGGATTGGCTTCTTTGGTCGTTTTTCAATATTTTTTTTTTACGTTTGTACACACTTTTCAGGTTTAAGTGTTTTTGTTTTAGCCAATAGAAAGCTAGTTACTAGAAGAAGGATAGGGTTTTTAGGAATGAAACCACCTGAAATATTTGCATATTGCAGGCCCCCCCACTGAGGTTTATTAGGGTCAAAAACACATGCTCATGCCCCAAAGTATTTATTTTACATTTTCCGAGGGCTGGGTGACAGCATAATACTCAGATGGGTATGGGCACATAGTGTGTGGAATAGACAGCACCTCCTGGACGTATTTAATATTCTCTTTGTAATGTCACTTGACTTTTGTAAGCTGCATTCCAACTATAGCTTCCATGTGTTCCCTGACAAGCTGCAGAACAGACTTTGTGACCGGTAGGTGGGCCTAGCGATATGTCTACCTTCACAGATTAGCCCCCATACCCCTGTTAGCTTATATCTATACACCATATGGACAAAAGCATGTGAGCCTCCCTCCAAATTATTGAGTTCAGGTGTTTCAAGTGAAGGGTACTGTTAATGCTACAGAATACAAAGCCAATTGCTCTTCCAACCTTGTGTCAACAGTTTAGACAAGGCCTTTTTCTGTTACAGCATGACTGTTCACAAAGTCAGGTCCACAAAGGTATTGTTTGATGAGTTTGGTTTGAAGAAACTTGGGTGGCCTGCCCAGAGCCCTGTTCTTTACCCTACTGAATTGGAATGTTGAATCCGAACTAGGTCTTTATGTCCAACATCAATACATAACTTCACCAATGTTCTCTTGGCTGAATAAGCACAAAATTCCACAGATGCACTCAAAAATCATGTGGAAGGGGTGGATCTGCACATTACCATCTATGGTTTTAGGATGGGATATCTAACAAATTCATCTACAGTGGGTACGGAAAGTATTCAGACCCCCTTAAATTTTTCACTCTTTGTTATATTGCAGCCATTTGCTAAAATCATTTAAGTTCATTCTTCTTCCTCATGAATGTACACATTGCACCCCATACTGACAGAAAAACACAGAATTGTTGACAATGTTGCAGATTTATTAAAAAAGAAAAACTGAAATATCACATGGTCCTAAGTATTCAGACCCTTTGCTGTGACACTCATATATTTAACTCAGGTGCTTTCCATTTCTTCTGATCATCCTTGAGATGGTTCTACACCTTCATTTGAGTCCAGCTGTGTTTGATTATACTGATTGGACTTGATTAGGAAAGCCACACACCTGTCTATATAAGACCTTCCAGATCACAATGCATGTCAGAGCAAATGAGAATCATGAGGTCAAAGGAACTGCCTGAAGAGCTCAGAGACAGAATTGTGGCAAGGCACAGATCTGGCCAAGGTTACAAAAAGATTTCTGCTGCACTTAAGGTTCCTAAGAGCACAGTGGCCTCCATAATCCTCAAATGGAAGACGTTTGGGATGACCAGAACCCTTCCTAGAGCTGGCCGTCCGGCCAAACTGAGCTATCGGGGGAGAAGAGCCTTGGTGAGAGAGGTAAAGAAGAACCCAAAGATCACTGTGGCTGAGCTCCAGAGATGCAGTCAGGAGATGGGAGAAAGTTGTAGAAAGTCAACCATCACTGCAGCCCTCCACCAGTCGGGGCTTTATGGCAGAGTGGCCCGACGGAAGCCTCTCCTCAGTGTAAGACACATGAAAGCCCGCATAGAGTTTGCTAAAAAACACCTGAAGGACTCCAAGATGGTGAGAAATAAGATTCTCTGGTCTAATGAGACCAAAATAGAACTTTTTGGCCTTAATTCTAAGCGGTATGTGTGGAGAAAACCAGGCACTGCTCATCACCTGTCCAATACAGTCCCAACAGTGAAGCATGGTGGTGGCAGCATCATGCTGTGGGTGTTTTTCAGCTGCAGGGACAGGACGACTGGTTGCAATCGAGGGAAAGATGAATGCGGCCAAGTACAGGGATATCCTGGACAAAAACCTTCTCCAGAGTGCCCTGGACCTCAGACTGGGCCGAAGGTTTACCTTCCAACAAGACAATGACCCTAAGCACACAGCTAAAATAACGAAGGAGTGGCTTCACAACAACTCCGTGACTGTTCTTGAATGGCCCAGCCAGAGCCCTGACTTAAACCCAATTGAGCATCTCTGGAGAGACCTAAAAATGGCTGTCCACCAACGTTTACCATCCAACCTGACAGAACTGGAGAGGATCTGCAAGGAGGAATGGCAGAGGATCCCCAAATCCAGGTGTGAAAGACTTGTTGCATCTTTCCCAAAAAGACTCCTGGCTGTATTAGATCAAAAGGGGGCTTCTACTAAATACTGAGCAAAGGGTCTGAATACTTAGGACCATGTGATATTTCAGTTTTTCTTTTTTAATAAATCTGCAACAATGTCAACAATTCTGTGTTTTTCTGTCAGTATGGGGTGCTATGTGTACATTCATGAGGAAGAAGAATGAACCTAAATGATTTTAGCAAATGGCTGCAATATAACAAAGAGTGAAAAATTTAAGGGGGTCTGAATACTTTCCGTACCCACTGTATGTGTATGGTCAAGTGTCCACAAAGGTCTGGCCATATAATGTGCGTTCATTGCATAATGGTTAAACATTTTATGTTGTGCTTTATAAGGAATTGTGAGATGTTATACACCATCCCCCAATTTACTCATTTTTACCTTTACCAAAGATATTCAATGGTGATATGAACAATAGCAATACAAATTCTGATTTTGTTTTCAAAGTTACACTAGAAGAATATGGAATGAAAATTGAGCATTTTTAAATTTGTAAGGTGGATGCATTTATAAATATGTGTACACTGCTCCAGAATAGCATATTTTATGTAAAATCAAAAGCTGGGAATCCCCTGTAAAGTGATGCCATGGACTGCAATAGCGCTCCTACAGACATTCTTTTAGAGCCGCGGCAGGACATTGTTGGCACACTTCATATTGCTGAGTAATAGCTTGACATCTTCCTAAGATAGACAAGTTAACACTTCTAAAAAGGTCAGAAATCAGTTGTGTGCAATGCAGTATTGTAAAAACTTTTTTAAAGGTATTATATTAGGGTGTATTGCCTTATATAAATAATGTGATGCTTCCAAAAAAAGATCATTATGTGTAGTAGGTGATGCAATAGGCATTACGGTAGATCATTAGAACACGTTTTAGGTGTTTCAACCTTGATTTCTTTGCACCCACAACAGACCTGTACTTTCAACTTGAGTATATGATGAAAAAATGCACAGGCAAAGGTCGCTTTCATAAAAAAATCAACACATCAAAAAGAGCAGTACACCAAGATATATAGACTGATGATGTCAAGCTTAGTCAGCCTTCCAACCCTCCCCCCCCCCCCCCCCCCCCACACACACACACACACACACACACACACACACACTCTCTCATAGGACAATATGGCAGCTGACCACATTAAAGGGCCAAAAGGGAAGTAAAAAATATTTTAGAGATGAGTGCCAATAGGGGCCCGCGTCCCGCTGAAAAATGAATAGAAGTGTATGTAAACTCTAACAATGATCTTAATAATTTCCTCCCTTTGGTCTGTTAAAAACGCCATTGAAAAGTGTATTATATCTGTTCAAATAAATAAAATAAAAAATAGTAGTGTTATCAATCCTGCCAGTTCAACTCTGAACTACAGAACACCTTCCTGTGTTATGGAGAAAAGAAGGCTTTTGTAATCCTGTTCTCTGGGGAAAACCCTGTTTCTCCATTGGTAAAGTACAGTAAGTGATCGCTGTCATCCTAGGACAGGAGGTGGATTACTGGCAAAGATCACCAAGTAAAAATAATCAAACTGCTTGAGAAAAATAAAACAATGCAGCCACCACATCTATGGTCTGGAAAGCTGCAATGCATTACATTCTTGTTTGTGGATTTAGATGCTTTTTAAACCTATTCGCTCAATATATACACAAGGCACTTTTGCACTGTGCCATGTAGAAGTCCAGTTGTGACTTTGCTATTCCTTTTAAATTTGCATTCCCCCTACTGTTTAGGACAGTGATGGCAAACCTTGGCACCCCAGATGTTTTGGAACTACATTCCCATGATGCTCACTTACACTGCAGAGTGCATGAGCATCATGGGAAATGTAGTTCCAAAACATCTGGGGTGCCAAGGTTCCCCATCACTGGTCTAGGAGAACATCACAAGGCAAGTGGAGGCTATGTTGTATTTTCCAGTATGCACAGGGAACAAGTGTTTCAAAAGGAATAGGGGTCTGTCATAAGGAGTACGGAGACATCTGTAAGGTGCTCCCTTTCTGAAGATATTAATTGCCTGGCTATCATGCTGACAGTCTTCTTTCACCTCAGTTTCTGACCAGAAAGAAGCTTGTAAATCTGGACTTTCACACTTTTTCCAAGCCAGTGATTAATAGTGCTGAAAGTGTAAAGGCAAAACATTTTTCTTCAACTTGAGTCTAGAGCAGGGAAGAATAAAAATCCCTAGCAGGTTTTTATGCCAGTCCATGTTACAGTCACCATTTTCACCAGGAAATCCAAAATGTTATAGTTGGCACAGGTTAGAGGACTACCTTCCAGTGGGAACACATGCTTGGCTGACAACAGTCTCAAATTATTTTCATTTATTCTGCAGGGATTTCTGTTGTGTCTCCTAAATAGAATGTAAAGTAAAATATTTTCATAGGTAACACAGTTAAAAAAAAAAAAAAAAGTTGCCAGGTAGTTTTAAACATTATAAATTTTAAATATTCCCTATACAAAAAAAAAAAGTTCTGTTTAAAGCGGAGTTCCGGGCACAGAAATGATTTTTTACTGAACATACCCCCGGGACAGTCAGGGCTAGCACATTCCACAATGGCTAGCCTCTGATCTGTCCCGGTTCGCACTTACCTTTTAGAAGAAATACTTACTTATAAAATTTCTTCCACAGCGTTTCCATCTCTGTTGTGGGCAGCTGAAGCCGGCGCGGTCCTCTTCTCTGTCTTCTTCCGCGTCTTCGTGTCCCAGAATGCACTGCACCGGCCCCTCTCGTCACTTCCGGTGCGGCGCCGCATTCCTAAACAGCTTCTGGGCATGCCCAGAAGCTGTTTAGCAGGGGAATGCGGCGTCGCCCGGAAATGACGAGCGGGGCCGGTGCCGTCGCATTGATTCCTGGGAGCTATGACGTTTAGCTCCCAGGAATCATCGCGAGGCAGGAAGTGACAGGGTGAGCCGCGGCTCCGAGGGAGGAAGCAGTCAGAGGTGAGTATTTACGATCTTCAATAAAAAGGTGAGTAAACAAAAAAAATTAAAATAACTATCCAATTCCTTTTCAGGTGAGCTCTACCTAGCGGAGGGGCACAAAAAAAAAATTGTTTTTGTGCCCGGAACTCCGCTTTAAGATATAATTTTATCCATTTTTCTGCCACAAATGTATGAGTTACAGCTTATGTTCTCATCATTGGCAATAACTGTAAGTTTACTGTTGCTTCAGCAACCATGAGTTTACACCCAATAACACCTGACACTTTCCGGAGAATTAACACAGTTTTTGTGTCATTATAATGGTGCAGGAAACTGGTATGGCATCCACATTAGGCAGCTGGATCTCTTTCAGGCCCATCCGCACTACCCGCACCAGTTTCTATTTCAGAGTGAAATAAAAACTGCTGCAGGGTCTGCTCCTAAACAGCAAAAGGAATGCGGCAGTTTACATTATAGAAAACTGCCACAGATTCCTCCCAGGTCAGACCCGGTGTGCAGGATGTCAACTGTCAGTTAATATGTGCGATTCCTTTTGTTCCAAATCAAAAGTAGTTATTCAGAGATTCTGATGTATCCGAATTTCCGAATTACAATAGTAACAAATTTAGAAAAATATAAAAATAGAATAGAATAGAATAAACTTGAATTCAAATAGAATAGAATAGAAAAAAGTAGACTAGAATATAAAAAAACAATAAAACAGAATAGAAAGAATATAACCGTCTTTTGAAATTCAAATTTTGAATAGAATATATTCCAATTTGAAAAGAATAGAAAAAAAAGGAAAATAATAAAAACTAATAGAATAGAAAAAAACAATAGAATAGAATAAAATATAATATAAATGTCTTCCGAAATTCAAATTTCGATTAGACTAAATTCCAATTTAAATGGAAGAGAAAAGAGTAGAATAGAGTAGAAAAGAATAAAATAGAAAAAAACAATAGACTAGAATAGAATAGAATAGAATAGAAAGAATATAACCATCTTCTGAAATTTGAATTTCATATAGAATAAATTAGAACTCGAATAGAATAGAAAAGAGTAGAATCAAATATAAAATAATATAATAGAATATAATAATAGAATAGAAAAGAATGGAATAGAACAGAATAAAAAAATAGAATAGAACAGAAAAGAATAGAAAATAAATATACCGTAATCAACTTCTCAAAATAGAATAGAATAGATTCAATTTATAGAAAAGATTAGAATAGAAAATAAAAGAATGGAACAGAAAAGAACAGAAAAAACAATAGAATATAATAGGATAAAGTAGAAAGAATATAACCGTTTTCTGAAATTCGAATTTTGAACAGAACAAATTTGAATTGGTATAGAATAGAATATAACCGTCTTCTGAAATTTGAATTTTAAATAAAATTTATTTGAATTTGAATGGGAAAAAAAGAAACAAAAGGGAAAAAGAACAGAATACATTAGAAAAGAAAATAATTGAAAAAACAATAGAGTCGAATATAATAAAAGAATATCACTGTCTTTTAAAATTTGAATAGAATAGAAAAAACAGTAGAACAGAATAGATTAAAATAGAAAGAATAATACCATCTTCCAAAATTAGAATTTTGAATAGAAAAAATGTGTATTTGAATAGCATAGATCTGAATAGATCATAACCATCTTCCAAAATTTAAATTTTGAAATCAGGATTCGAATTGCAAAAAATAGAATAGAATAGAAAATAAAAGAATAAAATAGAAAAGAATAGAATAGAAAAAACAATAGAATAGAAAAGAATGAATACAACCATCTCCTGAAATTCTAATTTAGAATATAATAGAATAGAAAAAACAATAGAACAGAATAGAATAAAAAAGAAAGAATATACCCATCACCTGAAATTAGAATATAATAAATTTGAATTAGAATAGAATAGAATAAAGAATAGAAAATAAAAGAACAGAATAGAAAAAAGAATAGAATAGAATGAAATAGAAAGAATATAACCTTGGATATAAGCCAGAGGAAATGCAAAGTAACATTTTAAACTTTTTTTTCTTTTTTAAATAAAATGCTTATATTGAACTACCTTGTTACTCTTAATCAACCCTAATTCCTTACTTTCATTAACTGTAATTTTTCTTATCACTTTTTTTAAGCCATTAAATATTTAAACTTTTGTTTTTATTTTACAATTTTATTTTAGTGTCTCATAAAAAAAAAAATACTCTCTTTTACAAATCAGCCCCTTATCGCACTACAATACATTACATATTCCTGCTGTTAGAGAGTCAGGAACATTTTTTGGGCTAAATTCACATTTTTATTTTAGCTATTAGGTTAATTGCACCATGGAGTACCATTGAAGTTGATGAAATATCTAGCTGTAATTATTCTTAAAGCTGCCCCTTTCCTCCTAGCTATTTTGCCTAACCTGTATATAAAAAGATCTGTGTACTTACCTATTTTTAATCCACTCTGGTCACGTGATATTCAGCTCTGTGTAGGGGAGTGCTACACACAACTATTTTAAACTGGCTAGGCAGGATAGGTTGGAGTAGGGGGCAGGGAATGGTTTTAAGAATAGTTCATTTTGAATACCCAGCCAAAAACTTACATGGCCCTTCTTACTTTGTAGTGCACCGCAATGCACACTATGTGCATTGTGGTGCAGTGTAGTATAAGCATATTGGTCATTACTGTATTAGTAGGGATGCACTGCAAGGCACTCAGTATGTGCACTGCGCTAACACATGGTAAGACACGTTAAACAACACACAAGTGTAAATGGGCCTTTAGGGGCCTAATTTTAGTATAAAGCCAAACAGAGGAAACTGCAAGTCCATCTTCATAAATGTCCAGTGCAATGCAGTGGATCACCACTCACTCATTAGCAAAGCTGTCACTTAGCCCACCAGGGCAAAGTGGTCACCTTTGTAAAAAAGCCCCTTTACCCCATCAAACCACTGATCATCACCTCTCCAGCAATCCCCCACTGCTCCTGCCTCTATTCTAGCTGACACACAATATACCCAGCGCTAGTGCATTGGGAGGATGTGACCTCCACCCTTGTGAGGGCTTGGATTTACTGTCCAACAACTAGGCCTAAGAACAGTTATATAACACTGAGGCCTGACCTCCCAGCTCCCTCAACAAATGCCGCCTGGTATTTTGCTGGTGACTGTGGTGGAGTATTGCTGGATAGGAGTACCCAGTTTATGACCGAATTGCTGCGTATGTTAGGTTTGGGTGACAGGATGCTTGACTGGATTTTGGCTCTATACAATGGTCCTAGGGCGAGGGTGGTCAATGGGATGTTATCTGAGCCTTTTTACATAAGTAACGGGGCAAGACAGGGGTGTCTGCTTTCCCTGTTGCTGTTTGCCTTGGTCCTGGAGCCTTTCCTCAGACAAGTTGGCAGAAACCAGGACATAGTTTGTGTTCCATAGAGCCTTTGGTGACTCCAGCTATCTGCTTATGCAGATTACCTCTTTTTTTATGTTACTCACCCCAGACCTCTCTTCCTGTGCTAATGGAGAATTTACATTTGCAGTATCTAACTTTAAAATCGATTATAATATGTCCAAATTGCTGCCCATCCACGTTACCTTGGAGATGGCTACAACGCTGCGCCAGTCCTACCAGTTCCATTGGCGGCTGGAGTCGCTGCCTTATTTGGGGACCCACAGATCAACTGACCAGAGAACATTATATGATCTTAACCACTTTAAGACCGGAAGGATTTATGACCAGGCCACTTTTTTCAACTTGGCACTGTGTGACTTTACCGGCAATTGCACGGTCTTGCGACGCTGTACCAAAACAAAATTTACGTCCTTTTTTCCCACAAATAGAGCTTTCTTTTGGTGGTATTTGTTCACCTGTGTGATTTTTATTTTTTGCGCTATACACAAAAAAAGCGCGACAATTCTGGGAAAAAAATCAATATTTTTCACATTCTGCTATATAACATTCCAAAAAAAAAAAAAAAATTAAAAATCATAATTTTTTAACATTTTTGGCCAATTTTTTTTCTGCTACATATTTTTGGTAAAAAAAATCACAATAAGCGTACTTTGATTGGTTTGTGCAAAGGTTATCACGTCTACTAACTACGGGAAAGATTTATGTAATTTTTAATGTTTTTTTTTTACTAGTAATGGCGGCGATCTGCGTTTTTTTGCGGGACTGTGACATTGCGGTGGACGGATCGGACCCCTGACTGACATTTTTGACACTTTTGGGGGTACCAGTGACATTACTACAGTAAATATGCACTGTTACTATAATAATGACACTGGCAGGGAAGGGGTTAACATTATGGGTGATCAAGGGGTTAAATGTGAGCCTAGGGGAGTGTTTCTAACTGTGGGGGGGGCGTGGCTTGTTGAATGACCATAGAGACCTGTAATCCTATATAGAAGGATCACAAGGGCTCTATGATCATTGCAGGGACAAGAACGGTTAGCTGTGTTTACAACAGCTGATCGTTCTTCTCTCTCAGCAGAGAACGATCGTGGGTGTCAGGTGGCAATCGGAGCCGCCTGCCCACTGCATCGGCTACCCCGCTGACAAGCTTGCCCCCTTGTCGATTCGCGCAGGTGTGGCTGCCTGCCACAGTACATCTGCGGCGGGCGGGCGGAAAGAGGTTAATTATGGTAAATTATTGGACACCCTTTATCTTGGTTTGACCGAATAAACATACTTAAAATTACATAGTTGGTAAGGTCGAATAAAGACACCAGTCCATCCAGTTCAACCTGAAGTGTGTCTGAGTTTATGTCAATATTAAATCCCATATCCCTGTATGTTGTGATCCTTAAGATGCCCATCTAAAAGGTTTTTGAAACTAGTGACACTCCCTGCTGATACCACTGCTTGTGGAAAGCTGTTCCAAATCCTCACTGCTCTGACAGTAAAGAACTCTACGCAGTTTAACCACTTTAATACTGGGCACTTTCACCCCCTTCCTGCCCAGGCCAATTTTCAGCTTTCAGCGCTGTCACATTTTGAATGACAATTGCGTGGTCAGGCAATGCTGTACCCAAATGAAATTTTTATAATTTTTTTTCACACATCATTTGATGGTGGACGGGCGACAAGTAGTTAAGGTTTTTACCGATTCTCCACCAGTTTCAGTGAATGGCCACGTGTCTTTTTAAACTCCCTCCCACTGAAAAGTTTTTTCCCTATGCTAGATATTTAGATATTGCTATCATATCCCCTCTCAAGTATCTCTTCTCCAGAGAGAATATGTTTAATGCATGTAGTCTTTCCCCATAACTGGGGTCCTCTGGTCCCTTTATTTGCTTTGTTGCCCTTCTCTGTATTCTCCACTTTCAGCATATCCTTCCTGAGGACTGGTGACCAGAACTGGACAACATACTCAGGATGTGGCTGGACCACATCAAAATGACCATACTGTTCCAATCTCTCTGCTACAATTTTTTTTATAGGCGATTAAAATGGGCATTTCTGCAGTTCGTATGGCATGGGAAACGGCTGAGACTGCAGGGTGGGCCTACCAGAGATATCCATATATTACAAAGCTAGGGACTTAGTTCGGATCTTGAACTGGCACCACAACACATTGACTAAACTTTGGTGCCTCTAGAGAAAACCTTAGTGGGCAGAAATTTAGCAGGGGCCCCGTGGGTACCATAGGGGAAAAGAGGGCTCTCTGACTGGACATCCCTACTGACTCGAGCAACTCTAGTTTATGGGACAATATGGCACAGATTGAATATCTATGGTGCCTTTGCAACTCAGACTTCGCCCTTAACACCACTAGGGGGCTTCCTGTGGTTCTCTCAGGGGGGAGGATGTTCGTTTCTTCTGCTCTTGGGGAGCGGACGGAGATAGGTCCTGCACTAAATTTACACCAGGAGGGAAGTTGTTGTCTGTAGAGACGCTACAATCCACTTATGGAGACTTTCCGATATTGTCCTGGAAATATTGACAACTACTTGATTTTTATCCAAGTTGCAACCCAAACTCTGCTCGCAGGATACATTTCCTCTTTGTTGTTGCTTTAACTGTCCTGCCTAGTGGCACCAGTCCCTTACTCAGTGTCTCTTTATCATCTATGTCACTCTATTATCCCAGCTCTATTTTATGGTTATTTAGAGAATAAAATAGAGATTATTGCGCTAACTTAAAAAATGTAAGCAGCTGACATCAATCACTGAACTAAGGAGGGTGATAAATCAATAAATACAAAAATATGTGCAGCGCTAGAAGAAAAAAATTCCCAACAAAATAAATTGTCCAATCGCAGGAAACATTCCACAAGTAACGTAAACAATTGATGGTGAGAAAAAGTCCAATATATAATGGTGCAAATCATATATAAGTGCAGCAAATCCCGTCACCAGTGAAGGTAGAAATATATTGCGCTCACCAGATGGATGGGACCCCAAAACACCTTATAGTGTAGGAGTCAAACAGGCTTAAAAATGATGGAGTGTCCCCACAGATTTTTCACCGATTCCAACGGCAACCATGCAAATCTCCGGTAGATGGAATAGTTCAGAGATTCCCCTTCCACATGGTGGGTGGTAAAACCGAAAAAAATG
Organism: Pelophylax lessonae; assembly: GCF_965119305.1. Classification (NCBI taxonomy): domain Eukaryota; kingdom Metazoa; phylum Chordata; class Amphibia; order Anura; family Ranidae; genus Pelophylax; species Pelophylax lessonae. Next base: position 109,142,265 of record NC_138776.1, read on the forward strand.
GAGGGACATATAGCGTAATATTGCTAAAATCAATTTAATATCAATAAAGCTGATACACTTACAGACATCCGTGAAAGACAGGCATATAAGATGTAAAACAGCTGGGCTGACCAAGTCCTCTTTACATGTTTCGGCATAAATGCCTTTTTCAAAAGATAAAGTCAGCAGGTAGCCAGTGTTCATATATATATAGAGGTAGAATGAATTGGGTACACCTGTAGGAAGTAGGCAGTGGACTGCATGGAAACCGGAAGTAAAACCGGCGTGCGTTCCAAGCCTCACTATGGTATAGCGCCAAAAATGAAGTCTATTAAATCATAAGGGGAAACAGGAAGTGATGAAATGCCTGGAGGGGATGGCATTAGCCATCGTACATCCCAAGCCTCTTTCTGAATTGTAAGACAGGAAGTGCTGACATCACATCCGGGAATAGGCGGAAGTGATGTCAGCGTCAAAACATCGAGGGGGGACGGCATTTAACCATCATCAACCCCAAGCCTCCATCTGAAGTGTAAGACCGGATATGCCGACATCACATCCGGGATTGGGCGGAAGTGATGTCAGCACGGCAAGGCGGACCGCTTTACCGGAAGTTGGAGCATATCAATACACCAGGTCAACAAAACAGAAATGGAGACAGCTCAGATTGGCCGATTCAGCGAGTAGTGAATATCGCCAATAAGAGAACAAAAAAAGGGGGAGAATAAAAAGATGACGTTATAGTTAAACAGCGCCAACAAAAAAGGGGAGAGGAAAAAATCGGTTTAGTTATCTAAACCATAATATATCAACATAGTGGGCTCATTTATTGAGAAACCAGTATATTGAAAAAAACAAAAATGTCAATTGTCCACAGTTGAAGGGACATAATAACAAATTTTGTCTATATACAGTCCATAGTCTATCTCCATATTAGGTGACCCTTAATACAGGATATCTATAACAAAAAATATTTTTATTACATAACTACATGATGTATACAGCCAAAAGACAAATATAATAAAAATATTTTAAAAAATATCGTAAATAAAAATAATAAAATCACATAAAAGAACGAATGAGGATAAAGGGAACATATAAGGCTAAAGATAGCCAGAAAGGCAGATGGGAGTGGGATATTTAGTACGCTAAGCTGTGTTTATAAAGGCGTTTATATCCCACTCTATATTCAACCCAAAAGGATGGTAGGACTTCAAAGTATAGATCCAGTATGTCTCTCTCTTAGAGACACCACGAATTTTTGAGCCACCCCTCCAGGGAGGTACATACTGGTCTATGACCTGAAATAAAGTGCCAGTGGGATCTTTGTGGTGATAAAGAAGGTAATGTTTACCTACAGTATGCTTATCCTTGCCTGTGAGAATGCTCGTAATATGTTCATTAACACGCACATTAAAGGACCTTATAGTGCGTCCCACGTACTGCTTTTTACAGGGGCACGTTAACAAATAAACAATATGAGTAGTTATGCAAGTGGCGAAAAATTTGATATGGTGAAGACTCCCTGTGACAGAAGATTGAAAGGATGTAAATTTCCTTCTTTTATCACAATTATATTCGCACACTCTGCACTTCCGGCAGGGATAAAAACCAATAAGATCAGCAAAAAATTTTTTTGGTTTAATTGGTTCATCCGGTACATTGGGAGCTAATTGTCCTCTTAATGCAGGTGCACCTCTGAAAGTGACCGAGGGTCGTACAGGTAAAACGGTACCCAAAATGGGGTCATTTCTAAGTACATCCCAATGTTTGGATATAATTCTCTTGATGGAATTATGCTGAATAGAAAAATTGGTAAAAAAGGACCATTTAGCAAAATCAGACTGGTTTTTTGTTTTATTTCTATTTTTAGACCCAGAAAGTAATTGTGCTCTATCAATCTGGGTTACTTCCCTTATAGTGGACTCAAGAGCATCAGAATTATAACCCTTAACTAAGAACCTATCCTTTAGCAGCTGGGCTTGTTGGAGGAATTCATGTTCATGAGTACAATTCCTCCTAAGTCTGATGAATTGACTCTTAGGTATTCCACCCAACCAAGCCTTGTGATGACAGCTGTCAACAGGCAGGTACGAGTTACGGTCTGTGTCCTTGAAAAAAGTACTGGTGACAAACTGATTGTCCACTATGGAAATATTGAGGTCTAGGAAATGGATATTAGTGGAACTATATTCAAAAGACAAATGAATACCTCCCGTGTTATCATTCAAGAATGACATGAATGTCTCGAGAGATGAGGTGTCCCCTTTCCACAGGAGGAGGATGTCGTCTATATAACGCACCCAAAGAACCAGCTCGGGTGCGTCCTAAGGAAAGACGACATCCTCCTCCCATTTGGCCATAAAGAGGTTGGCCAAACTAGGGGCGAACTTCGCCCCCATGGCCACACCCCTTTGTTGTAAAAAGTATTGGTGATTGAACCAAAAGTAATTCCTCCCGGTGGCAAATATCAACAGATCTAGAATGAAATCTCGATGTGAAGGAGAGATAGATTTATCTGTCTTTAAGAAATGGTCAACAGCATTTAAACCCTGATCATGAGGGATACAAGTATAGAGAGAGGTGACATCTGCTGTCACCATCAGATGTTCACCTTCTAACTTGATATTTTTCAGCCTGTTGATAACATCACAGGTATCCTTAATGAAGGAAGGAGTTTCAATAACCAGCGGTTGTAGATAGAAATCGATGTATTTGCCAATACGTGATGTAATAGAATTGATGCCGCTAATAATAGGGCGACCAGGAGGATTTACCGGGTTTTTATGTACTTTCGGTAAATAGTACATGACTGGGATGCGAGGGGCTGTGGGAACCAAAAAAGACCTTTCTTTCTTGTTTATTAAGTTCCTTTCATAGCCTTTCTCCACCAGTCTCACCAATTCCTTCTTAAAAGAAGTAGTAGGGTTATTTTGTATTTTAATATAGGTGTCTTGATCGCCTAGGATTCTACCCATTTCATCATAGTAGTCCTGTTTATCAAGGACGACGATGCCGCCGCCCTTGTCTGCAGGGCGCACTATGAGGTCTTTTTGTTCACACAGAGATTTTAGACCCTTTTTCAGTTGAGGCTGTATATAGGGTTTCTTAACAGCTAACTCAGCCAGATCTTTAAACACCAAATCTTTAAACACCGCCACTGATGGAGCAACCGAACCAGGGGGGTTAAATAAAGATGGATTTGATAATCCGGAATGTTTAATAGAAGAGGTATATTCATGTGGTACTTCTGTTCTGGGTTTTGACAGAATGTACCTTTGTACATTTATTTTGCGTACATATTTGTGGACATCGATAAATGTACTAAATTTGTTAATGGGTTTGGGTGGAGCGAACTTCAAACCTCTATCCAAGGTGTATAGCTCATCAGGACTGAGTTCCACCTTGCTAAGGTTGAAGATACCGGATCCAATCAAGTTTTTATTCTTTTTTCTTTAAATCCGCCACCCCCCTCTGGTACCTCGCTTGGATCCGCACCCCTTTTTCCCTTGTTGTGTTGCCGGGGAAAATCCCATTCATGACTGGGTCCTGGGCGTGGCTGGTTATAATTAAAGGGTGAACTATTTTGATGGTCATACTCCTCATCGTATGAACGAGACTGATCATCATGTCTAGGTTGTTGCCTCAAAGGAGAAAACCTATTATGTGTGTTCACATTATATGGTTTAGCATATGTTTGTTGAGGGTAAGGTCTAAATGAAGGGGGAGAGAAATGTCTTTGATAATTCTCATTATGAGACCACTGTCCCCTAGGGGAATTCACTGGATGAGGAGGATACCAGTTATTCTTAACAGGGCCTCTTTCATGTGGTGTTTGTGGTGGATGGTTACCCTTCCAATTCTGATTTTTTGGATTTTTTCCTTTTTTATGGGGGGGACCCTTGTTTTTTGGCTTCTTTTGTGTTTTGGGTGGAAGAGAAGTTTGAACAGAGGTAGCCCCAGGAGCATTAGGAATCACATGGTCCGTCTGATTGCCATCATTAGGATCACTATTCAGTAGATTCCTTTGCCATTGAAAGACAGTACGGTTATCATAATCGGACATGTCTCTCATAAACTTTTTTTGTTTCTTAGTTTTTTGTTCCCTTTCCTCTTTCTCTAAATACTTTTGAAGATTTTCAGAGAGAGTTTTGTACTCAGCTGTGGTGTTAAAAGGGGTAACTTTTTCTTTTAACTCTTTAATCTCCCTGTCTAGGGAGGTTAATTTGGTACGTTTAATCTCAACAAGATGCCGTAATAACTGTAAACCAGCATTATTGAAATAATCGGACCAAGCCTCTAAGGCTGTATCGTCTGATTGGGGGGATACCTCGCATCTCAGGCTTCTCGGAACCATTGATTTAGAGATATAATATTCTAAAAACGCAATGTCCCATTCAGAATGTAATTCTGACACCATAAGATTTTTAAGTCTTAAAAACAAACCGCCAACCTCAGTATCGGATTTGGTGGAGATAAAAACTCCATCAGTAATTACAGTTCTATTAGCTCTGTATTCAAAAACATCCATTGCTGGCATGTTCAAACCAAGAGCGATAAAAAACTATATGTAAGTGACACAAAGAAAAAACTATGTGTACATAAGTGAATTAACACATATGTGAAAGAAAGCAGCAATAACAAAGGTCAAAAATGTGTACAAACAGAATAAAATAGAGATTATTGCGCTAACTTAAAAAATGTAAGCAGCTGACATCAATCACTGAACTAAGGAGGGTGATAAATCAATAAATACAAAAATATGTGCAGCGCTAGAAGAAAAAAATTCCCAACAAAATAAATTGTCCAATCGCAGGAAACATTCCACAAGTAACGTAAACAATTGATGGTGAGAAAAAGTCCAATATATAATGGTGCAAATCATATATAAGTGCAGCAAATCCCGTCACCAGTGAAGGTAGAAATATATTGCGCTCACCAGATGGATGGGACCCCAAAACACCTTATAGTGTAGGAGTCAAACAGGCTTAAAAATGATGGAGTGTCCCCACAGATTTTTCACCGATTCCAACGGCAACCATGCAAATCTCCGGTAGATGGAATAGTTCAGAGATTCCCCTTCCACATGGTGGGTGGTAAAACCGAAAAAAATGGAGGGACATATAGCGTAATATTGCTAAAATCAATTTAATATCAATAAAGCTGATACACTTACAGACATCCGTGAAAGACAGGCATATAAGATGTAAAACAGCTGGGCTGACCAAGTCCTCTTTACATGTTTCGGCATAAATGCCTTTTTCAAAAGATAAAGTCAGCAGGTAGCCAGTGTTCATATATATATAGAGGTAGAATTAATTGGGTACACCTGTAGGAAGTAGGCAGTGGACTGCATGGAAACCGGAAGTAAAACCGGCGTGCGTTCCAAGCCTCACTATGGTATAGCGCCAAAAATGAAGTCTATTAAATCATAAGGGGAAACAGGAAGTGATGAAATGCCTGGAGGGGATGGCATTAGCCATCGTACATCCCAAGCCTCTTTCTGAATTGTAAGACAGGAAGTGCTGACATCACATCCGGGAATAGGCGGAAGTGATGTCAGCGTCAAAACATCGAGGGGGGACGGCATTTAACCATCATCAACCCCAAGCCTCCATCTGAAGTGTAAGACCGGATATGCCGACATCACATCCGGGATTGGGCGGAAGTGATGTCAGCACGGCAAGGCGGACCGCTTTACCGGAAGTTGGAGCATATCAATACACCAGGTCAACAAAACAGAAATGGAGACAGCTCAGATTGGCCGATTCAGCGAGTAGTGAATATCGCCAATAAGAGAACAAAAAAAGGGGGAGAATAAAAAGATGACGTTATAGTTAAACAGCGCCAACAAAAAAGGGGAGAGGAAAAAATCGGTTTAGTTATCTAAACCATAATATATCAACATAGTGGGCTCATTTATTGAGAAACCAGTATATTGAAAAAAACAAAAATGTCAATTGTCCACAGTTGAAGGGACATAATAACAAATTTTGTCTATATACAGTCCATAGTCTATCTCCATATTAGGTGACCCTTAATACAGGATATCTATAACAAAAAATATTTTTATTACATAACTACATGATGTATACAGCCAAAAGACAAATATAATAAAAATATTTTAAAAAATATCGTAAATAAAAATAATAAAATCACATAAAAGAACGAATGAGGATAAAGGGAACATATAAGGCTAAAGATAGCCAGAAAGGCAGATGGGAGTGGGATATTTAGTACGCTAAGCTGTGTTTATAAAGGCGTTTATATCCCACTCTATATTCAACCCAAAAGGATGGTAGGACTTCAAAGTATAGATCCAGTATGTCTCTCTCTTAGAGACACCACGAATTTTTGAGCCACCCCTCCAGGGAGGTACATAGTGGTCTATGACCTGAAATAAAGTGCCAGTGGGATCTTTGTGGTGATAAAGAAGGTAATGTTTACCTACAGTATGCTTATCCTTGCCTGTGAGAATGCTCGTAATATGTTCATTAACACGCACATTAAAGGACCTTATAGTGCGTCCCACGTACTGCTTTTTACAGGGGCACGTTAACAAATAAACAATATGAGTAGTTATGCAAGTGGCGAAAAATTTGATATGGTGAAGACTCCCTGTGACAGAAGATTGAAAGGATGTAAATTTCCTTCTTTTATCACAATTATATTCGCACACTCTGCACTTCCGGCAGGGATAAAAACCAATAAGATCAGCAAAAAATTTTTTTGGTTTAATTGGTTCATCCGGTACATTGGGAGCTAATTGTCCTCTTAATGCAGGTGCACCTCTGAAAGTGACCGAGGGTCGTACAGGTAAAACGGTACCCAAAATGGGGTCATTTCTAAGTACATCCCAATGTTTGGATATAATTCTCTTGATGGAATTATGCTGAATAGAAAAATTGGTAAAAAAGGACCATTTAGCAAAATCAGACTGGTTTTTTGTTTTATTTCTATTTTTAGACCCAGAAAGTAATTGTGCTCTATCAATCTGGGTTACTTCCCTTATAGTGGACTCAAGAGCATCAGAATTATAACCCTTAACTAAGAACCTATCCTTTAGCAGCTGGGCTTGTTGGAGGAATTCATGTTCATGAGTACAATTCCTCCTAAGTCTGATGAATTGACTCTTAGGTATTCCACCCAACCAAGCCTTGTGATGACAGCTGTCAACAGGCAGGTACGAGTTACGGTCTGTGTCCTTGAAAAAAGTACTGGTGACAAACTGATTGTCCACTATGGAAATATTGAGGTCTAGGAAATGGATATTAGTGGAACTATATTCAAAAGACAAATGAATACCTCTCGTGTTATCATTCAAGAATGACATGAATGTCTCGAGAGATGAGGTGTCCCCTTTCCACAGGAGGAGGATGTCGTCTATATAACGCACCCAAAGAACCAGCTCGGGTGCGTCCTAAGGAAAGACGACATCCTCCTCCCATTTGGCCATAAAGAGGTTGGCCAAACTAGGGGCGAACTTCGCCCCCATGGCCACACCCCTTTGTTGTAAAAAGTATTGGTGATTGAACCAAAAGTAATTCCTCCCGGTGGCAAATATCAACAGATCTAGAATGAAATCTCGATGTGAAGGAGAGATAGATTTATCTGTCTTTAAGAAATGGTCAACAGCATTTAAACCCTGATCATGAGGGATACAAGTATAGAGAGAGGTGACATCTGCTGTCACCATCAGATGTTCACCTTCTAACTTGATATTTTTCAGCCTGTTGATAACATCACAGGTATCCTTAATGAAGGAAGGAGTTTCAATAACCAGCGGTTGTAGATAGAAATCGATGTATTTGCCAATACGTGATGTAATAGAATTGATGCCGCTAATAATAGGGCGACCAGGAGGATTTACCGGGTTTTTATGTACTTTCGGTAAATAGTACATGACTGGGATGCGAGGGGCTGTGGGAACCAAAAAAGACCTTTCTTTCTTGTTTATTAAGTTCCTTTCATAGCCTTTCTCCACCAGTCTCACCAATTCCTTCTTAAAAGAAGTAGTAGGGTTATTTTGTATTTTAATATAGGTGTCTTGATCGCCTAGGATTCTACCCATTTCATCATAGTAGTCCTGTTTATCAAGGACGACGATGCCGCCGCCCTTGTCTGCAGGGCGCACTATGAGGTCTTTCTGTTCACACAGAGATTTTAGACCCTTTTTCAGTTGAGGCTGTATATAGGGTTTCTTAACAGCTAACTCAGCCAGATCTTTAAACACCAAATCTTTAAACACCGCCACTGATGGAGCAACCGGACCAGGGGGGTTAAATAAAGATGGATTTGATAATCCGGAATGTTTAATAGAAGAGGTATATTCATGTGGTACTTCTGTTCTGGGTTTTGACAGAATGTACCTTTGTACATTTATTTTGCGTACATATTTGTGGACATCGATAAATGTACTAAATTTGTTAATGGGTTTGGGTGGAGCGAACTTCAAACCTCTATCCAAGGTGTATAGCTCATCAGGACTGAGTTCCACCTTGCTAAGGTTGAAGATACCGGATCCAATCAAGTTTTTATTCTTTTTTCTTTGGATCCGCCACCCCCCTCTGGTACCTCGCTTGGATCCGCACCCCTTTTTCCCTTGTTGTGTTGCCGGGGAAAATCCCATTCATGACTGGGTCCTGGGCGTGGCTGGTTATAATTAAAGGGTGAACTATTTTGATGGTCATACTCCTCATCGTATGAACGAGACTGATCATCATGTCTAGGTTGTTGCCTCAAAGGAGAAAACCTATTATGTGTGTTCACATTATATGGTTTAGCATATGTTTGTTGAGGGTAAGGTCTAAATGAAGGGGGAGAGAAATGTCTTTGATAATTCTCATTATGAGACCACTGTCCCCTAGGGGAATTCACTGGATGAGGAGGATACCAGTTATTCTTAACAGGGCCTCTTTCATGTGGTGTTTGTGGTGGATGGTTACCCTTCCAATTCTGATTTTTTGGATTTTTTCCTTTTTTATGGGGGGGACCCTTGTTTTTTGGCTTCTTTTGTGTTTTGGGTGGAAGAGAAGTTTGAACAGAGGTAGCCCCAGGAGCATTAGGAATCACATGGTCCGTCTGATTGCCATCATTAGGATCACTATTCAGTAGATTCCTTTGCCATTGAAAGACAGTACGGTTATCATAATCGGACATGTCTCTCATAAACTTTTTTTGTTTCTTAGTTTTTTGTTCCCTTTCCTCTTTCTCTAAATACTTTTGAAGATTTTCAGAGAGAGTTTTGTACTCAGCTGTGGTGTTAAAAGGGGTAACTTTTTCTTTTAACTCTTTAATCTCCCTGTCTAGGGAGGTTAATTTGGTACGTTTAATCTCAACAAGATGCCGTAATAACTGTAAACCAGCATTATTGAAATAATCGGACCAAGCCTCTAAGGCTGTATCGTCTGATTGGGGGGATACCTCCCATCTCAGGCTTCTCGGAACCATTGATTTAGAGATATAATATTCTAAAAACGCAATGTCCCATTCAGAATGTAATTCTGACACCATAAGATTTTTAAGTCTTAAAAACAAACCGCCAACCTCAGTATCGGATTTGGTGGAGATAAAAACTCCATCAGTAATTACAGTTCTATTAGCTCTGTATTCAAAAACATCCATTGCTGGCATGTTCAAATCAAGAGCGATAAAAAACTATATGTAAGTGACACAAAGAAAAAACTATGTGTACATAAGTGAATTAACACATATGTGAAAGAAAGCAGCAATAACAAAGGTCAAAAATGTGTACAAACAGAATAAAATAGAGATTATTGCGCTAACTTAAAAAATGTAAGCAGCTGACATCAATCACTGAACTAAGGAGGGTGATAAATCAATAAATACAAAAATATGTGCAGCGCTAGAAGAAAAAAATTCCCAACAAAATAAATTGTCCAATCGCAGGAAACATTCCACAAGTAACGTAAACAATTGATGGTGAGAAAAAGTCCAATATATAATGGTGCAAATCATATATAAGTGCAGCAAATCCCGTCACCAGTGAAGGTAGAAATATATTGCGCTCACCAGATGGATGGGACCCCAAAACACCTTATAGTGTAGGAGTCAAACAGGCTTAAAAATGATGGAGTGTCCCCACAGATTTTTCACCGATTCCAACGGCAACCATGCAAATCTCCGGTAGATGGAATAGTTCAGAGATTCCCCTTCCACATGGTGGGTGGTAAAACCGAAAAAAATGGAGGGACATATAGCGTAATATTGCTAAAATCAATTTAATATCAATAAAGCTGATACACTTACAGACATCCGTGAAAGACAGGCATATAAGATGTAAAACAGCTGGGCTGACCAAGTCCTCTTTACATGTTTCGGCATAAATGCCTTTTTCAAAAGATAAAGTCAGCAGGTAGCCAGTGTTCATATATATATAGAGGTAGAATTAATTGGGTACACCTGTAGGAAGTAGGCAGTGGACTGCATGGAAACCGGAAGTAAAACCGGCGTGCGTTCCAAGCCTCACTATGGTATAGCGCCAAAAATGAAGTCTATTAAATCATAAGGGGAAACAGGAAGTGATGAAATGCCTGGAGGGGATGGCATTAGTCTGATTTTGCTAAATGGTCCTTTTTTACCAATTTTTCTATTCAGCATAATTCCATCAAGAGAATTATATCCAAACATTGGGATGTACTTAGAAATGACCCCATTTTGGGTACCGTTTTACCTGTACGACCCTCGGTCACTTTCAGAGGTGCACCTGCATTAAGAGGACAATTAGCTCCCAATGTACCGGATGAACCAATTAAACCAAAAAATTTTTTTGCTGATCTTATTGGTTTTTATCCCTGCCGGAAGTGCAGAGTGTGCGAATATAATTGTGATAAAAGAAGGAAATTTACATCCTTTCAATCTTCTGTCACAGGGAGTCTTCACCATATCAAATTTTTCGCCACTTGCATAACTACTCATATTGTTTATTTGTTAACGTGCCCCTGTAAAAAGCAGTACGTGGGACGCACTATAAGGTCCTTTAATGTGCGTGTTAATGAACATATTACGAGCATTCTCACAGGCAAGGATAAGCATACTGTAGGTAAACATTACCTTCTTTATCACCACAAAGATCCCACTGGCACTTTATTTCAGGTCATAGACCAGTATGTACCTCCCTGGAGGGGTGGCTCAAAAATTCGTGGTGTCTCTAGGAGAGAGACATACTGGATCTATACTTTGAAGTCCTACCATCCTTTTGGGTTGAATATAGAGTGGGATATAAACGCCTTTATAAACACAGCTTAGCGTACTAAATATCCCACTCCCATCTGCCTTTCTGGCTATCTTTAGCCTTATATGTTCCCTTTATCCTCATTCGTTCTTTTATGTGATTTTATTATTTTTATTTACGATATTTTTTAAAATATTTTTATTATATTTGTCTTTTGGCTGTATACATCATGTAGTTATGTAATAAAAATATTTTTTGTTATAGATATCCTGTATTAAGGGTCACCTAATATGGAGATAGACTATGGACTGTATATAGACAAAATTTGTTATTATGTCCCTTCAACTGTGGACAATTGACATTTTTGTTTTTTTCAATATACTGGTTTCTCAATAAATGAGCCCACTATGTTGATATATTATGGTTTAGATAACTAAACCGATTTTTTCCTCTCCCCTTTTTTGTTGGCGCTGTTTAACTATAACGTCATCTTTTTATTCTCCCCCTTTTTTTGTTCTCTTATTGGCGATATTCACTACTCGCTGAATCGGCCAATCTGAGCTGTCTCCATTTCTGTTTTGTTGACCTGGTGTATTGATATGCTCCAACTTCCGGTAAAGCGGTCCGCCTTGCCGTGCTGACATCACTTCCGCCCAATCCCGGATGTGATGTCGGCATATCCGGTCTTACACTTCAGATGGAGGCTTGGGGTTGATGATGGTTAAATGCCGTCCCCCCTCGATGTTTTGACGCTGACATCACTTCCGCCTATTCCCGGATGTGATGTCAGCACTTCCTGTCTTACAATTCAGAAAGAGGCTTGGGATGTACGATGGCTAATGCCATCCCCTCCAGGCATTTCATCACTTCCTGTTTCCCCTTATGATTTAATAGACTTCATTTTTGGCGCTATACCATAGTGAGGCTTGGAACGCACGCCGGTTTTACTTCCGGTTTCCATGCAGTCCACTGCCTACTTCCTACAGGTGTACCCAATTCATTCTACCTCTATATATATATGAACACTGGCTACCTGCTGACTTTATCTTTTGAAAAAGGCATTTATGCCGAAACATGTAAAGAGGACTTGGTCAGCCCAGCTGTTTTACATCTTATATGCCTGTCTTTCACGGATGTCTGTAAGTGTATCAGCTTTATTGATATTAAATTGATTTTAGCAATATTACGCTATATGTCCCTCCATTTTTTTCGGTTTTACCACCCACCATGTGGAAGGGGAATCTCTGAACTATTCCATCTACCGGAGATTTGCATGGTTGCCGTTGGAATCGGTGAAAAATCTGTGGGGACACTCCATCATTTTTAAGCCTGTTTGACTCCTACACTATAAGGTGTTTTGGGGTCCCATCCATCTGGTGAGCGCAATATATTTCTACCTTCACTGGTGACGGGATTTGCTGCACTTATATATGATTTGCACCATTATATATTGGACTTTTTCTCACCATCAATTGTTTACGTTACTTGTGGAATGTTTCCTGCGATTGGACAATTTATTTTGTTGGGAATTTTTTTCTTCTAGCGCTGCACATATTTTTGTATTTATTGATTTATCACCCTCCTTAGTTCAGTGATTGATGTCAGCTGCTTACATTTTTTAAGTTAGCGCAATAATCTCTATTTTATTCTGTTTGTACACATTTTTGACCTTTGTTATTGCTGCTTTCTTTCACATATGTGTTAATTCACTTATGTACACATAGTTTTTTCTTTGTGTCACTTACATATAGTTTTTTATCGCTCTTGATTTGAACATGCCAGCAATGGATGTTTTTGAATACAGAGCTAATAGAACTGTAATTACTGATGGAGTTTTTATCTCCACCAAATCCGATACTGAGGTTGGCGGTTTGTTTTTAAGACTTAAAAATCTTATGGTGTCAGAATTACATTCTGAATGGGACATTGCGTTTTTAGAATATTATATCTCTAAATCAATGGTTCCGAGAAGCCTGAGATGGGAGGTATCCCCCCAATCAGACGATACAGCCTTAGAGGCTTGGTCCGATTATTTCAATAATGCTGGTTTACAGTTATTACGGCATCTTGTTGAGATTAAACGTACCAAATTAACCTCCCTAGACAGGGAGATTAAAGAGTTAAAAGAAAAAGTTACCCCTTTTAACACCACAGCTGAGTACAAAACTCTCTCTGAAAATCTTCAAAAGTATTTAGAGAAAGAGGAAAGGGAACAAAAAACTAAGAAACAAAAAAAGTTTATGAGAGACATGTCCGATTATGATAACCGTACTGTCTTTCAATGGCAAAGGAATCTACTGAATAGTGATCCTAATGATGGCAATCAGACGGACCATGTGATTCCTAATGCTCCTGGGGCTACCTCTGTTCAAACTTCTCTTCCACCCAAAACACAAAAGAAGCCAAAAAACAAGGGTCCCCCCCATAAAAAAGGAAAAAATCCAAAAAATCAGAATTGGAAGGGTAACCATCCACCATAAACACCACATGAAAGAGGCCCTGTTAAGAATAACTGATATCCTCCTCATCCAGTGAATTCCCCTAGGGGACAGTGGTCTCATAATGAGAATTATCAAAGACATTTCTCTCCCCCTTCATTTAGACCTTACCCTCAACAAACATATGCTAAACCATATAATGTGAACACACATAATAGGTTTTCTCCTTTGAGGCAACAACCTAGACATGATGATCAGTCTCGTTCATACGATGAGGAGTATGACCATCAAAATAGTTCACCCTTTAATTATAACCAGCCACGCCCAGGACCCAGTCATGAATGGGATTTTCCCCGGCAACACAACAAGGGAAAAAGGGGTGCGGATCCAAGCGAGGTACCAGAGGGGGGTGGCGGATCCAAAGAAAAAAGAATAAAAACTTGATTGGATCCGGTATCTTCAACCTTAGCAAGGTGGAACTCAGTCCTGATGAGCTATACACCTTGGATAGAGGTTTGAAGTTCGCTCCACCCAAACCCATTAACAAATTTAGTACATTTATCGATGTCCACAAATATGTACGCAAAATAAATGTACAAAGGTACATTCTGTCAAAACCCAGAACAGAAGTACCACATGAATATACCTCTTCTATTAAACATTCCGGATTATCAAATCCATCTTTATTTAACCCCCCTGGTCCGGTTGCTCCATCAGTGGCGGTGTTTAAAGATTTGGTGTTTAAAGATCTGGCTGAGTTAGCTGTTAAGAAACCCTATATACAGCCTCAACTGAAAAAGGGTCTAAAATCTCTGTGTGAACAGAAAGACCTCATAGTGCGCCCTGCAGACAAGGGCGGCGGCATCGTCGTCCTTGATAAACAGGACTACTATGATGAAATGGGTAGAATCCTAGGCGATCAAGACACCTATATTAAAATACAAAATAACCCTACTACTTCTTTTAAGAAGGAATTGGTGAGACTGGTGGAGAAAGGCTATGAAAGGAACTTAATAAACAAGAAAGAAAGGTCTTTTTTGGTTCCCACAGCCCCTCGCATCCCAGTCATGTACTATTTACCGAAAGTACATAAAAACCCGGTAAATCCTCCTGGTCGCCCTATTATTAGCGGCATCAATTCTATTACATCACGTATTGGCAAATACATTGATTTCTATCTACAACCGCTGGTTATTGAAACTCCTTCCTTCATTAAGGATACCTGTGATGTTATCAACAGGCTGAAAAATATCAAGTTAGAAGGTGAACATCTGATGGTGACAGCAGATGTCACCTCTCTCTATACTTGTATCCCTCATGATCAGGGTTTAAATGCTGTTGACCATTTCTTAAAGACAGATAAATCTATCTCTCCTTCACATCGAGATTTCATTCTAGATCTGTTGATATTTGCCACCGGGAGGAATTACTTTTGGTTCAATCACCAATACATTTTACAACAAAGGGGTGTGGCCATGGGGGCGAAGTTCGCCCCTAGTTTGGCCAACCTCTTTATGGCCAAATGGGAGGAGGATGTCGTCTTTCCTTATGACGCACCCGAGCTGGTTCTTTGGGTGCGTTATATAGACGACATCCTCCTCCTGTGGAAAGGGGACACCTCATCTCTCGAGACATTCATGTCATTCTTGAATGATAACACGAGAGGTATTCATTTGTCTTTTGAATATAGTTCCACTAATATCCATTTCCTAGACCTCAATATTTCCATAGTGGACAATCAGTTTGTCACCAGTACTTTTTTCAAGGACACAGACCGTAACTCGTACCTGCCTGTTGACAGCTGTCATCACAAGGCTTGGTTGGGTGGAATACCTAAGAGTCAATTCATCAGACTTAGGAGGAATTGTACTCATGAACATGAATTCCTCCAACAAGCCCAGCTGCTAAAGGATAGGTTCTTAGTTAAGGGTTATAATTCTGATGCTCTTGAGTCCACTATAAGGGAAGTAACCCAGATTGATAGAGCACAATTACTTTCTGGGTCTAAAAATAGAAATAAAACAAAAAACCAGTCTGATTTTGCTAAATGGTCCTTTTTTACCAATTTTTCTATTCAGCATAATTCCATCAAGAGAATTATATCCAAACATTGGGATGTACTTAGAAATGACCCCATTTTGGGTACCGTTTTACCTGTACGACCCTCGGTCACTTTCAGAGGTGCACCTGCATTAAGAGGACAATTAGCTCCCAATGTACCGGATGAACCAATTAAACCAAAAAAATTTTTTGCTGATCTTATTGGTTTTTATCCCTGCCGGAAGTGCAGAGTGTGCGAATATAATTGTGATAAAAGAAGGAAATTTACATCCTTTCAATCTTCTGTCACAGGGAGTCTTCACCATATCAAATTTTTCGCCACTTGCATAACTACTCATATTGTTTATTTGTTAACGTGCCCCTGTAAAAAGCAGTACGTGGGACGCACTATAAGGTCCTTTAATGTGCGTGTTAATGAACATATTACGAGCATTCTCACAGGCAAGGATAAGCATACTGTAGGTAAACATTACCTTCTTTATCACCACAAAGATCCCACTGGCACTTTATTTCAGGTCATAGACCAGTATGTACCTCCCTGGAGGGGTGGCTCAAAAATTCGTGGTGTCTCTAGGAGAGAGACATACTGGATCTATACTTTGAAGTCCTACCATCCTTTTGGGTTGAATATAGAGTGGGATATAAACGCCTTTATAAACACAGCTTAGCGTACTAAATATCCCACTCCCATCTGCCTTTCTGGCTATCTTTAGCCTTATATGTTCCCTTTATCCTCATTCGTTCTTTTATGTGATTTTATTATTTTTATTTACGATATTTTTTAAAATATTTTTATTATATTTGTCTTTTGGCTGTATACATCATGTAGTTATGTAATAAAAATATTTTTTGTTATAGATATCCTGTATTAAGGGTCACCTAATATGGAGATAGACTATGGACTGTATATAGACAAAATTTGTTATTATGTCCCTTCAACTGTGGACAATTGACATTTTTGTTTTTTTCAATATACTGGTTTCTCAATAAATGAGCCCACTATGTTGATATATTATGGTTTAGATAACTAAACCGATTTTTTCCTCTCCCCTTTTTTGTTGGCGCTGTTTAACTATAACGTCATCTTTTTATTCTCCCCCTTTTTTTGTTCTCTTATTGGCGATATTCACTACTCGCTGAATCGGCCAATCTGAGCTGTCTCCATTTCTGTTTTGTTGACCTGGTGTATTGATATGCTCCAACTTCCGGTAAAGCGGTCCGCCTTGCCGTGCTGACATCACTTCCGCCCAATCCCGGATGTGATGTCGGCATATCCGGTCTTACACTTCAGATGGAGGCTTGGGGTTGATGATGGTTAAATGCCGTCCCCCCTCGATGTTTTGACGCTGACATCACTTCCGCCTATTCCCGGATGTGATGTCAGCACTTCCTGTCTTACAATTCAGAAAGAGGCTTGGGATGTACGATGGCTAATGCCATCCCCTCCAGGCATTTCATCACTTCCTGTTTCCCCTTATGATTTAATAGACTTCATTTTTGGCGCTATGCCATAGTGAGGCTTGGAACGCACGCCGGTTTTACTTCCGGTTTCCATGCAGTCCACTGCCTACTTCCTACAGGTGTACCCAATTAATTCTACCTCTATATATATATGAACACTGGCTACCTGCTGACTTTATCTTTTGAAAAAGGCATTTATGCCGAAACATGTAAAGAGGACTTGGTCAGCCCAGCTGTTTTACATCTTATATGCCTGTCTTTCACGGATGTCTGTAAGTGTATCAGCTTTATTGATATTAAATTGATTTTAGCAATATTACGCTATATGTCCCTCCATTTTTTTCGGTTTTACCACCCACCATGTGGAAGGGGAATCTCTGAACTATTCCATCTACCGGAGATTTGCATGGTTGCCGTTGGAATCGGTGAAAAATCTGTGGGGACACTCCATCATTTTTAAGCCTGTTTGACTCCTACACTATAAGGTGTTTTGGGGTCCCATCCATCTGGTGAGCGCAATATATTTCTACCTTCACTGGTGACGGGATTTGCTGCACTTATATATGATTTGCACCATTATATATTGGACTTTTTCTCACCATCAATTGTTTACGTTACTTGTGGAATGTTTCCTGCGATTGGACAATTTATTTTGTTGGGAATTTTTTTCTTCTAGCGCTGCACATATTTTTGTATTTATTTTTTTATGGTTATTTTACAGTTCTCATCATCCCCATAATTTTGTTAGATTGCCACCCTCAGACTGGTAGTATACTGGTGGATTTTTTTTTCCTTGTTCGATTTTGTTCCGTGCAATTTTTCTTCCTTTATGGTTACTTGTGGTTCTGTAGAGATTGCTACGTATTGATGGATGACATGTGGACAGTCTATATTATCATTCATCATCAGTTACCTTTCCTATTTCCAACAAAAAATCACACACCACTTAGGCCAAAAGGAAAAATTCAGCACATCGTTGTAGGTGCTCGCCTCGGCTCACCACTGCAGAACATGAGGATACCAGAGAGAAATATGGCCGCACATCACAGCTGAAATAGTTCTAGTTACATTACTTTATTCATCGCCAGGTCAGGCAGAAAAGGGAGAAGTTGACGCGTTTCACACAAACATACACTGCTTGTTCACAACATCGATATGGAAAAAAAAACACATGCTATTTAAAGTGCAAGTTCAAAAAGAGACCACACCTCAAATCACCTGTGTTTGATTGCCTGCTAATGCATGACCATTCCATACTCCTAATAAAAAGATTTGTATAATGAGCGTAATCACACAAAATCCAGAAATGATATAAAATGATAACATCCATAAAAAGGAAAAATACAAATAAAAAAGAAAACCAAGAAAAAAGAAAGAAAAACGCAGAAAAAACAAAAACATGAGCCATCTACAATGTGAGTGCATACCAGAAAACAAACACAAATGTAAATGAACGATGAAGTTTGGTCGTGTCTTCTGTGAGGGATCGCTAATAGTCTTGGTTCCATATAGGGATTGAGTTACTATAATCGGGCTACCATGATAGTTTTTAGATATGGAACTGATTTTTTATAGTTATATATAAATTTTCTTTTTATATAACTGTTCCATTGATTTTCTACTATGGTGTAGCTCTCCTTCATGCACATTGGGATTTATGATTTAACTTTAAAACAATAGTGTCCATCTAATCTAGACAGGGGATGTATATGCTTACTATGACAACTCCTGGACATTGGATTAGATATGTCCTTATCAACAATAAATTGCTTATTTATTGTTTTCTCCCGGTCGGATATTTATATATTTACATATTCCTTTGTGCATGAGGTGGGCCATATTATATACACTATACACCATACATCATGAACGTGAAATACAGTATTTATCGGCGTATAACACGTACTTTTTCCTCCTACAAATGGAGGGCAAAGCTGCAGTGTGTGTTATACGCCGATATATATATAAAAAAAAAACCCAGGCAGCGCCGAGAGGCAGAGGGGGACGGGCCGGGCCGAGGAGAAGGAAGGACGATCGGTTGCTGTCATAGGAAGTCCCGCCTCCTATGATAGACAGCACAGTGGCCAGGACGTGTGACGTCTATCATAGGCGCCGGGACTTCAGATGGCCCACCCCCGCTCTGTGTAATGGTGCTGGCGAGGCTGCAATAAATGACACTGCGCTGGCAAGGCTGCAATAGATGACACTGCGCTGGTGAGGCTGCAATAAACTATACTGCGCTGGTGAGGCTGCATTCATGGGCACTGGTGAGGCTGCATTGCTGCACACTGGGCTGATGAGGCTGCATTCATGGGCACTGGTGAGGCTGCATTTGATTAAAAAATAATTTTTTAAACTTTTTTTCCTGAAATTTCCCTCCTAAAATTGAGGTGCGTGTTTTGCGCCGGTGCATGTTATATGCCGATAAATACGGTATATTATGTGTGCCATGTGTTTTTTGTGTATGAGAGATTTTTTTTTGTATGTTTTCATTTACATTTGTGTTTGTTTTCTGGTATGCAATCACATTGTAGATAGCGCGTATTTTTGTATTTTCTGCGTTTTACTTTCTTTTTTCTTGGTTTTCTTTTTATTTTATTTGTATTTTTCCTTTTTATGGATGTTATTATCATTTTATATAATTTCTAGTTTTTGTGTGATTACGCTCTTTATACAAATGTTTTTTATTAGGATCATGGAATGGTCATGCATTAGCTGGCAACCAAATACAGGTGATTTGAGGTGTGGTCTCTCTTTGAACTTACAGTTTTTTTTTAAAATCAGAAAAGTTTTATTGAATATAGAAAAAAAAAAACACACTCTCCAATTTACAGACATGGCATTAGCCTACAGCAAACAATGCAAAATACAGTCATCCCAGTGTCCCCATCATCTGGCAGAACAGTCTGAACCCCATAACACAGGTTCCACATCCACCCTCCAACAGTGCTGATGAAGAGGAGCAGCGTACTGTCCAGACAGTAAAAACAGTGCATGGCCTACCCCTCCCAAAGTTATTGCATTAGTCTAGCCATTACAAGTTCCCCGGGACTCAGCCCAGGCGTGTCCAGCAAGGGTGACCACAATTTTTCAAATCTTGTTGGGCTGCCTCTATGTTGATAGATATACCTTTCCATAATTAAAGTGTTTCCCATATGTGAAATCCAGGAGGCCACTGAGGGTGGCGTGGAGGATTTCCAACTCAGGAGGAGGAGCTTACGAGCTGAAACAGAGCCCTAGAGAATGCCACTCGAGCCAGTTCTTCCGGGACAACATCCTCCAGAGCTCCCAGTATAAAGTAAATTGGATCAAGTGGAACAGTGGTCTGGAACAACCGGTTAAGGGTGCCCAGCACTTCACTCCAATACCTATGGAGCTTCAGGCATCGCCACAACAGGTGAATGAGATCCCCCTGGTGGTGGCCACACCCAGCACAGGAGGGGTCTGGCTGCCCTCCCATTCTATGCAATCTAACCGGGTGTAGTGCACCCGAAGGACTATATACAGCTGTGAGTGAGGCCTATTGCGCAAGATTAAGAGAACATGTGGGAATAGAGAATAGGACGTCCTCCCATTGGTCATCGGTCAATGGGCCTACATCCACCTCCCAAAGAGAGCGTGCCCTCGTGGGGTAAGACTTCAGGTGATGTCCTAGTAACATCTGATAGCATTGCGAGATTAATCCCTTAGTTTCTGTATACGTCTGCAACAGATGGACGATAGGAGAGCTAGACAAAGTCCAGTCGCCCTCCTCCCGCTGTGCGCCCCCTGCATGCCGAAGCTGGAGATAGGAATATTACATGGAGGGGGGCAAGTTGAACCTACCCTGCAGCTCCGGGAAAGACAGTAATCTGCCATCCCTGAAAAAATGTGCCAACAAAGTCACACCAAAAAATTCTCCACCTAGGGCCTTGCTGCAATTTTGCTAGTTCGTCATAGGAGGAGTTGTCTCATATCAGGCTGTATGCAGTGAATCCTGTCACACCCTGCATCTGCCTGCTTTTATTCCAGATCTTTTGAATCAAATTAAAAGTGGGTAGCTGTTTGTTTGATTTGTGAAATTCCTGCACCTCCAGGCCTATAGGAAAGGTGTCCGATCCAGAACCCAGCAGCATCAGCCGCACGAGAAGTCCGCCCAATCAGGGGAAAAGGAGTCTATCAGTTGCTGCAGCTGAGCCGCTATATAGTATATCCAGGGGTTCGGTGTCTTTAGGGCGCTGTAATTGTTCTATTTTAATTCTAGGATATCCTGATTTCCACAACAACCGGCGGAAAAGGGTATTAACCACTCAAAATATTTTTAAGTGAATCACAACCGGGGAGTTATGCAAAAAGTAAAGGAGCTGTGGCATCAATATCATTTTTATAAGATTAGCTCTTCACGCTAGTGACAGCTTAAGCGTATTCCACGTATTAATTTTATCCCGAAATCGGGAAAACAGGGGGTGTATATTTAAAGGATAGTAGTCTGCCAGTCGGGGCGATATTTGCTCTCCTAAGTATTTAAATGAGGGCACTGCCAGTATTGGGCATGAGGGAGGAAGATCCTCCCCCTGATCCCCGTCCAGCATCAAAACGGCCGACTTGGACCAGTTGATAGTTAGACCAGAGTAATGTCCAAAGCGCGAAAGCACCGACATCACCTCAGTGACAGAGGAGGTGTTGTCCCCCAAGAAAAGGAGCATGTCGTCTGTATACAACATGATCGTCTCATGGAGGGCCCCATATTCAAATCCCAAGATCCCTGGGTTAGCCCTAACCAGGGCCGCCAGGGTCTCTATGGCGATGGCGAAGACAAAGGCGAAGGACAACCCAGCCGTGTACCTCTGCCCAAAGCGAACGCCTGGGACATCTTACCTGACATCCGGATGGTCGCCTGTGGGGATGAATAAAGCAATGCAATAAATTGGTTGCCAAACCCAAATTTAGACAGGAGCGCCTATAGATATCGCCAAACCACACTATCAAAAGCTTTGTTGTCGTCCAAAGATAGTAGAGCTCTGTGTCCCCCATTGTCTGCCTTTAGCTGCATGTTAAGATAAAGGCGTCTAAGGTTCGTGGCAGTAGACTTGTGCGGCTTGAAACCAGCCTGATCAGGGTGTATGATTGATGAGAGAACACCATTGACCCGGAGTGCCAGGACCTTTGCTAGGATCTTAACATCACTTTGAAGAAGAGAAATGGGCCTGTACGATCCCGGGTCAAGCGGATCCTTTCCGGGCTTAAGCAACAATATCACATTAGCCCTAGCCATTGAGGGTGGGAGGTGCCCCTCCTCGATAGCTGCATTAAACACCTCCAGTAACCGTGGCAAGAGCTGTTCGCCATACTGAGTATATACCTCCATGGGCAGATCATCCTCCCCTGGGGCCTTGCACATCGGGAATGAGCGTGCTGCCACCTGTAATTCCTCTAGGGTCAGAAGGGCATCCAACGCTCTCTTGTCCCCCTCGGACAAGGAGGGCAGGTCAATCCCAGAGAGGTATGTCTAAGGATCTTGATCATCGTAAGCATCCTGTGACCCATAAAGGTCACCATAGAAGGCAGCCAGTTCAGAGATAATTTGTGTTGGTTCATGAACCACCCTGCCCCTAGAGGAACGAACAGCACCTATGGCCGGGGACTGCTGTTGAGATCTGGCAATTTTTGCCAACAAGCGTCCCGTCTTTTCCCCCTCCTCATAGAAAGCTAGCTTAGTGAAAAACCTCTTGCGTTCCACAGAGGAGGATCACAGACGGTCCAATGAACTTACACTTTAAATAGTATGTATTTTTGCCATTTCGATGTTGTGATCAAGCGCGGTATGTTCGTGTGAAACACATCAACTTTTCCCTTTTCTGCCTGACCTGGCGATGAATAAAGAAATGTAACTAGTTTTATTTCAGCTGTGGTGTGTGGCCATATTTCTTTCTGGTATTCTCACCTTTCCTATTTGCTAGTCAACAATTGTCCATTGTACCACATGCTATACATTACCTATTGTTACAGAAGCAGTTTTATTGCTCTTATAATGGATGGTCCATCTGTCTTTCTATATTCTGATGAACTTCCTCTGGTTTTCTTTTTGCCTTTTGTAATTTTTGTATTACTGTTCTGTACAAAATTGTAATAAAAAGTGATTATAATAAAAAAAAATATATTTTTTTTCAAGTGCAAGATGTGTAGGTACCTTAATTTTATCAGTTTCTTGTAATTCCCTGTACAGCAGAGCTCGGATTGGCTCCTATTAGTATGACATTAAGCTCACCTTAAAGAGTATGCAGTCTTTGTGCTGCAAACTCTATAAAAGTGGAACTCAAGGCCAACCCCAATGAAGTCTAGACTGTACATACATATTCATTGTCTGGAATAAGGGCCCATTTTAAAGTGCAGTTAGGCCCCATTCAGATTCCATTATTATTTGAAAGCGATTCACACACATTTTCACTTTCAATGGGCTACCTTGTCACAGCAAATAAGTTCAGGGACAAGACTTTGGCCCTAGGCCACGCACGTTTGGTCAAGAGGCAAAATGCACATCGCATTTGAATGGCTCCTATATGTACGCCATGCATTTTGCAACAATTTTAGTGTGATTTGGAATCACCAAGTGGGAACAGGGCCTAAATCCAGTGTTGCGTGCTCATGCGTGTTCCATTAGGCCAGTCCGTTCATTTGAATGGGCTGCCCAATGAACCATGGGCCCACTGCATGTTATTTCATTGTGCAGCAATACATGTTCATTTGCAAGGTGCATTGGGGTGCCATTCATTCTGACTAGCACCAAATCACACCAACACATGGAACTTGCCCTTACGACTACACAATAGCATAACTGTGCCCTTAAGGTTTATTGGAAGCCAACCTTCTCCGGGAATTATGGAATTGTCATGGCAGGAGTAAAAACTAAACACATTTATATTTATGTAGCGGGGATAAGATGAAAGATTTTGGTGAAAGTTTGCTGAACAACTACAGGTTTTGCCTTATTTAGCCCCTAATTGACTCCAATACATTTAGTAGAAGTGTCAGCAAAATTCTTGGGCAGAGTAGAGCCATTCTATCTGGTCAGCGACAGAACAAAGCATCAATCTGATCCATCCTGGAAGCACAGAGAGAAGAGTGGGTATTTAAAGTCCCTGAACTACAGCAGCTGCATGGGCACTGGCAACTCAGAATTGACAGAGTATGTACACAGCATGAACAAGATGGGAAGAATGTACAGTGTTAGTTCACCTTTTCATTTTTTCGGAAACGCTACTTAGGCAGAACTACACCAAAAAGGGGAAGTTACACTTATTTTCCTCATCCCACCCTTCTTTGCCACATTTGGTTGGTATTATTTTTATTTTTTTTTGGGGTGGGAGCAGGTACCTGATGCCTGGGCGATCTGAGTGGAAGCTCTCTCACCCTCCTTTGTCACATTTGGATGGTATTATTAATATTTTGTGTAGGTAGGTGTGTACCGCGCTCAGGAAAAATTAAATAAATATTAACTGAAATAATGGTGAACTTAAATGCAGCTGTTCAAAATGGTAATGACCAAATCTGTTAAAGTGCAGTGCAAATACAGCGCAAAGATAAGTGAAAAAACTAATGACAATATTTAAAATTTCTAGAATGCAGCTGTTCATAAATAGTGGTAACCCAAAATTCACAAATGCAAGAAAATTATATATCACAGCGCAAACAATAGTGAATCATGTATAATAATTAGGTGATTACGTTCTACTCAAAAACTCATAAAGTGCACTGTGCAATTATGTGCAAAAAAATGGGGCTGGAGTGTAGAAACCATGTAAACATATACTATATAAATAAAGTGCCAGTCCAGATGTAATAGTTCTTTAAGATCTCAGTAGATGATAAGATATACACAGTCCCAAAAAATGTCTCACGAAAGTGCTGGAGTGCCAGGAAGAAAGTGCACAAAACATGCAATCTTTTGTGGTGCAGTGAGCAAGTGCCGGGCCTCCCCCTTTGGGTGTTCACTTACCGGACAATGGTGACCCCTATGCTGTATAGCAATAGAGATCGACAGGGCTTATGTCCAAGTAAGGAACCGGCTATCACAACTCCTCCAAGGCGAATGTATCTCCACAGATGTAAATGCCCCGATACATGTATTGGAGAAAAGGATGCTCACATAGTGTAAATCCGATACAAGGTTTTTATTGTGCAAATAATAGAAATAAACTCACATTTCGTTGCTAAGTTAAAGGCATATATGATAAAATTCTCGTCCTTCCTGGTAGCTGGTGCCGCTAGAACGCCCCGTGGTTTCGGCGTGCGTTCCACCGCACCGGAAGTGACGTATCGCTAGGACGTAGACCGGAGCACTTCCGGTCTACGTCCTAGCGATACGTCACTTCCGGTGCGGTGGAACGCACGCCGAAACCACGGGGCGTTCTAGCGGCACCAGCTACCAGGAAGGACGAGAATTTTATCATATATGCCTTTAACTTAGCAACGAAATGTGAGTTTATTTCTATTATTTGCACAATAAAAACCTTGTATCGGATTTACACTATGTGAGACTCCTTTTCTCCAATACATGTATCGGGGCATTTACATCTGTGGAGATACATTCGCCTTGGAGGAGTTGTGATAGCCGGTTCCTTACTTGGACATAAGCCCTGTCGATCTCTATTGCTTTACAGCATAGGGGTCACCATTGTCCGGTAAGTGAACACCCAAAGGGGGAGGCCCGGCACTTGCTCACTGCACCACAAAAGATTGCATGTTTTGTGCACTTTCTTCCTGGCACTCCAGCACTTTCGTGAGACATTTTTTGGGACTGTGTATATCTTATCATCTACTGAGATCTTAAAGAACTATTACATCTGGACTGGCACTTTATTTATATAGTATATGTTTACATGGTTTCTACACTCCAGCCCCATTTTTTGCACATAATTGCACGGTGCACTTTATGAGTTTTTGATTATTAATATTTTCTTTTGGGGTGGGAGCAGGTACCCGATGCCAAGGCGATCTGAGTGGAAGCTCTCCCACCCGCTTGCAGCCTTCTGGGACACATCACAGGTCCCAGAAAACTGCGTGACCTTTCACAAAGTGAAGTGTGGCTCCCACGTGCACTGAGCAGCCAGCTGTGAAGCCGCAAGGAGTCACAGCTGTATGCCACAGTTAACATGCCGGCGCTGTGGACCGAAGACTAATAAAGAAAACAGCTCAGGTGAGGACAGCGGTGGATCCTTGGACAGGTGAGTGACAGTTTATTAAAAGTTAGCAGCTACAGTATTTGTGGCTGCTGACTTTTCATTTTTACACCCCTGACTGAAGCTCCTCTAACATTTATATTCTGTATATGACAGACCAACCACACATTCAAAAAGACCATCCTGACTTATACGCCAACAGCATGCATCCTTTTTAAAGGAAGAAAAAAATAAAAAGGGGGGGGGGGTGCCTGCATTTTACAAGTAATCCATAAAACGGAGCCTGGGGTGTCCTACTCTCTGAGAGGAGAGGTCAGTCACATTGTTTTGCCCAGGCCCTCCCGGTAATTTTTTATTTTTTTTTAAGGACTGGCCTAGGAAATTGCACACCACTGATTGAAGCAGCACAGGAGGTGTGGCTACCTCTTCCCTCAAAACAGTGCATTTATCTCCTCTTCCACAATCATTCTCAGCCCCACTACAGTAAGGGCCCTTTCACACACGGAGTCCGCCAGGTGGATGACAGCTGTTCTCCATGCTGTGTGCGGAGACAAAGCTGTCAGGTCCCCCATGCATCTCTTTGGGGGAATCGGATGGGAACAGACCGTCTGTCCATTCTCATCCGATCCCATCCGCTGGACGGATGGAAACTAGGGTTTGCATCCGTCCAGATTCGATGGATCGGATGGCAGCGGACATGTCTCCGCTGACATCCGATGCCCCATAGAGATGCATGGGGTGACCGTTCAGATCCGCCAAAAAAACTGAGAGGCGGATCTGAACGGTCCGCCTGTGTGAAAGGGGCCTTAGTGTTTTAACAAGTCTCCCATTACTGTGAAGAGAATTAGGGTTTTCCTTGCATCCAAAGCAAGCAAAGTGCTAAGAGTATTAGTATAGAACAGCACTGTTCTTTTATGATTTAGATGTACAGTAATACCTTGGTTTGTGAGTAACATGGCATACGAGCATTTAGCAAAACGAGAAAACCTTTTTTTTTTTAAATTGTAAAAAAAAGAAAAAGTGAAATTACACTTACAATGTATATCCCACGTTTAGGAGTATGGTGCTCACCCATGTAAAGCCGCTGGTGTATACAGTATTGTATGTGGCCAGAGGTCCGGGAGCACTGGTGGCTCCCAGTGGGCATAACATGTGTTTGGAGCACCCGGAAGTGTCAACAGTTCCTGAGTGTCTCATAGTGAGAATGTATACACCAGCAGCTTTTCTGTATACACCGGCAGCTTTACATGGATGGGCACCAGACTCCTTAATGGGGGATATTGTTTTTAACATTGTGATAACATTTCAAACTGTGATCCTTCCACTGCTCGTATTGCCCTGGACCTCTGACCACGTACCGAATACACCTTACACTTTATGCTGTACTGTATTTTCTATTGCTGTAATCATTTTTATATGAATAAATAGCTTGTGTAACAAATTATCTGAGTTTATTATTTCTTATGGGCCAATTTATTTTGATATTAGAGTACTTTAGATTACAAGCTTGTTTCTGGAACTAATTATGCTCGCAATCCAAGGTATTACTGTATTTTATTTTAATATTGGTATGGCCATACTCCTGCTTTACTAATGGGCCTCTAAGCTTCAAAATGCTATGAAACCAATCTTACCTCTACAGTACCCAATTACCATCAACACTTGAATTAAAGTGAAGTAAAGCAGATTTTAAACAAATGGCTGACAGGCAAGGGTATTAATGACAGAAGAGACCCTATTGGTCTCTTCTGCCATAAATGCATCCTATTGCCTGTCAGCTGCCATGTTCACTGAGAAGCTCAGTGAACACTTAGGCTACATTCACACCTGAGCGTAGCGTTTTCTACCACGATTTTACCGTGATTTTTACCGCGATGTGCAGGCGTTTTTAGATTGAATAGAGACCAATGGAAAATGCCTGTAATCTGCCCAAAAAGAAGCTCATGTACTTTGAGCGTTGGGCGTTTTGCTCACAGCGTCAAAACACTCAGATGTGAACAGGGGCCATTGAAATGAATAGGATTTGTCTTGTTGGGTGTTTTGAGAGCTGATCCTAGAGCAGAACAACTCCCCAAAACGCCTACATGTGAACGGAGCCTTATGGCCCAAATTTATGTTGCGGCGAAGTGACTACCATGCACTGGCCTATGAAATGGGCACAGGACCAGGAAGGGAGACTGGGAAAAAATGTAATCCCACTGCAGCGCTGGAGCACACCATATGACAGGCAAGTCTGCCATAATGTACTGCTATGCTTTGATACTGGCACAATTTTTACTTTACTTCTGCTTTAACCTTACTGCAAGTGAAAGGGGCAAAATACAACAAGCCTAATACACAAATTGTGAACTGCCCCCAAAGCCCAGGTAACAGTTTCAAATCCCCATTTCCGAAGCTTGCAGGACCAAGCTTCAAATTTGTAGTTTCATAAGTAACTTGGAAAACAGGGCCTGTTCACACACATTCTTGTACGTTCCAGTGCATGTAGTTTTGCAGCCCATTCATTCGAATGGGCTGGAAAAGGGGGGGGGGGGGGGGGTTGCGAGTTACAGGGCAGAGGAGGAGGCAAACAAGCAGAACTTCCCCTTTTGGGTGGAGCTTTAAACCTTTTTAGGTGTTTTGATATACATTAATCACATCCAAAAACTTTAGGGATTTTACCCAAAGTGTATTGAAAGCCCAAACTTTTGTACTTCATTCACAGGGGTGGCAGGCTCCAACAACCCTTTAAAAATAATTTGCTCGGAATTCACATGCAGGGAGACCCACTGTCCTGTATTGCCGGCAAGGCTTAACCAATATGTTCACTAATGATGTTTTTGACTGTGTTCGATCTGATATATTGTTCACGTTTTCTGTTCCACCTATGTAAAACAATGTGCTATTTTTGACACAACTGTTCTTAATTTTCTTGCAAAATCTCAATAAAAATTTGGTTAAAAAAAAAATTAAATAAATAATAAATTTGCTGTGGATTGCTTTTTCCAAGGCAATTTAGAGCCAGTTTTTAGGTGTTCAAGTGTAAGGTATTGCTCACCCAGGCATACTTAAAATGTACACCCGTGTGAGAACTGTTTTTTTTTGTACAGGTATTCGGTGCAGCCACTCCCATTCATGTCAATTCAGGCACAGCAGCTGCATGTACACAGACACAGCCGCTGCTCCTAATTTGACATTTGTGTGGGCACAGGTGTGTGTCCCCAAACACAGACAGTGCAATTTCAGGGACTTTCCTCTGCCAAAACTGGCAGCAGCTGCTGCATTCAAATTGACATCAATGGAGTTGCCTGCATACAAATCAAATGCAGAATACCTATACATCCCGTGCAGGCACACAGCCCACAGGTAAACAAGGCCTAATATTGTCACCTCCTGAATGCCTGTTTTCTTTCCCAATCCCAACAGAAGATTTTACATTGCAATACTGTCCCACAATAGGTTAAATACTTGGCAGTGGGTTACAGTGTAGTCACATTAAGTCCAATATGCAACTGAAAATTGCAGCACCATTGTAATTTGTACAGACTAAAGCAGCTACCATGTTACACTGTAGATGGGAAGTAGAAAAAAAACACCAGACCAAGCACCTGTCTTTACTGGTCCCTGTATGAACCTAGCTTTAGAGTTTTATAAGACAGGGTTCCACTTATTTTGGAGACATTTCCTCCCACTTCCTGTTGTGTCTTGTGGGAGAGGAAGTAAAAGGTGGTCTCTCCAATGTGGGGGGGGGGGGGGGGGGAGAAGTGCCCCTGTGTGGTCACATGATCTCCCCAGTGGCTGCTTCAGGGGAAAAGAAGAAAGCAGCAAGGAATGGAATGCCTGGCCAGTGCTGTCACCCTTAGGTTTACTATGGGGGATCTGTTGTCAGCTGTCCCTTCTGTACAGAAGCCAGCCGCTGGGAGCTGATCATGTGACTGAACCAAGGTGCTCTGAGAATAGGCATCTTCCTTTTATTAAAAACAGAAAAAGAAAACATTTGATATTAGGGATGAACAGATACCAGTTTAAGAGTACCGATACCTTTTCTCAAGTACGCGCCAATATTTATGGTTCAACATTGAGTTGGTCCACCCTTTGCAGCTAAAACAGCTTCAACTCTTCTGGGAAGGCTGACCACAAGGTTTAGGGGTGTTTCACCATTTGTGAGGTCAGGCACTAATGTGGACAAGAAGGCCTGGCTTGCAGTCTCGCTCTAATTCATCCCAAAGGTGTTCTATTGGGTTGAGTTGAGGACACTGTGCAGGCCAGTCAAGTTCCTCCACCCCAAACTCGCTCACCCATGTCTTTATGGACATTGCTTTGTGCATAGGTTCAAATCATTTGGTGGAGGGGGGGGGGGGGGGGGGATTATGGTGTGGGGTTGTTTTCCAGGGGTTGGCCCCTTAGTTCCAGTGAAGGAAACTCTTAAGGTGTCAGCATACCAAGACATTTTGCACAATAACCTATAGGGTACTGTAAAATATCTCCTAAACTTGCACCGTTCAGAAGATATTGAATTTGCATGCAGCCGATGACGTAATCGGCGCATGCGCTCTGAAGGAACGCCCGACTGAGCCGTTTCTTCAGAGCCCCGTGCCGTGACTCCCGCACGCATGCTCGGGAGTGATGTCATGCAGTTTCGGCAGTAGCACAGCCGAAGTCCGTAGACCTGGAAGGAAGATGGGCAAAAAATGGATGCTGCCTCCAGCAGGGATAATGCAGTTTGCAGGGAAGTGTCACAATGTGCTAGAATGCATTTACTTTACAGGCAACCAAAGTCTTTACTTCCTCTTTAACCTGACAAACCACCTTAGGGATGAATTAGAGTGCAGACTGCTAAAGGCAGGCGTCCCAATACTTTTGGTAATAAAGTGTATGTGCCGGCCAGCCACAGTGCAGTTTGAAAGAGTCCTGTGCAATTTCTAACCTTACAGTACAATTTGTATTAGAATCGCACCTGATCCACTGAACGAAATTGCAGCAGCCTACAAGGTATCCATTTTAGCATTGTAGCATTTTCACAGGTACAAGTACTTGAGCAAATGCATTGTATCGGTGCAACCCTATTTCATGTATTAATAAAAAAACACACACTTTTTTTTTTTAGGCAAAAGTGAGAAGGCTTTTAGTAGCCATGAAATTAGTTTTAATTCTGGTGACAACAACAGGGACACACTAGGAATGTTTTTTTTTTTAAACTTGCTTGCTGGGTCAATATACGGTATATTAAAACTGCTAGGGTGTTTTTTAAAATTGCACTTATTCTTTGAGTTTCTACATTGCTCTATAGACAAAAAAGGCTCCAATACTTTTTGCAGAAAAAATACATTTATACATAGTTTGTGAAATGTAGTAACAGAATAGAATCTAAACAGGTGTTTGTTACATTGAATACTGTTGCAATTCTTAAAAAAAAAAAAAAAAAAGCAAGAAGAGGTCAGTCCACTTCTAAAACTAAAATGCAATATACCTAAAATTATGATTTAAGAAGCAGATTTTAACAATATACAGCTTTAAGTATTTTTTGTATAGTTAATGAGAGAAATCAAATTCCATTTTTATTTTTATAATGACACTCCAGCCAAAACGTTTACCACTAGTTATATACTGTATGTAATATGAGAGAGATAGAACCTCTTTTGGCTTTTCTTGCTGTCTGTGTCCCCAATAAGGAGATTTCCTTTCCCCATTCATCAAATTGTTGGATAAAGCTTCCCATACATGGCTTAAATTTCAGTTGATTTTCGTAAATTGGTCAAAATTCAAACCATAGGTGACCCAGCCAACACCAACCAAAACTTTTAAAAACTGAAGGTGCTGGGCACAGAAAAAGCCAGCTGGACAGTGACTGCATCCACCCAGCTGCAGACACTGTTCAGGTACTCAGACAGCCGAGGGTGCTGGCTGTCATAATACAACAGCCGTCAAATGAAGGTTTGTCCAACCATGCTGTTTAGTGTGGATGGGGGAATCCATGGATTTCTTTTGTCCAAACCTGAACTCTTTACATGTATGGCTCGTTTAAAGTGGTTCTAAAGGCTCAAAGGTTTTTCACCTTCATGTATTCTATGCATGAAGGTAAAAAAAAAAAAAAAAAAAAACCTGTGCACAGCAGCCAACCTAGCCCCCCCCCCCCCCACCCTTATTCATACCTAAGCCCGATATACGATCCAACGATGTGCACAAGAGCTTTGGCTCTTGGGGGACTTTGCCTCCTCATTGGCTGAGACAGCAGCAAGAGCCATTGACTCGTGCTGCTATCACAGCCAATGAGGAGATAGGGGGTGGGTGGTGGGGCCGAGCCACACCTCCATGCAAAAATGGACACATGGAGCGGCAGCTCAGGATAGAGCATGCTCGGGTGCCCCCATTGTAAGTAGTTTGCTCTGGGGGGGTACTCAGCAAGGGAGGGGCCAGGAGTGGGGGACCCAAGAAAAGGAGGATCGGGGCTACTCTGTGCAAAACCATTGCACAGAGCAGGCAAGAATGACATGTTCTAAACAGAAAAAAAAAAAAAAACCCACGTTGCCTTTAAAAGCGGAGTTTCAATTGTTTTACATTTATTAAAAGTCAGCAGCTACAAAAAGTGTAGCTGCTGACTTTTAATTAACACACTCCTGTCCCACGATCCAGCAATGCAGCCGCCCAAAGCCTCGCTCCCTCTCTCACACCTTTCCCAGGTATCACAAGTTTGGGGAACCGGCTGTGAGAGCTCGCATTTTTACAGCTGGGTGCGCACTGCGCATGCGCGAGTAACTCTGCGCCTCTTTAGTGGCTGGGCAATCCCAGAAAATTGCAGGGAGGGAGGAGGAGAGAACTGGGTACCTGTCAAAACATCAAAACTAGGTACCCGTTACACCCCCCCCCTAAAAAAAAAAAAAAAAAAAAAAAACGACATGCCCAAGGGTGCATGCAAGGGGGCAAGTAGTGCTTAAAGCGGAAGTTCCACTTTTGGGCGGAACCGTTTTAGGGATAGGAAGTATAGAAATCTAGAACAAACAAAATGGACACAGACAGCAATAAAAACACTTTAGTAGAGGGGAGAGGGGTTAAAGCCTATAGCCTGAACTACACTGTTTAAGCCATATGCAATTTCACTTAAATCAATGGAAACGCATCAAAGCGCAACGTTTATTGCATTTACTTTGATTTAAGGCTCATGCACAATCATGCACATCCGCTTCTGGTGCCATTTCTGTGCACAAGGAACGTACAGTAGCCATGAACAGTCTGCTGCCAGCAGCTTGTCAAAAATCAATGACAGCTGTATGTGGCTGAACGCTGTTCTGCGCAATACTTAGGTTTAAAGGTCATATGCCCCAAAAGCAAACGCCTGCATTCGGGGTATAGGTTACAGAATGCTTATGACCCCAAGTGCGAGTACAATCTGGAACAGTGTCCAGCTGCCACTTATTTTAGCATGTCATTGATCTTGAAAGACTCCTGGCAGTAAGCTGTTCATGGCATTGGTGCACCCAAAAAAGCAGGGTAAATTTGCTGTATGAGCTAAACTGCTGTGTGCGTGAGCAAATGCATCTGCCAAAAACAAGAGCGAGCGGGCTCTAGGTCATTTTTTTTAAATGACATCTCTTAGCTAAGTGGGGAGCATCACCCCCAAATTCCCGTCATGCAGTGAAGCCCTTCAACAAGGACATCACAATGAACAAATGAATGGAGTTGCAAAAAAATAAATTTACCCTAACTTCATAAATACTATACAACAGAAAAGATAAATGTTAACATCAATAGTAAAGGCAATTACAGGATTTCATAATTTCTCACTAAAATAAAAAATTATTTTATATATATTTATATTTTATAGGTCATAGTGGTCAACAAGTTGGAAATACTTCATAGAATTTAAGAGGAACAAAATGTGGAAATAGAAGGTTTGGTGGTCAGGCCGTTGCAGAATACACGTACACAACCCATTACACAGCTTCCACAGCATAAACAGTGGACTTAATGAATAACAATACAAAGGAAACTTAGGCGGAATGTCACTTCTTAAAAGGATATTGTCAGTCAATGGATCTTTAGAGTTAATCTCTCCCCCCTAGAGAGAAGTCAACCTGAGACACTATATACTGAGAAATGAGCCAACGTTGTTTTTGCTTTTTAAATCCAAACACCCATTTTAAACAATCGTACAATACAGGAAAAAATGTCAGGAAGCAAGAGGCCGCATTTCATAGAAAAGCAGAGAGACCACCGCAATGCTATTTATAGTGGCCTGTACATCACAGTTCTAAATCTGAACTAAAAGATACCAGGAGCCTAGCATTTCAAATGCAAGAATACATCCCTGTCTAGTAAACAACCATAAGTGTGTATAGAACTTTGATGAACTACGTAATTAGCAGGAGCACAGCGCAATGTACACAGAATCCGAGATTAGTGTCACCTACAACAGATGTAAACAACATTCAAATTTCAAATAAATTAACAGTGAGGAGTTGTTGCTCTGTAGATCTGCTCACATAACTGGGAGAGAAAAAAAATAAGTTAAAAAGCAGTAATATGACAAGAAACCAGTATGGCTTTGAAGTATGACAGACCGCTGTGCAAAGTCTAGTGACAGGAGAAGTGGCAGCATTTAGGTGTGTAGGGAAGCGTCCCGCAGACATTCCGACTTTGGCAGCACTGGCACAAAAAAACAAAAAGTAAAGCCTGTATGTGAAGGCAGTGTTTGCATTAAATGTTACTGTCCAGCCTGTAGTCACATAAAGCCATGGTAATGATGGGCCAAGACACAAGGAGGCTCAGCAGCATCTGTAAAAGGTGACATGGTATAGTGCAGGTCCGGTGCTGGAGGATCAGTCAAAATGTTCAGGAGTTATGGACTGGGTTTGAAGAACTAGGACCCCCAACTTGACTTTCAAAAGAGGTTCTGCAGCATCTTTTGGGTTTTCTCTTCTAACTATCAACCCCGCAATAGAGTACACATGACCCTTGTGGTGGTGGGGTGGAATCTTGACCTTGGCAGCAAGGGTAAGTCTCAGGTCAGGCCTGTCTTCTGATGAATACCCAGTATTACCCTGTGCCAGTAAGCCAAGAATTAGGTGGTCTTTGGGGAGAAGATGGTGATGGGGGCTAACACTGGTGGCAGTGGTGGAGACCTGGGAAGAAGTGAAAGTAACCCTAACCTTAGGCCCTTCTTTACCAATGACTGATCGGGTTTGACCTCAGTTAATAGACTAGCTGTCCAGTCTCGGCTATGATTGGTGGAAGAGGTGGAACAGTCCTGAGCCTAGCAGTAGGGATTTAGGCCCTGGGGCAGTGGGTCCATCTCTATGGATGACTAATTCTACCCTTGTGTAGTAGGCTAGCTGTCAGTCTCGGCTATGATTGGTGGAAGAGGTGGGGCGGTCCTGAGCCTAGCAGTAGGGATTTAGGCCCTGGGGCAGTGGGTCCATCTCTATGGATGACTAATTCTACCCTTGTGTAGTGGGCTAGCTGTCAGTCTCGGCTATGATTGGTGGAAGAGGTGGGGCAGTCCTGAGCCTAGCAGTAGGAAGTCAGGCCCTGGGGCAGTGGGTCCATCTCTATGGATGACTAATTCTACCCTTGTGTAGTAGGATAGCTGTCAGTCTCTAAAGTCTCAGCTATGATTGGTGGAAGAGGTGGGGCGGTCCTGAGCCTAGCAGTAGGGATTTAGGCCCTGGGGCAGTGGGTCCATCTCTATGGATGACTAATTCTACCCTTGTGTAGTAGGCTAGCTGTCAGTCTCAGCTATGATTGGTGGAAGAGGTGGGGCAGTCCTGAGCCTAGCAGTAGGAAGTCAGGCCCTGGGGCAGTGGGTCCATCTCTATGGATGACTAATTCTACCCTTGTGTAGTAGGCTAGCTGTCAGTCTCGGCTATGATTGGTGGAAGAGGTGGGGCGGTCCTGAGCCTAGCAGTAGGGATTTAGGCCCTGGGGCAGTGGGTCCATCTCTATGGATGACTAATTCTACCCTTGTTTAGTAGGCTAGCTGTCAGTCTCTAAAGTCTCAGCTATGATTGGTGGAAGAGGTGGGGCGATCAAGAACTTAGCAGTAGGGAGCTAGGCCCTGAGGCAGTGGACCCATCGCTTTGAATTTTATCCTTGTTTAGTAGGCAAGCAGACAGGGGTCTCTGTATTCCAGCTGTGATTGGTGCAGCAGGAGTCAGGGTCTCCATCTCTGCTAATGCCCGTATCACTTGGCCGTCAGGGGTCTCTACAGTACCAGCTATTAGTGAAAAAGGTGGGGCAATCCTGAGCCTAGCAGTAGGGATTTAGGCCCTGGGGCAGTGAATCCATCTCTATGGATGACTAATTTTACCCTTGTTTACTAGACTAGCTGTTAGGGCTTTCTGCAGTTCCAGCTGTGATTGATAGGAGAGGTGAGGGATGATTTTGACTCTAGTGGCAGAGGGCACCATTACTCCCGATGACTGGCCAGCTGTGCCTTCAGAGGGTATGTCAGCGGTCTCTACTGTTCTAGCTGAGATTAGGTGAAGATAAGGGTCAGACCATGAGAGTAATGAGCCCCATCTTTCCTGATAAGGTTTGCCCTTGTGGTTGGTAGGCTGCCAGGGATCTCTACAGTTCCAGCTGTGACTGGTGTAAGGGGTGGGATAATGACTTTGTGGCAGGAGTAAGACCCCATGGGCAGTGAGGCCAGGTCTTTAAAAGGACTGACCATTGTTCAGTCAGAGGTCTTCGCACCCCCAAGCTGTTATTAGTAAGAGAAGTGTGGAATGGTTACCCTAGTGGGGGGGGGGGGGGTCAGTGAACCCATCTCTCAAGGATTTACTGGTTTTACAATTGGTTGGTAGGCTAGCTGTAAGGGATCTCTAAAGTTACAGCTGTGATTGGTGGAAGAGGTGGGAGGGGGGATTATGAACCTAGTGGCAGTGCAAGGGTCCCCGGGGTCCCCATCTCTCCCAGAGACTCAATTTTTCTAGCTGTCATAAGTCTCTGCAGTCCCATTATAATTGCTGGAAATGGTGGGGGTGATGGTGACCCTAGTGACAGGAGTCAAACTGTGGCCATTGGGCCTATCTCCCATGATAAAGGACCAGGACCAGTTTTCTACCAGGTGTCTCTGCTGTGATTGGTGGAGGAGGTGGGGCACTGGTGACCCTAGCATCGGTAGAAATCTCAGCTGTTACAGGCGGTAGATTTGTGGGTGGATGGTGACCCTATTGGCAGCGCCGATTGCTGTTGGGGGGGCGATGGGCCTAACGACAGACAACTTTCTGTTATATAGTCTCTGCCGCCCAGCTGTAATTGGTGGAGGAGGTGGGTATGATGGGGACCCTAGCATTGAAAGGGGTTGGGGGGGCCCATCTATCTCGATGACAGAGCAGTGTCCGGGGGGGGGGGGGGTTGTCTTTGCTGTGGTTGGTGGAAGAGGCGATTATAATTCATGACCCCAGTTGGCAGGTGATGACACAGCAGTGTTCTGCAGGGGGGGGGGGGGGGGGGTCTTTGCAGTCCCAGCTGTGATTGGTGGAGGAACAGGCGGGGGGGTTGATCATGACCCTAGTGTGGCAGGGGCCCCGTCACTGTTAATGATGGACCAGTAATCTGTTAGGAGTCATTGCAATTCCAGCTGTGACTAGCAAAGCGGTGGTGAGCAATAGTGACCCTTGTAGCTGCAAGGGTCTCGATCTGCCCAGATGACAGACCGGTATTCTGTAGGGGGGAGACTCTGCAATCCGAGCTGTGATTAGAAGAGTTTGGGGACAATGGTGACCCGATTAGTGGTAGGGGTTCCCCCATCTCTCCTGATGACGGAGCAGTGTTGTGTAGGGATTCTCTGCAGTCCCAGCTGTGACTGGTGAAAGAGGCAGGGGGTGATCATGACCCACATTACTGCTAATGATGGACCAGTAATCTGTTAGGAGTCATTGCAATTCCAGCTGTGACTAGCGGAGCGGTGGTGAGCAATAGTGACCCTATTAATGGCAAGGGTCCCCATCTACCCCAAACATAGACCTGTGATCTGTAGGGGGTCTCTGCAGTCCGAGCTGTGATTGGAAGAGTCGAGGGGGGACAATGGCAGGATCAGCCTGTCTGAGCTCTGTGATTGGTGTAGAGGGGGGGGTCACATGCTGACTTTGGGCCCCGGATAGGGCTCTCCCCCACACCAGAAGTCATCGGGTTGGGGGATCTCCAGCAGCCACATCTCCCGGGGGTTTACTTCGTCCTCAGCCCCCTGCTGGGCTCCCTCCCCGGGCTCCTCCGGCAGCAGCTTGTAGTAGTGACAGTCCCGGCCGTCGTCCGGGTCGTAGGGGGGAGCCAGGATGTCCAGGAAGGCGGCGGGTCCGTCCACAGCGCTGATCTGGTGCAGGTTATCCCGGTGCGGACTGAGCAGGCAGGGCGGGCTGCCGTCCCCGTAGTCCCCGCTGGAGCGCAGGGCGGCCCGGAGCAGCGAGCTCCTCTGGTAGAGTTGAAGCGGGCGCGGCAGGTCGGCGGGCGCCTCCATTTTGTCGAAGCCCATAATGCGCACCTTGCCGTAGAGCACCTTGAGCATGCCGTGCATCCCCGGGTGGTCGTGCAGGGGGATGCTGGTGCCGCCTTTCAGCAGGAACACCCCCATGCTGAAGGCGTCCGTCTCGCAGATGTGCATGTAGGTGACGGGCGGGTTGTGCGGCACGGAGATCGGAGGGGTGGCCGCCTTGTTCTGCCGCGGCCGGATCTTCAGGTCCTCCGCTCGGATCTCGCTTACCAGCTTCCGGAGCTGCGCCAGGTTCTCCGAGAAGCCCATCCCGGGGTCTGCCGAGCTCAGGCCACGGAAAGTCAGCAGAGCCTGGCGGGCGATCTTCTGGATGAGCGGCGGGGAGGTCATATCGTCCCGAGGCATCTCCGTCCTCCCAAGCGGCGTCTATCGACTGCCCGGCTCCCGGGGCCAGGAGCGCCTGATGGCGGATGGATCTTCCCCTACACTCCGCTTTCTCATTCACTCCGGGAACATCCTCCGACACCCATTCATGCAAATAGTGGGCGCACGTCTCCCTGACCTGCGTTCTGCCCGCCGCGCTGCACTCTGGGACTTGTAGTCCGCACCTAGCCTTCTATATGGCCGACCCCCCTCTGTAGGAGCATGTGCAGTCCCCTTCTCGGCACTCCCCGGGCGGAAATCTGTTTGCGAACCCGCTCCAGATGGACAGGACGTCCCCAGGGGGGGAGTTCTGTCCGACTAATGGGGGGAGAGAGAAGGAGGGGACTACAACTCCCAGCATGCCCCGCTGCCTCTGCGTGCGAGCCGACGGAGGAGGGGCCGCACTGGGAGGGCCGTTCAAATGATTTGTGCCAAAGTCCATTGACTTTGACATTGCTCTGTGTTTTTTCAGGAGTTGAATGGCAATGTCATGCTGTAATCGCTGCCTGTGTCTGTGTAATGTTACATAGTACACACCCCCCTCAAATATATATATGTATATATATATATATATAATTCAATGTACATAGTACACATATATATATATATATATATATATATATAGTGTGTGTGCGCGTGTGTGAGGGGGGTGTACTATGTACATTGAATTATATATATATGTACACAGCCTCTCTCTCTCTATATATATATATATATATATTTCAATGTACACAGCCTCTCTATATATATTTATTTCCATGATCACCCCCTCACATATATATATTTATTTCAGTGTACACCCTCTCATATATATATACAGTAAAACCTTGGTTTGAGAGTAACTTGGTT
The DNA here is from genome assembly GCF_965119305.1 of Pelophylax lessonae. NCBI lineage: Eukaryota > Metazoa > Chordata > Amphibia > Anura > Ranidae > Pelophylax > Pelophylax lessonae. The sequence continues at coordinate 109,182,234 of NC_138776.1, forward strand.
TGAGAGCGCTTTGCAAGACAATCAAAATTTTCAAATAAATTTTGACTTGATATACAAGCGATGTCTTGATATACAAGTAGCCTCAAGTCACAGCTGAGTATAAAAGAGAAGAGAGGCGCCTCTAAGTGTAGCAATATGGTTAAATTTAATGAAGGTACAACACTTAGCAACTCACATGGTTGATGATTGGAACAGGCACATCTAAGGATGCAAGCATCCGGGGTAAAGCTGTCCACGTAGACCATCCTCCACACCGTCATCTACGTCATCCCTTCCATGCTGCCCTTCGCTTTCAGATCGCTTTACTCCAGGGTGGTCTTCTCAGTCAGGATTACAGACTGGCAGCCGGCGGTGCAAAAGACGGCCTATGTGGACTGCTTTACCCCGGATGCCTGAATACTTAGATGTGCCTGTTTTATTTATCAACCATGTGAGTTGCTAAATGTTGAACCTTCATTAAATGGAACCATATTGCTACACTTAGAGGCCTCTCTTCACTTTGATACTCTGTAGCGCCTGCTGGATTTTGCTTCTAATCCCCTTGTGGAAGCGGCTATTTGTGGATGGACATTTTATGGTTACACAACCTATCGCAATGCTATAATCTTTTTATATGGACTATAAACTGAAGGACTTATGAATAAATGGTTGTGGAACGAATCATCTGAGTTTCCATTATTTCTTATGGGGAAATTTGCTTTGATATAAGAGTGCTTTGGATTACAAGCATGTTTCCAGAACGAATTATGCTCTCAATCCAAGGTTTCACTGTATATATATATATATATACCGTATATATATATATATATATATACCGTATATATATATATATATATATATACAGTATCCCACAAATGTAAATACACCCCTCACATTTTTGTTATATTTTATTATATCTTTTCATGTGAAGAAACTGAAGAAATTACACTTTGCTACAATGTAAAGTAGTGAGTGTAAATTTGCTGTCCCCTCAAAATAACTGAACACACAGCCATTAATGTCTAAACCACTGGCAACAAAAGTGAGTACACCCCTAAGTGACTATGTCCAAATTGGGCCCAAAGTGTCAATATTTTGTGTATTCACCATTATTTTCCAGCACTGCCTTAACCCTCTTGGGCATGGAGTTCACCAGAGCTTCACAGGTTGCCACTGGAGTCCTCTTCCACTCCTCCATGACAATATCACAGGGCTGGTGAATGTTAGAGACCTTGCTCAATAGGGTTTAGGTCTGGAGACATGCTTGGCCTGTTCATCACCTTTACCCTCAGCTTCTTTAGCAAGGCCGTCCTGGAGGTGCGTTTGGGGTCGTTATCATGTTAGAATACTGCCCTATGGCCCAGCCCCTGAAGGGAGGGGATCATGCTCTGCTTCAGTATGTCACAGTACATGTTGGCATTTATTGTTCCCTCAATGAACTGTAGCTCCCCAGTGCTGACAGCACTCATGCAGCCCCAGACCATGACACTCCCACTACCATGCTTGACTGTATGCAAGACTCACTTGTCTTTGTACTCCTCACCTGGTTGCCGCCACACACGCTTGACACCATCTGAACCAAATACGTTTATCTTGGTCTCATCAGACCACAGGAAATGGTTCCAGTAATCCATGTCTTTAGTCTGCTTGTCTTCAGCAAACTGTTTGTGGGCTTTCTTGTGCTGGCAGCACTCATACGTCTATTTCCCAAAGACAACCTCTGGATATGACGCTGAGCAGGTGCACTTAATTTCTTTGGTTGACCATGGCAAGGCTTGTTCTGAGTGGAACCTGTCCTGGTAAAGTGCTGTTTGGTCTTGGCCACCGTGCTGCAGCTCAGTTTCAGGGTCTTGGCAATCTTCTATTAGCCTAGGCCATCTTTATGTAGATCAACAATTCTTTTTTTCAGATTCTCAGAGAGTTATTTGCTATTAGGTGCCATGTTGAACTTCCAGTGACCAGTATGAGAGAGTGAGAGCGATTAGCACCAAATTTCACACACCTGCTCCCCATTCACACCTTAGACCTTGTAACACTAACGAGTCAAATGACACCATGTAAGGGAAAAGGCTAATTGGGCCCAATTTGGACATTTTCATTTAGGGGTGTACTCACTTTTGTTGCCAACAGTTTAGACATTAATGGCTGTGTGTTGAGTTATTTTGAGGGCACAGCAAATCTACACTGTTATACAAGCTGTACACTCGCTACTTTACATTGTAGCAAAGTGTCATTTCTTCAGTGTTGTCACATGAAAAGATATAATAAAATATTTAGAAAAATGTGAGGGGTGTACTCACTTTTGTAAGATAAACTTATTTGGTTCAGATGGTGTCAAGCGTGTGTGGCAGCAACCAGGTGAGGAGTACAAAGACAAGTGTGGTGTCTTGACAACAGTCAAGGATGGTGGTGGGAGTGTCATGGTCTGGGGCTGAATGAGTGCTGTCCGCACTGGGGATCCACATTGAGGGAACCATAAATGCCAACATGTACTGTGACATACTGAAGCAGAGCAGGATCCCCTTCCTTCGAAGACTGGGGTGCAAGGCAGTATTCCAACATAACGACCCCAAACACACATCCAAGATGACCACTTGCTAGAGAAGCTGAGGGTAAAGGTGATGGACTGGTCAAACATGTCTCCAGACCTAGACCCTGTTGAGCATCTGTGGGGCATCCTCAAACAGAAGGTGGAGGAGCGCAAGGTCTCTAACATTCACCAGCTCCGTGATGTCATCATGGAGGAGTGGAAGAGGACTCCAGTGGCAACCAGAGAAGCTTTGGTGAACTCCATGCCCAAGAGGGTTAAGGCAGTGCTGGAAAATAATGGTGGCCACACAAAATATTAACACTTTGGCCCCAATTTGGACATTTCCACTTAGGAGTGTACTCACTAGCTGTACACTCACTACATTACATTGTAGCAAAGTGTCATTTCTTCAGTGTTTTCACATGAAAATATATAATAAAATATTTACAAAAATGTGAGGGGTGTACTCACTTTTGTGAGATACTGTATCTATCTCCATGTACAGTATGGAGTCTACCATGTACACTTTCCATTCAAAAATAGCTGCCTGTGTTCAAATGAAAACCACAGTATTTTGCCAAAAAGCCTATTGATGTAAACCCTTAGAGAGATTTTCCCTCACTTCCCCTCCTGCTAACAACAGCTTTTACCAGACAGTGGTTTTATTAATGGCAGCGGTTCCCAACCTCCCTGAGACCAGGACCAGCTGCTCAGAAGTCAACCACTCCATGGATTGGGAGGTGTTGGTGGTTATTTGTGTGGTGGTTGCAGCCTGTTGTTGGGGACACACAGAGAGATGCAGCTTATCATCTTGGGGGTTGGGGGGGGGGGTGTATGTTGTGGTTGCAGCCTGTCACCTGGGGGGGGGGGGGGAATGGGAATGCATCTTATCACCTGGGCGGTGTGTATGTGTGGTGGTTACAGCCTGTCACCTCGAGAGGGTTTGGGGGGGGGGGGGGTGGTGTGGGGGTTGCAGCCTGTAACCTTGGGGTGGGGCAGCCTGAGTCTCACCAGTGCTATGAGATCCTGTCCCCAGCCTGGCTCTCCTCCCTCCCCTTCTCCTTCTTTGTGACCACAGAGAGGGAAGGAAGTATTGGTGCTAGGAGAAGGACAGCATGTGCCCTTTGGTGGTTGGAGGGTAGTAGTGCAGATTGTGCCAGCTTGCTCTGCCTGCCTCTTGGACCGACTCCCAGAAGGCCATGAATCTGCACCAGTCTGCGGCCTGGGGTTAGGGACCACTGTTTTATGGATATATCAGTGGGTCCTACACTATCCATAAAAAAACTTTTTGCTTGTTTAATATGTATTCGGTCTGACCAGACTTCTGGGGTTGAGCACAGCAAGGAGTGTTGTCTCCAAGGGTTAGAGAGGCTGGATTCACCCCTTTTTTATGGCTAGTGTAGGACCCACTGACAACGGGGTACTTTGACGTAGTGGTGGGCTTGAGCACGATATGGCCGGCCATATGGTGGGACTAAATCCCCATTTTTATTTATGGATTGTCTTCATATTTGATAGTCATTTCTTTTGCATGTGTGCGCTATTCTTTTTTAATATGCTTGTCGCTTGGTTCATAGCTGCACCAGCTTTAGAAATACATGTTCAGGGTTTGCTCCCCCAACTTTTTGCTTGTTTAATATGGATATATCAGTAAAATGTATATGTTTCATATCTCTTTTTTATGGTGCCCTGAAAATCCCAATTTTTGAACTTTTTCTGATTGTCTTTTATACAGTGGGTACGGAAAGTATTCAGACCCCCTTAAATTTTTCACTCTTTGTTATATTGCAGCCATTTGCTAAAATCATTTAAGTTCATTCTTATTCCTCATGAATGTACACATAGCTCCCCATATTGACGGAAAAACACAGAATTGTTGACATTGTTGCAGATTTATTAAAAAAGAAAAACTGAAATATCACATGGTCCTAAGTATTCAGACCCTTTGCTGTGACACTCATATATTTAACTCAGGTGCTTTCCATTTCTTCTGATCATCCTTGAGATGGTTCTACACCTTCATTTGAGTCCAGCTGTGTTTGATTATACTGATTGGACTTGATTAGGAAAGCCACACACCTGTCTATATAAGACCTTCCAGATCACAATGCATGTCAGAGCAAATGAGAATCATGAGGTCAAAGGAACTGCCTGAAGAGCTCAGAGACAGAATTGTGGCAAGGCACAGATCTGGCCAAGGTTACAAAAAGATTTCTGCTGCACTTAAGGTTCCTAAGAGCACAGTGGCCTCCATAATCCTCAAATGGAAGACATTTGGGACGACCAGAACCCTTCCTAGAGCTGGCCGTCCGGCCAAACTGAGCTATCGGGGGAGAAGAGCCATGGTGAGAGAGGTAAAGAAGAACCCAAAGATCACTGTGGCTGAGCTCCAGAGATGCAGTCAGGAGATGGGAGAAAGTTGTAGAAAGTCAACCATCACTTCAGCCCTCCACCAGTCGGGGCTTTATGGCAGAGTGGCCCGACGGAAGCCTCTCCTCAGTGTAAGACACATGAAAGCCCGCATGGAGTTTGCTAAAAAACACCTGAAGGACTCCAAGATGGTGAGAAATAAGATTCTCTGGTCTGATGAGACCAAAATAGAACTTTTTGGCCTTAATTCTAAGCGGTATGTGTGGAGAAAACCAGGCACTGCTCATCACCTGTCCAATACAGTCCCAACAGTGAAGCATGGTGGTGGCAGCATCATGCTGTGGGGGTGTTTTTCAGCTGCAGGGACAGGACGACTGGTTGCAATCGAGGGAAAGATGAATGCGGCCAAGTACAGGGATATCCTGGACAAAAACCTTCTCCAGAGTGCTCTGGACCTCAGACTGGGCCGAAGGTTTACCTTCCAACAAGACAATGACCCTAAGCACACAGCTAAAATAACGAAGGAGTGGCTTCACAACAACTCCGTGACTGTTCTTGAATGGCCCAGCCAGAGCCCTGACTTAAACCCAATTGAGCATCTCTGGAGAGACCTAAAAATGGCTGTCCACCAACGTTTACCATCCAACCTGACAGAACTGGAGAGGATCTGCAAGGAGGAATGGCAGAGGATCCCCAAATCCAGGTGTGAAAGACTTGTTGCATCTTTCCCAAAAAGACTCCTGGCTTTATTAGATAAAAAGGGGGCTTCTACTAAATACTGAGCAAAGGGTCTGAATACTTAGGACCATGTGATATTTCAGTTTTTCTTTTTTAATAAATCTGCAACAATGTCAACAATTCTGTGTTTTTCTGTCAGTATGGGGTGCTATGTGTACATTCATGAGGAAGAAGAATGAACTTAAATGATTTTAGCAAATGGCTGCAATATAACAAAGAGTGAAAAATTTAAGGGGGTCTGAATACTTTCCGTACCCACTGTATACTGGGGCCACAGTGTCCTACATTACTTTGATTCAATTCAAAAGTTGCTGCACCTTAGAAGCACCCTGTAATTTAGCTAAAGCATAGTACACATAATGAGATTATCGGATGAATGATCATCTGTTTTCTTTTTTTTGCATGCTAGTCTCCATATTGAAAATTAATAGGTTACTAAAGTACGAAAAATTCTTGTACTGTATGATAGAATAAAAATTTGAAAGTGATGTATTGTATTTGTATTGTATTTTCAGATGAAAACTGTACTGATTAAACAAAAATCATACGATCTGGTATTGTTCAAGAAACATTTTCATGTTTGTCCCTTCAGAAAATTTAGAACAAAAGTTGTGTGCTGACAATCAGATTATCATACGATTTCTTCGAAAATGATATTTTTTTGTATAATATTTTGATCGTGTGTACGGGCCTTTAGGGGGGATATAAATAACAAGTTTTAAACCAAACCAATTACTAATTTTAATTACTAATCCAAACTCTTACTTTTGTTGATGGCTATCACAGGACAAAACTCTGCTGCTTCTTTCAGTTTGTTCAAGGATAAGTTCACCTTTTAAAAAAAATTGTAAATGCACATTTTTTTGCAGGTAAAAAAATGTGCATTTAGTATTTTTTGTTTCTGGACTCTCTAAAGCAGGGGTCTCATACTAGTGGCCCGCCAGCCCTACAATTCCCATGAGGCATTGCAAGGCTGACAGTTACAAGCATGACTCTCATAGGCAGAGTGATGATGGGACTTGTAGTAACGCAACAGCTGGAGGGCCACCAGTTTCAGACCGTTGCCCTAAAGCATTGCACCAGTGTTTAGCAGATCGCTGGTGTCATGCAGGTCTCCTGCAGGTTTGTCAGTGTATCTGTGTGCCCGTACATCATACTGGAAAGCAGTCACAATCTGACAGGAAGCGTGAACTACCGCAGCTCTCCACAGTGTCGTATTAGTTCATTAAAAACTATATGCCAACAACTGCAAAGGCTGTTGGGACTTGTAAGGAGAGGGGGGGGGGGGGAGATTGGCGCAATCGGAATGCACGGGCTGCTGCAATAATCTAGATATGGGCAAATTGCAGATGAAAAAGTCAAGTGGAATTGCTAAATCACTTTGATGGCTGCAGGCTTTGAAGGGTGAAGTAACCCTGTATGGATCCAAGAGAAAGAGAAGAGAAGACCAAGCGCCAATCTAAGTGTAGCAATGCAGTTATTTTAATAGCAATTAAAAGAGTGTTACTCACAAAGGTGCGTAAAAAACAGGCATCACAAAGCATAATGGTGCATCTGGGCACTGTTCATCCAGGGTGTCATTCCGAATCCCTTTGGAGCTGACGCTGTGGGGGATGAGCGGCGATCTCCTGTTTCGAGGCAGGGGACGTGCTGATCCTCGGCGGTGGTATAGCAGTCCTTGGGTCGGAGGGCTATGACATCACTTCCTGTAGATGCTGGTGTGTGTAGAACGGCGACGCTTTGCAGAGCATGCGCTCCTTCTTCAGGCCGTGTACGGCCATGGACGGCCTGCTACACTTAGATTAGCGCTTGGTCTTCTCTTCTCTTTCTGTTGGGACTTGTAGTTTTCCATTCACAGAGGACTGTAAATGAGGGATGCAACCAGGTGGGTGGAGCACCGCTTGGCCACGTTTTTTTTTAAATTGTGACAGCTAGGGGGGGCTACCTGTCACAGCGGGAGATCAGCAGGAAAGCAGGGGCCGGTCCCTTCATAACATATTACACTCTGAATATGGATGTAACATGTTATGAAAGATGAACTTATCCTTAAAGCGTCAAAAAGCAAACAAGGGAACATGATACCTTAAAGGAAGGAAATGGAAAAGTACTGAAAAGTGGTTTACTGTCCGTTACACCAGGGGCATGATAGAGTTTTATTGCCCACTGCACTCAGGACTCTTTTGACAATGGCGTATGTGCCAGGAGAGGGCCACAGATAAAAATGGGCAATAGGGGACATGACCTCAAATTAGCAGGAGGGAAGTTCAAAGCTAGTCATAGAGGGTATTTTACTGAACTAGCCTTCAAGCAGAGGTAGTGAGTAAAGGCTCGTACACACACGTCGAAAATCGGCAGGGAATTTTCGTCCGACGACCGATCCGCCGATTTTCGTTAGTTTTTGTTAGTATGATGCTTTCGACAACCGACTCCGACTTTTCGGCCGAAAAAAATCTGGTGTGCAGGCTATAACATTTTTGTCCACCGTCAAAACACATCCGATTTTCGTGCAGTCAGTACAGATTTCGACAGGGAAAAATCTTATGAGCAAGACTGGGCATGCTCAGAGATGAAAGAACACAAAGAAAGCAAACCAACACATGACATCACTTCTGAAGTATAATTCTGTCGGTCGACAAAAGTCCAGTGAAGTCAAGAGCACATTCCAACCAACAAAACACAACTATGGACAAAAGACGGACGACCGGTCGGCCAATAATCATTGCGTGCGTACTAGGCTTTAGTCATCAGCATATGGATTTAAACATTCTTGGCACCAACATGGATCTGGACTCTAGGATCTAAATGCCGGGAGGCGGATTGCGATTGGCTGTCACAGCGTACACATGATTAGAAAGCTGCCAAGTATGCACCGGGAGCTGAGAGCATGCTCTCAGCACAGTAAAGTGTTTACATAGTGCCGCATATATGCAGCCGCTCTGCGTTCAAGCCCACCCACCGAGAGGCTGCATATATGCGTATGGTAAAAAAAAAGAGGTTTAAAAAAAATAATAAAAAACATAAATAAAAAAATTGGAAAAAAAATCAATGGACCATTTGGTCTTTTTTTCTGCCATTACTTCTATGTTTTGCTAACTCCAAACATAATTCTGTTAATGCATTGGGCTTTTATTTCTGTGGCCATCTCCCACTGCCTGCTTTGCTTGCGGTGACTGCTAATGCCAGCTAATATCTCTCTTCAGAGAAGATAAAGAAAAATATATGAGGAATTGCTGTGAAGGGAGCCTGGGGGGCACAGTCAGGGGAGTACCAATATAGGTAGAGTTATACTTTCATTTTGTATAAGTATTTTTACAAAATGTTGATATTTTGCTCCCTCTTGAAAATGACTCATAATGTGCTCAGATTTACTTCCACCTGGTATTCCTACAAGATAAATTGGTTTACCCTTTTACGAACTGCACTGATTCTATTGTATTTTCTCACAATATTCCCACTAGAGATAGCATACAATAATATAAAATACGTAAATGTGTTATTTGAGTACATCGTGCTACAAAATCTCTGTATCTTATCCCACAAAGAAACCTAAGAGTATGGTTGCAGACATTTAAGGGTATTTCTTTTATTTTTACAATGTAAATATTAAAGTAAAGCTTAAAGTAGAACTATAGGCAAACTTTTTATTGTGGATAGAGAAGGGGAGAGTTATAACCCTTGTCTTTTTTTTTTTTGCCATCTGTGTCCCATTGCGGAGATTTATCTTCACTTCCTGTTCCATAGCCAAACAGGAAGTGAGAGAAAATCCCTGCAAATTAAAGGAATTCCTTGGGGACCCCCAGGTCACTAGAACTAGTGTCCCCATTGGAAGATTTTCCCTTCTGTTACTTTTTTGGGGACAGCCCAAAATGTGGGATTTTCTTTAACTTTCACTTTCAATAATAATGGTAAACAGGGCAGATAGAGAGGGGTAATCTCCCTAATGGGAGCACAGACAGCAAAAAATCCTGTCAGGGGTTCTAATCCCTCTCTACTCCATCCAAAACTAAAAAAAAAAAAAAAAAAATGTTTTGCCTTTAGTTATACTTTAAAGCTGAACTCCATCTTTTGATATGCTTTACAGCTTGGTCCAAATTAGACTCTTCTGTGGTCCTGGTATGTTACAGGATGTCTCGACTTGCACACAGTGCGGTATGCTGGATGTAGCCGCAGATATATACAGTTTATACCGTGCATCCAGCAGCCTCACATGTTAGTGAGGGACAGAGTTCATTTGGACCAAGCTGTAAAGTATATTAAAAGATGGAGTTCAGCGCAGAACAAGTGGTTGTAGAGGCCGAAGGTTTTTTTCTTACCCTAATGCATTCGATGCATTCAAGTAAAGAATGGGATTTTGCTTGTTGGGCGTTATAAGATGAGCTGAAACACGCTCAGGTGTGAACAGGGCCTTAAAGGTGCAGGTGCAGAATCTTCGGGGCTGATAATCATCTGCCCTTACTACAAATGTACAGCAGGATATTACCAAGGGAATATGAAAGCTTAAGAAAAAACACACAAATGAAGGCCTGCATTTAATAGTAAAATCTATTTGACAACATTTTTATTGGTGTCTTTATTTTAATTTTCATCGTGAGGTTCCTCTATACAGTGCTAATAAAATAAAAAATGCAGCACTAGAAAAAAACACAAAACATCCAGGGCCAATCAGATGTATATATCAATAAAAATACACATACCAAAGTAGTGATGGTAAAAAGAAGAAAGAAAAACAAAAGAATCCAAAAAGTTGTGCAAAGAGGTGTTATTATCGACTCCTTCACCATACAATATCTCCACAGTGCTTTATGCCATTGGCAAAAGAGCCCCGAGTGCAGTGGGCAATAAAACTCTATCCTGCCCCTGGTGTAATGGACAGAAAACCACTTTTCAGTACTTTTCATTTTCCTTCCTTTTAACCACTTAAGCCCCGGAAGATTTTACCCCCATTCCGACCAGGGGGTATTTTGCGATTCGGCACTGCGTGATTTTAACGGACAATTGCGCGGTCGTGCGACGCTGTACCTAAACGAATTTGGCGTCCTCTTTTCCCCACAAACAGAGCTTTCTTTTGGTGGTATTTGATCACCTGTGCGATTTTTTGATCACGCGCTATAAACAAAAAAAGAGCGTCAATTTTGCAAAAATAGCAATATTTTTCACATTTTTTTATATGAAATTCCCCCAAAAAAAAATGTAAAAATCAAAATTTTTTAACTTTTTCGGCCAATTTGTTTTATGCTACCTATGTTTGGTAAAAAAAATCGCAAAAAGCATATTTTGATTGGTTTGCGCAAAAGTTATCGCGTTTACTAACAAAGGGAAAGATTTTTGTCATTTTTGTTGTTTTTTTTTTTAACGTGTAATGGCGGCGATCTGCGATTTTTTTTGCGGTACTGCGACATTGGGGCGGACAGATCGGACCCTTGACTGACATTTTTGACACTTTTGGGGTTACCAGTGACATTTCTACAGTAATCAGTGCTATATATATGCACTGTTACTGTAAAAATACACTGGTAGTGAAGGGGTTAACTTTATTTGGGAGGGAGGGGCTGTGTATATCCCTAGGGGCGTGCTTTCTACTGTGATTGGCTGTGGCTTCAGCTGTAAGGACACTGATCAACGGATCTACATACTAGATCCGAGTGATCAGTGTCTTAACAGCAAGGAGAATGACAGGTGGCTTGTTTACACAAGCTGCCTGACATTCTCCCTCTCCCCCGCCGATCGCCGAGTGACCGGCGGACATCGGGTCCGCCGGTCACACGCGCGGGGGGGTCCGTGACCACGCGGGAGCGGGAGCGCGCCTCCGGGGGCGCGCGCTCGCTCCCTAGACCCTCACAAGCTAGTGACGTAGCCCTACGTCACTTTGCCTGTGAGGGGCTGACTGCCGACGTAGATCGGCGTTAGGCAGTCCGCAAGTGGTTAAGGTATTCTGTTCTCTTGTTTGCTTTTTGACGCTTAAAGGATAAGTTCATCTTTCATAACATGTTACATATATTTTCAGAGTGTAACATGTTATGAAGGCACTGGCCCCTGCATATACGTATATATTTATATACATACTGAATGGATGACAGCAGCGGTTTGAATTCATTCCTTTGACCTCATGTATGACATCTTGGATTTTCCCATATGCGCAATTTGACTCCCTGTAATAGGGGTCAGTCATGTCTGGTGGGTGTACAGTGCGTCTGTATGCTGGGGGAGAGGAACCTTTCCTATGCTCACTGAGGACATTATTCACATGTGGGATTATATATGGACTTCACAATATTTATGTATTTTCTATCATTTAAATGAAGATGTGTAGGTGCTAGGTAAAGTATAGTGGGCCTTGTCTGCTTAACAGCAGGGCCATGATTTTCAGCTGGGCTGTCATGTCTCCCAGGTGTGGCTGTTGAGACTGGGGAGTTTCCCCACTGTACTCAATGAGAGGGTTCTCATTGGGCAGTGGAGGAAACCCAGCCAATGGTTCACTCAGACCTGTATCTGCCCCAGAAAGGCAGATTCTGCCGCACAGCATTCTGGAAGTGGGTATAAGTTTGAGGGGAGCACATGATTCAGCGTATTTGGCGGGAAGTAGAGTACCAGGAGGGAGGGTACAGCTGTCTCTCCTCCTGTCAGAGGAATCGGGTGTCTCAGGCAGCTTGCCTGAGGGTACAGAGGGCTGAGCTGAGCTGCAGAGAGGATCCGGTGTGCCAAGGACCAGAGGAGCTGAGAGAGGGGTCGAGTTTCAGGAAAGCATTCTCAGTTCGTGAGTACTGCAAACTGTCCCTGGGGGTCTGCCAAGTGAGAGGGGACCACTCCGGTGAAGGTCAGAGGGATACGGGAGCTAGCTAGCCAGTGCAGGAAGCAAGTGTAAAGGGGGTGCCAGAGTTTGGGCCCTGAAGTAGTGTACAAGGGGGTGCCAGTGTGTGGACCCTGAAGTGTAGAGAGGGTTCCAGTGTGTTTACCCTGAAGTGTAGAGGGGGTGCCAGCAGTTGGGCCCTGAAGTGTTCAGTGTACAGCGTGCAGTGTACAGTGTTGAGTTGCAGCAGCAGAAGCAGTTTACAGAATTTTCCTCAGCCAGGAAGGACTGGAGGGAGCAGTGTTCGGGACTTTTGAGCTAATCAGAGAGTCAGAAGTCAGTTCCCAGTACAGTCCAGGACTTTTGAGCTAACCAGAGTGTCAGAAGTCAAGTTTCAAGTACAGTACAGCAAGTCAGTGTTTTTCAAGCGCCAGCAAGCGTTGGTCGGGACAGCGCTGAAAGGCATTTTTCTTCAAGTGTCCCAGTTTGTACCTAGTTGACCCAGAGGAATATCCCACTCATTCCATTCTCCCATCCCCAAAATAAAATAAACAAAACAAACAAAAGATGCCGGACTGGTCTTTGACTCAAATCTCACACTTGGGTATTCAGCTTAAATGGGCTGAAGGTGTTACCGCTGACCATGGCAGACCCACATCAGGCCCAATGCCTGGAAATCCTGCTACAGATGTATTTCTCAATTTTCTCATTTACTATTGTTTATTCACTATGGTGATATTTATTTTATGATGTAAGAGCGCGGTTCCTTTGTTTTTTTTTTTTCATTAGCAGCTACAAATAGTGTAGCTGCTGACTTCTAATTTTAGGACACTTACCTGTCCAGGGATCCTGTGATGTTGGTACCCTAGCCATTTATCGGATTGGTTCTAGGACCCCCTCCCCCCTTAAAGGTGCCAAATGTGGCACTGGAGGGAGGGGAAGAAGCAGATAAGCGGACTCGCGGAGCTTCCACTTTTGGGTTGAACTCTGCTTTAATTGAACAAGCTGAAGCTAGAAGCAGATTGGCTACCATGCACAGCTGCACCAGTGTCTGAGTGCTCCAATTTTGGTAAATCTCCTCCAGTATATTATAAATGTAGATGTGATTCGTTTAATAATAAATCTGACAAAGGCCACGGGTAACATACATTTATATATACATATACAGTACATGCATACACAACTAAAATAAGTTTTGGCTTTAAATACACTATATTTATTCAGGAGATCTATATTAAGCTCCTTTGAATATCCTTATAGGTATGTGTATGATAGATGTTGGCCAGTTGTATAGCTATGCCCTGCATGCCTTTTTGATTCCCTGTTTGAAAAATATGGACCCTTTCCATGTCATTAGTACATTTGTGACAGCAGTTGTAAAGACTCTATTCTTTAAGCATGGATTTTCGTGATACGTACCATCCCTTGTAGTCCACATTATCCAATGTAAACAATTTTTTTGTATGAGCCTTCCCCTTAAGAATGTTTATATGTCATTATTTACTGCTGGACCTTTTATGGGTGAAAATTAATTGCCTAGCTGCTATTTTGGAATCTGTTTAGAATATGAACCAGATGACAAATGTCACGTTTGAACAGCTTAAAGTGATTATTAAGGCAGAAGGTTTTTTTTTTATTTTAATGCATTAAGATAAAAAGCCTTCTCGGGGACCCCAAACGACGATTCCAAGACCCTTTAATTGATCCCCTCTTAGAAAGAGGACAATACAGTATATCGGACATATACAAACCCTTGCTGACACTGGGTTCCTCACATCTTGCATTCACTACTGCATCAAACTGGGCCAAGGACTTTGACGCGGATAATGTGGTGGATAAAATTCACCAGGGATATAAAGCTACTCTACGCTTGACGCCTAATGAAACCTGGAGGGAAACTCAGCTGAAACTCTTCCATCGGGCCTACATACCTTTTGCCCATGGACAAGACAACCCCCACTCCAACATGTGCCCTCTTTGCTCCTCACCCAGACCGTCTTTAAAACACAGACTGTGGAATTGCCCTTCCATCTCTGTTTACTGGGACCAAGTCCTCTCGTTCATCAGTGGGATTACGCTACTTCATCTCCCCAAAGACCCTCTTCTCTTAATATTCGGTTACTGGGACAAACAACTGCAAATATGGTCGGGACGTTCCTCTCCATTCTCCCGTCATTGGATACTGACATGCCTTCTGGTAGCTAGAAGAGCTATCTTTGCAAACTGGATTTCACAGGCATGTCCATCTATCTCTCAAATCAAACGGGACCTTCTTCGCAACCTCCGCTGTGATCAGCTTAATACTGACTTCACCCACAGGACGTCTGCTTCACGGTTTTTCACTAAATGGCAGGATTTCCTCATGTCCTTACCTAAGGATGATAATATGGACGCATTTCATGATACCTTTACCTATTCAGATGTTCTCTGAGTCTACGGTAGTATCAGGTTCAGGACCATCCCTTCCCTTCCCTCCCCCCTGGATCCACCTCTCGTTCAACCTTTTTGATTGGTGTTGGGAACACTTGTTACAGATCCATCCATATAGGATTGTGGTTTTTACTGTCCTACCCTATGACCATCCCTTCCCCCCTCCCACCTTTTTCTGTTCTTCTGCATATTGTACTATGGTTTTGCTTGCTGTTTGTTTTTTCCCTGTTTAATAATAAAATAAAAATTTGTTTAAAAAAAAAAAAAAAAAAAAGCCTTCTGTGTGCAGCAGACCCCCCTCAGCCCCCCAATACTTACCTGAGCCCTATCTAGATCTAGCAATGTTGCAGGAGAGACTAGGCTGCCCAGGACTCTCCTCCTCATTGGCTGAGACAGCAGCGGAGCTCCATTGGCTCCTGCTGCTGTCAATCAAAGTCAGTAAGTCAATGAGGAGAGAGAGGAGGCAGGGCCTAGTCAGAGCTCTGTGTCTGAATTGACACACGGTGCTGCGGCTCCGCTTGGGTGCCCCCATAGCAAGCTGCTTGCTGTGGGGGCACTCGTCAAGAGGGAGGGGCCAAGAGAGCCGAAGAGGGACCCGAGAAGAGGAGGATCCAGACTGCTGTGTGCAAAACCACTTCACAGAGCAGGTAAGTATAGCATGTTTGCTATTTACCGTATTTTTAAGCAAAACAAAAAAATTAGAATTTAGTATCACTTTAACTTGTAACTTGAGACAAGTGGTATTTTTTACAGTCCCAACAGTTCGTGGAACTCTCGTTTTTGGTAAGTCAGTTCCACTGCAACCATTTCTCCCCAGCTTTCACTTATCTTCACACTTAACCAGCTCTTCCCTTGAACATTACCACTTAATTACTTGAATGTATTTAGTGGTAAATATGTGGGGGTGTACAAATTATGTAAACATTGCATTTTTTATATTTTTTTTTAGTTTTTTTTTACTACAAAGTATTAAAAAAAAACAAAAAAACAAAGGAAATAAAAATGTATGTATTCAAATTTGCTATTAAAACAATGTACTAGCGGGGCTTTATGGAAAAAAAGGCCTGGGGATTCAAGTGGTTAAAGTGGTAGTAAACTCTGTTTTACCACTTATACCTGCAGGTAAGCCTATAATAAGGCTTACCTGTAGATACTGTGAATATCTCCTAAACTTGCACTGTTAGGAGATATTAGGAGTACATGCAGCCAGTGACATCACCGACACATGCGTACTGTGCTGGACTTTCAGAGCCCATGCTGTAAATGGCATGCGTGGGAGTGATGTCATCGCACCCCCAGCCTGGAAAGAAGACCAGGGGAAGATGGAAGCCCTCTCAGCGGTAACAGCACTGCGCTAGAGGAATTTATTTCAGGGTAAGTCTCTTATAATGTGCTAGTATGCGATTCATTCTAGCACAATATGACATTGCCTTGCAGGAGAATTCATTTTTTTTCTTCAACTACCGCTTTAAACTGTTCCCTAAAATTAAACTACAGTGCCTAACCTCTGGCAGACTCCGCCAGCAGATTCACCCACTCAGCAGGGGATCACCCTGCTGATCCCTGCTGCGCAGGCAGTTAACAGGTCCATATCTGCTAAGCTGATACAGAATAGACACAGCCTGCTGTCCTCTATGGGGCTGTCGGATGGAAATGGACCACCTGTGGATTTCCATCCGACTGTCACCCAATCTGCAAACAAAAAACAAAGAAAGGGCGCTCCGGCCTAGCACATTATTTTCAATAAGGCTTTATTAATAAAAGGTAAAAGTGACTACTCACAAACAATGGTGTAAACCAACATATCAAATTCAAACATCAGGATCAATTTGTGTCCACTGTCCTTGATGAAATGACGGCTGACGCGTTTCGAGGCTTCGTCTCTTCCCCAGAGCCCTGTATGCTGGTTTACAACATTGTTTGTGAGTAGTCACTTTTACCTTTTATTAATAAAGCCTTATTGAGGATAATTCGCTAGGCTGGTGTGACATTTGTTTGTTTTTTGTTTGCAGTACATTTTGGACTACCCCGGTCTTAGAGGGCAGCAAGGCCTTAGCCATTGGGGATGCCATGTATGAGTTCCGTGGAAGGAGTGGTCGGGGGGCTCTGGTTCTGAGCACAGGAGGAAGGTGCTAAGCATCGCAAATTTGTTTTGGAGTTGTCACCCAATCTGACCTGCCGGATGGATAGGGAACGGATCCCCATCCATCTGTTTTTAGCAGACAGGATCAGATCGGATGTCGGCGAGTGTCTGCGGACACATGTCTGCTGACATCCGCCATTCCATAGAGAATAATGGATGGTCTGATCGGGTCTGCCTGAAAAACTGACAGGCAGACCCAATCAGTCCGTTAGTGTGAATGGGGACTAGCTATACCTAACAATTTAAATGACCTCTACCACCTAGCCTAACTTATAAATCAAGTTGTGCTCTGCCTATACTAGACAAAGTAATGGTCTGCATTTACTTTTCCTGTGCTCACTCATTTTCACAATCAGCCTATAGGCCTTGCAAAGAATTCCAGGTATGGGAGATTTGTGACGCTGCCTTTCCTAAATTCAGTGGTGCGTGGACAGCCAATTTTCGGGCCCAAGGTCTGTCACCTGTGTGCACTGCCCTGTGAAAGTTGTAACTCAAAGATCTCAAGAGGCCTGGTGGAGGATCTAGTCAGCAAAGAGGGGGCAGAAAGTTAGGAACAGTATGCTTGGGACCTCTTCCTTAAAGTGAACCTGTTATTTTGACCAGTGTGGCTAACACACAGGTTCACCCTATAACCTCTTGAGAGACCTTGTAAACAACTAAGAACACTGAAGATAAAAGCACTAAAAATCAAGTATTATAAATGCTCATTCTCAGCATTTTGTTTTTTCAGAAACAATTTTTTTTGACTTGTAATGTGCCCCTGAAATTCACACTCCATAGTGTCAGTTTCCTTGCACAGCCTCCTGTTTCTTTGCACTTTATAGCCTTCTCCTGTTCTGGGAGTGTCTAAATACACTGCACTGGCCTAGACTCTCCGCTTCTCCCACTCTCCATACATAACCTTTTATATGACAGTCAGGGGACGAGTGAAGGGGAATACTCTAAAACCACCATTCTCAACCAGGGTTCTGTGGAACCCTATAATTTCCTTCAGATATTGTTATGGGCTCCTTGAGCTGTGGCCTACTGACTTCTCACCCGATGGTGCCTGTATTGTTCGGTACTTCAGTACAAGCCCAATGATCTTTTTAGCTCTCTGTAAGGATGGCATTCTAAACACCACTGTAAGGGTTGCATTCTTTCAGCCAAAGTTCCTTAAGACCTGAAAATTATTTAGGAGTTCCTATTGGTACCTCTGTGCCAAAAACAGTGTTGAGATATTGTTTTTCTGAAATTGCGTTAGGGTTGTGATATGTAGAAAGTGTAAATCATATTTCTTACAAATCCTGTGTTTATGTACAACTTTTAGTGCTTTAAATGGAAAGTATGATGTATTTTCAGTGTGCACATACTTTAGGTTGTGTAAGTACCTTAAAATATATGTACTCCTATTATATTGGATGTCAACTTTGGCGTGGGGTTCTGGGGCGGCCTGGAGCTTTGGCCGGACTGGTGTGCCCTCCGGACCATAAATGAGGTATCATAGGAGGTTCACCGGTCTGGACGATGATACTGACGGCTGCAGGCCTGGAGAGGTTTGCGGTCTTGTGTAATCCTGTGGCTGCTCCATCCCCTAGTCATCTTTGTCACTACTGCCATTTATGCTCAGTTCGCTTTTTGTGGCATTGTTACCATTTATGTTTTTCTCATACTTCATGCCTTTTGTTACTGGGGACTATTGCCCCAATCTTCTATTATGTACTTGTAAAGTATATGTTATTTGTTCGAAGATAAAACCTCAATAAAAATTATTTAATTAAAAATATATGTACTCCTTAAATCAAAAGTTGTCCAGTCTGTCCTTCCTAGCCTTCTCAATATATAGATTTGGGTCCACCCTCTAGCAGGTCTAAACATACCTCCTCTAATGGCTGCGGTCACCCACCATGCCTACAACTTGGCCGGTACAAGTCTAATGCCAGACTGCCCGAACCTTCCTAATAACATCCCATAGACTTAAATATAAAGCTGCTCCTCACTAGACTTTTTAACATAATACTTCTAATTTAACATACATAATACTTTTTTTGCATATTTTTTAGGTTTGATTTTTTTTTTTTTTTGTTTTATTATCTTTTCTTTTGAGTTAAAATAATCCTGTGCATATTGGTAAGCATTTACATCACTAGCCCATAGTATAATATTATTTGTAAGGCATTTTACACAGCATTAGACTAGGTATTGGCTATGCACTGTTGGTATGGCCCTCCGATTTTTATTTACCGGCCGGGTTGCAGATATCATGGGAGGTCACAGCTTTCAGAGTGGGTAAGTGTGGACCTGCTTGAATGAGGGCCCAGATTGAGGAGGCTAGGGAGAAGGCCTGGGGACTTTAAATTTGAAGGTGTACAAATACTTTAAGCATATTTTTATATGACTATTAAGAACATAACATGAGCCATTTTTTAATTAAGTAAACTGATTCCTGAAAAATAGAGAATTCCAGTGGTTAGATAATTTCTTAATGTGAAAAAATAATGATAGCACAACTAAGAAATTATTTGATGAGTAAATGTTTATAAGATGAAATAACAAATATTGTTAAAATATCCTTTACAAGAGCCCCATAGGCTGCCATTTTATATGGACAATTGTCGTGTTACATTTAAATACTTTGCTTGTTCAGTTCCCTGACATGCAGGAAAAAATTGTGATCAAAAAATAAGCTACTTCAAACAATCCAGCATGAGTCAGTACCGCAAGAAAAGTACACACAGGAAATCAAAACTAGTACAACACAGAATTTACTGAACGATATATGTACAACTGGCCATATAACTAGGTCAAAGGACTTGTTTGTCCAAACAGCTTTCCTGTGAAAGCCACTGTACCTGAGAACAAGTGAGTGCTGTGTTTTTATAGTACATCCGCAATTCAAGCTTGGATGGAAGTGTTAAATGTCACTGTTTGTTGGGAAATTTCTATATTATTTATTCTACTGTAAAATCTACTAAACAAAATCCCCATCTAAAAGCGTAAATATATTCTAAATTAAAATACTGTTTATTTAAAGAGAACCAGTCATGAACGGGCCTATGCAAGAATCAGGATTCAGTCTTAAAGTGACAATAAATGATATACTTATTCTCCAAAAATAATCCATACACATCCTCTACTTTTTGGCCCTGTAATCAACTTTTTTATTTTCGGTTATGTGCACTGCTCTATGCACGCTACATTTCTTAGTCCAGGGCTCTCCAAACTTTCTAAACACAGGGCCAGTTTACTGTTCTTCAGTCTTTGGGGGGCGCACTGTAGCCAGTGGGAGTAGAAAACGACCTAGTGTCAGTGGGAGTAAATAATTCCTCAGGCTTGGTGGTGAACGGGAGTAAGAAATTATATATGGCCTGTGGTCAGTAGGGGGAGGAATTGTGCCCCATCATTGGTGTCAGTGGGAGGAATAGTGCCACATCATTTGTATCGGTTGAAGGAATAACACTCTTTTGTCAGCTAAAGGAATGGTGATTCATTGTTAATGTCATTGAGAGGAATATAACCTCATATCAATAGTGCTTCAAGGGCCAGATAAAGGCAAGCAAAGGGTCTCATCTGGAAATTTGACAGAGACTTCAGGTGACCCTTGACTCCTAATTCCTAACCTGAAGATCAAGACTCAGGCACAGTAACTTGATTATATGCTCCTTCTCTTTTTGCCCTTAACAAATTGCCAAGCAAGAGGGAGACAGCAGATAAGGCTTGGTGTTTGATCTTGGCCAATTAATCAAACTAAAAAAAAAAACATAAAAAATTCTGGACCAAGATATTCAAGAATTGGGAGGCCTTAAGCAGCAGGAGCTGGCAATCCCAAAACAAGAGGGCTGAGCCTCCAAACGTGGATGTCTGTACCCATAAGGAGAAGTGAGCCTAATATTGTGGGATCCGTGGGAACTCAATCCGGGACAACCATTCTGGGGAGTCTATCTATGGAGTGTACTCTTTAAAGCCTACCCTACATATGGATTTGGTAAGAAGCCATCTACATATTTATTACACGCGGTGACACACGGAAAGGTGGTGTAAAGTCACATCTGAAATTGTTTTCCTTTGGTTTATCCATGCACAATTCAATGTGGATCTGGTAAGGAGCCACCTTACTGTTCATGCTCACTGCACAGGGCTTTTCAACACTAAAGTGCTTTGGTTATTCTGTTCACCTGGAAACACATTCATCACATTTATTTATGTGAAGGAGCCACCTTCATATACGTTTGTTGAGAGACTCTTTAATATCACCTACATCTCGTTAGTTTTGCACCCTATCAAAGCTTCTGAGGGGTATTTGTATAGGACACTATATTATGCACATTGTATGTATATTTATTTATATTTATACAATTCCCCTTGTATATTTGGTTGAGCGCACTTATCTTATTTTTCCTATGCTCCAATATTGCCCCATCGTTGATGTCAGCTCGAGGAATAATGCTCCATTTTCGACTAGAGGATTGGTGTTTCATTGTTAATGTAATTGGGAAGAATAGAATCTCAGAATTTAAGAGGGCTGTGGCCAATTAGAGTAAAAAATGCCCCATCTTCAGTAGGAGTAGAGTGTCTCAGACTTGGTGGTTAGTGCCCATGTTCAGTAGGAGGAGGAATAGTGTCCATCATTGGTATTAGTGGGAGGCATAGTGGCCCATCATTGGTGCCAGTGGATGGAGTAGTCCCCAATGGTTTATATCACTGGGAGGAATTATGCTCCATTGTTAGTCTCAGTGAGATGAATGCTGCCTTGTAATAATAAGGGTTATAGTGCCTCGAATCAGTGGCAGAAACAGTTCACCAAGGGTCAGAAAAAGGTAAGTTAAGGGCTGCAGTTTGGAGAACACTACCTAAGTCCCTAGTCCATCTTGGGAGCAAACAAGGGTGGCTACAATTTTTCATAGAATAGGATCATGGAGAACAAACGTAGCCACCCTCTAACAGGAAGACAGATCACAGCAGTAGAAAAAAAGGAATTTGGAGATTTAGAGGAGGCTGAGAGCAATAGAAGATACTTTTTAGGGTGAGAATACATGCTTGAACAGAATCTAGTGTCACTTTAAAGTAAACCTGTTATGAGAGAAATTTAGGGCAGCCATTGCTGACCACCCTCTGTAAACACTTGCTGTGCTACTGGCTCCAGTCCCTTAATTCAGTAACCACAAAATGTAGGCACATCAGGGAAGTTGGGCAAATGTCTTAGGCTTGGTTTACATCTTTCAGATTCCATTGTAATATATTTTTCCTTGTGCTTTGCTTATGTTCTTTACACACGTTTTGACATGTGTATTTTTCTCTTGTGACAGGTTTCCTTTATATAGTATTAAATTGTGTTACTAGGTCAAAGCCTGATATAATCATTGGTGGAAGGAAAATTGCCAGTTTTTGTCCTAATGATGTGCCTGTACCTTTCATACCTAACTTTGACTGTGGTGTATGGCTGAAGAAAGATATGCTCCCTTTTATATAAGATTTGATACATGTTCAATATGTATGTATACATACAACAAATGCATGCCACTACATGCTCAGCTGTTGCCATCCCCAGCAGGCCAGGTAAAAAAAAAACAATGATGTGGTAGCTGCCCCTAGAGGAGATGCATGTAGACAGAAAGTGGTTGCAAAGAGGGTGGAGGAAGTTGATAGCACTGAGCTGCAAAAAAAAAGATGAAAAAAGTTAAAACATATACTCTAAGGCCTCATTCACACTGGCAGCAGAGTTAATACCCCTCATGAAAAGGGATCTATGGCCTTTGAGCAGGTTTGCAGGCATTCAGGAGGAGATAATGTCGCCTCCTAAATGCTTGGGGTTTTTTTTTCTTTCCTGGGAATTTTGCATTGCAATACCATATACCAAGCTACGACCATTGTCATGCAGCGTTGTCCTTGATTCACATACTCCTCTGGCCAGTGGATTCAACGTTGTCCTGCTGCAATTCCCTGCTCAGGTGTGACAGTCCTTCACAACTGTCATGGCCCACCTCTATCATCTTGCGCCAGGTTCCTATTCCACACTCAGCTGGCCTACTGTGATGTGTGGCAGCTCTGCCCACTGGCCTTTGTTTGTCATACTTCTGCAACCTCCTGGGATATGTTATGATGTAGACACCCCAGGAAGCTGTTAGAGAAGGAGAAGGTCACATAATTTTAGCCCAAACGTGGAAGGAGGTGAGTGGGCAGGGAAAGATTAAAAAAAAAAAAAAAAAGTAAACAGGCATTAAAAAAAAAAAAAAGATGTGGGGGGTTGGGGTAGGGAGGTAGTCTTGCCAGAGCTGGGGAAGATCCACTTTAACCCCCCCCCCCCAGAGCAATTAAAAATATACAGGGGTTGTAACTTTTCTCCACTCTACCCACAATTTTAAAAAAATTACAATTTTGGCTTTGAATTTCCACTTTGCAGAGAGAATTTTTGCTTAGTTTAGTGAATGAGGTGAAATTCTGCTGACTTCCACCATCTTTTTCACTTTGTTATCATTCAATAAGATAATTGAAAATTCACATTGCAGATGAACATGCTCTATTCTTTTAGTAAATCAGGGTGTTTGGACTTAGACCCACTGAAGACGTCCCGTCCCAGGGATGTAACATGTAAGGGGTGTCAAACTCAATTTCATTGTAGACCACATCAGCATTGTGGTTGCCCTCAAGGGGCTGGTTGTATCTGTAAGACTATATAAATGTATATACTCTTTGTCATGTTAAATGATTGCCTCTCTGTTAGATTATTACTGGTTTTAGCAAGACCTAAGCTGTGATGGGCAGGTGCAGACCGGCACAGAGCCCACTCAAACTCCTGTAGCAGATGATGCAAGTCTGAAAAGTAGGGTTACACACTGCTATGGTGTTTGGTCAGAGCAGTCTTCAATATCATTTCTTGTGGATGATACCAACAGTGTGGGACCCTCCTTTTCCACTGGCATAGAATTGTATTATTCTCATAATAATTATAAGAAGATGCCCAGAGCACCCTACTCCCCTTATATCAGATGTCAAGAGCCCCTTCACCATCAGAAGTCAAGAGTCCTGCACTCTTGCTTACATTACAGTGCACCCCTCTTACCTTTTGCTGCTGCAGGAAGAAGCTGGGGGAAGAGCTGAGAAGCAAAAAGTGCAGAGTCTGGAGGAGGGCTGGAGTCAGCTGTCGGAGTCTGCTGAATGCGGAGACCAATCAAGGAGGGAGGCGAAGAGGAGGCTCAGGATCTGTAGGAGGAGTTCTGACCTCTTCTCTGCTGCCATCTGCTGAGACTGGGGACGGGGGCGCTGAGACAAGTCTCTATGAAGCTGCATGGAGAAGCGCAGGATCTGGTGGAGTTCTGTCCTCCTCTCTGATGCCGTCTGCTGAGACAAGGTGGGGTCAGAGATGAGGAGGGTGCTGCAGCTGCAGGAGAGGTGTGAGGGCCACATGAAATGGCCTGGTGGGCTGGATTTGTGTTTGACACATGTGGTGTAGCCTGTCGTTATCACGTTTGTGAGTACACCCGCGTGGCTGTTGGGATTGCTGGCGGCAGCGAGATTGCAATATCTATGGTTATGTTGTTTCTGATCCTTATCACAAGTTTAAAACTCGATACAGTGGTTATTTTTATGTTTCTGTGATTGCATTTGGATTATGTCTTCTAGTAATAAATTGGTTAGAATGGAGAGCACTATATGCACTATATGTGTTTTTATTGTACTAAGGGAGCTCTGAAAAGGGATCTCTCCCCTTGGAGGTTAAGCTTTACCTGAAATGTGCCGCTGAAGCAGGACGGGATCTTCACCATGATTTTACTTACCTGTGCCTGTTTAGAGCTCTTATTGTAAAGTTTGGAGGTCAAAAGTAAGGTGAGCAGATTCATTAAGGTGTGGAAGTGGAATCATCATTTCATCAGAAAAAGTATTTTTGCACGCAAAGAATGTTTATTCATGGAACTTTTTCACTTTGTGAAGAGAAAGCTTTTTTCAGGTTTACTTATTATTTTATTTATTACTGAATTTGCTTAATGGTAAACATATGCTGCTTTCTTATGCTGCTTTCCAAATCCACCTTTAACTGAAACAGAATCATTTCTCTAATTTGCTTAATGGTAAACATATGCTGCTTTCTTATGCTGCTTTCAAAATCTTTTACCTCTGTCCATTGAACACTGATGTTTGTTTTGCTTTCTCTTGTCTCTACCCAAATTATGAGCTGTCCTTATCTTTATTACTCTGCCATTCTGCCCTCTTGCTATTCCTTGTAGTCTGTTTTGGGTGTGAGAAGTTTATGCTGTCAGCCATGTGTCCCTCCTATGCAATCCTAATTGATTAATTGGCAATACCTCCACCCAACTCTGTATAAATGTAAGCCCTTTCTAGGGTATGCACAGGCAGGGGGTTGCACAGGCTGGGATTGCATTGGCAACTATCATCTTGGATAAAGTATTAATATTGGATTAAGTATTACACTTCTGCTCAGCACTTCAGCGAATGCACAAAGCATACAACTGCAAGCCAACAGACAGACTACAGGTGAGCTGAGACTCTATACTGCTTTTCCATCTCACATTCAGTTTACATCGCAATCTCACCACCCTGTATTATGCAATCCCTAATTCTCCTTCTCATGTTTGCATCCTCTCTCCTAAGGCTCGGGTCACACTATTGCGATGCGGGAAGGCTGCGAATTCGCAGCCTTTTCCCGCATCGCACACGCACCCCCGGCAGTTCACACTGCCATATGCGATACGCTGGGGGTGTCAATGTAATCTTAACGACACCCCCAGTTTGATCGCATATCGCAGTGCGATCGTGCAGTTCGCACAGGATGGGATCGCACAAGTGTGAACCGCTGTGCGATCCGATCCTGATGCGGCTGCAAAAATGCCTCCTGTGCGTGTTTGCACCGGGTGCGATGCGAATTTAGCCATACAAACTGTATGGCTAAACTCGCACCGCACAGCTGATCGCATGTAATGTCGGAGCAGTGCGCTCCGACATTACATGCGAACCCGGCACTCGCAGTAGTGTGAACCGGGTCTAAAACTTTCTCTCCTTCACCCCTCATCTCCGCCCCACAGCTTGTATATATCACCCTCACTCCTATCTTCACCTTTATACTGCACTCATCAACTCCTGCTGATTCTGAACCCACACACCAATAAAACCTACGGGACACTGAGATGTGTCCCCCCTCATAAATCATACTCCCATATCACCTCCCTCACCCTTTTGCTTCTACTAACCTCTGGAGATATTTTCCCAAATCCTGGACCCCCATCATTTACCTTTGGCAGACATACCCATCACCCCCTATCCTCTGACACCAGCCGAAATCCACACAATCTGGTTTCTATTCCTCTTCTGCCTCAAGCCAACCTCCCCTTCTCCTGCGCCCTCTGGAATGCCCGCTCTGTTTGCAACAAACTCACCTCTGTCCATGACCTATTTATCACAAACTCCTTCAACCTGCTTGCAATTACTGAGACCTGGCTTCAAGAATCTGACTCTCCTTCTCCTGCTGCCCTCTCCCATGGTGGTCTCCTGTGGACTCACTCTCCCAGGCCTAGTGGACGGAAAGGAGGTGGGGTTGGAATTCTGCTTTCCCCTCAAAGCACTTTTCAGGTTCTTCATCCACCGCCTTCTCTGTCTCTCTCCTCATTTGAAGCTCACTGTATTCGTCTATTTTCTCCAGTTTCGTTGAGAATTGCTGTGATCTATCGGCCTCCTGGACCGGTATCAGGCTTCCTTGATGACTTCTCTGCCTGGCTACCCTACTTTCTCTCTTCTGAAATTCCCACAATCATTCTTGGAGACTTCAACATCCCTGTTAATCTTAACACTCCTGCTACTTCTAAACTTTTGAGCTTAACCTCCTCTTTTGACCTAAAACAATGGACACATGCTTCTACTCACTCTAATGGCAACAGCCTTGACCTCATGTTCTCCTACCTATGCACCCCTCACAACCTCTCCAACATTCCATTCCCTCTCTCTGATCACCACCTCATTAGTTTCAGTCTCTCCTTATCCTCATCCTTACCTTCCAACTACCGAACAATTACCCGTAGAAACCTTCGCCATCTGAACCCTTCACTTCTTTTTTCTGCTACAGATGGTCTCTTCAACACAATCTCATCCCTCTCCTGCCCCAACATGGCCACTTCTGTCTACAACAGTTCACTGTCATCTACCCTGGATGCTTTGGCCCCCCTCACTACACACAGAATCAGGCCCCGACCGCTTCAACCCTGGCAGACAGACAATACCAGAAGCCTCAAAAAACGTAGTCGTGCTCTTGAGCGTCTGTGGCGTAAGACTAAGTCACAGCAAGATTTCTGTCAATATAAATCTGCCCTCCAAAAATACAGTTCCTGCCTCCACACTGCCAAACAGACCTACTTTATCACTCTCATTAACACCCTCTCACACAGTCCCCGTCAACTCTTTTCTACCTTCAACGCTCTACTTCGTCCTCCATTGCCTCCACCCACTAACTTACTCACTGCCCAAGAGATTGCCAATCACTTCAAAAATAAGATCGATACAATTCGTGAAGAGATTTTTACACTAAAGATATCTCCCTCACCTTACACACCTTGTCCTCCTGCACAATCAATACTTCCCTTGTTTAACCCAACTACTGTAGAGGAAGTTACTAAAATTTTTTCTAATGCCCACCTAACTTCCTGCCCCCTGGACCCTGTTCCTTCTCAAATACTACGGTCACCCTCTGACTCTATCCTACACTCTTTAACTCATATCTTCAACCTCTCCCTCTCCACTGGGATCTTCCCCAGCTCTCTAAAACATGCGCTAGTAACTCCCATACCAAAGAAAGCCTCGCTAGACCCCTCCAATCCTAATAACTTAAGACCCATCTCCTTACTCCCTTTTGCTTCCAAGCTTCTTGAACGTTTAGTCTACAACCGCCTGAGCAAGCACCTCATTGAGAATAACCTCCTTGATCCCCTTCAGTCTGGATTTCGCCGGCAACACTCCACAGAAACTTCTCTCCTAAAACTTACAAATGACTTACTAACAGCAAAAACCAATGGTCACTACTTGATACTCTTACTCTTGGACCTCTCGGCTGCCTTTGATACTGTTGACCACCCCCTCCTTTTCAAAAAACTCAGTTTGCTCGGTCTCCGTGACTGTGCTCTCCACTGGTTTGAATCTTACCTATCTCACCGCACCTTCAGTGTCACTTACAATTCCACTTACTCCTCTGCAACTCCTCTTACTGTTGGGGTCCCCCAAGGTTCTGTCCTTGGACCACTACTATTCTCAATCTATACCTCCTCCCTGGGTCAGCTAATAGCCTCCCATGGCTTCCACTACCATTTCTATGCTGATGACACCCAAATCTACCTCTCTACCCCTCAGCTCACCCCATCAGTCTCCTCCCGCATCACTGATCTACTAACAGACATATCAGCCTGGATGTCTCACCACTTCCTCAAACTGAATCTATCTAAAACCGAGCTCATAATATTTCCTCCTCTACGTGCCCCTTCCCCAGAATTCTCTGTCAAGATCAATGGAATAACTATTAGTCCTTCCACACATGCCAGGGTGCTAGGGGTAACCCTGGACTCTGCACTGTCCTTTCAGGCTCACATCCAATCCCTGTCCAAATCATGCCGCCTTAACCTCCGCAACATCGCTAGAATACGGCCCTTTTTAACCAATGACACCACCAAGCTCTTAATTCACGCCCTGGTTATCTCTCGCCTCGACTATTGTAACTCCCTCCTCATTGGATTACCCTTACATAGATTATCCCCCCTTCAATCCATAATGAATGCAGCTGCAAGACTTATCCACCTTACCAACCGTTCAGTGTCCTCCAACCCTCTCTGCCAATCCCTTCATTGGCTTCCACTCACCCAACGAATAAAATTCAAAGTGCTAACAACAGTTTACAAAGCCATCCACAACTCTGCCCCCAGCTACATCACTAACCTGATCTCAAAATATCAACCTAGCCGCTCTCTTCGGTCCTCCCAAGACCTCCTGCTCTCTAGCTCCCTTGTCACCTCTTCCCATGCTCGCCTCCAGGATTTCTCCAGAGCTTCTCCCATTCTTTGGAACTCTCTACCCCAATCTGTCCGACTGTCCCCTAATCTATCCATCTTTAGACGATCCCTGAAAACCCTTCTCTTTAAAGAAGCCTACCCGGCTACTAACTAATAACGCTGTTTCTCTTGCTCCATCAGCGCATCCCCCACAGCTATTGCCTTTTGTATCAATTGACCCTCCCTTTTAGATTGTAAGCTCTAACGAGCAGGGCCCTCTGATTCCTTTTGTTCCAAATTGTAGTGTAACTGTAATGTCTGCCCTCATTTTGTTAAGCGCTGCGCAAACTGTTGGCGCTATATAAATCCTGTATAATAATAATAATAATAATAATAATTATTTATTATTTTCACTTTTTTTAAGTTTGTTTACATTGAGTAATTGATTAATTCTGTTAGGTTTGTGTATATATATATATATATAAATATTTATTGATTATTTGAGATGGGTTTTTTTCTGTTTCATCGCATTTTTGCATTTTTAACATTATTTTAGCACTGCACATTTTTTATATTTTATTTCTTGTTGTTGTGGGTGTTTTAACTGCGTGTGCTGGTTGGCTTTTAACTCATTTTTATTGGTTTGGGTTGCACAGTGACATTCTTACATATTTTTTCACACTTAGGCTTAGTTGCCCTTTGATACAGAAGATGTTGTGTTGAGGTTGTGTTCACTAGGATGTTTACCCATTCAATATATCTGGATTGTAGTGGCATAGAACAGAGCCCCCTAATATCCTCCACACAAATATTTGTCTACACAGCATAGAAGGCTGACGTTTACCCTATGTCACTACAAGGAAGGCTCTTATAATTGAATAAACTGCCTGGATAATCTATTTTGGTGTGAACTTTATCATGTATTTACGCTCTGCGCTCAGAGTATAAATTAGTGTAATTGCAGGTAATATTGCAGTTACCAGACACCAGTTTATTTTTGGAGCCATAGGCTTGTCTAGTATAAAGTGTGTAAATGCAAGTGAGTGCTCACACCTATAAAAAGAGAATATATGAGAGTGCATTTACACTTTGGCAGGATTAGGGCTGTAACATACAGTAAAGACCTACAATCATAAATACTAGGAGCATTATGCAAAGCATAGTTTAATAGCATTGGATCAGAAATCTTTTGTAATTTTTACATCTTTGCAGGCCACCTATTGGTTTCTTTTACTTTTTGATTAAAGAAATTGAAAGTCAAGTATAACCACTGTCTTTACCGTTTAGAATAAAAACAACAGATAACAGAGCTGAAAAGATGCAGTATGTGGTCTGGCATTGTCATGTTGGAAAATGCAAGGTCTTCCCTGAAAAAGACGACGTCTGGATGGGAGCATATGTTGTTCTACAACTTGGATATACCTTTCAGCATTGATGGTGCCTTTCCAGATGTGTAAGCTGCCCATGCGACACGCACTCATGCAACCCCATACCATCAGAGATGCAGGCTTCTGAACTGAGTGCAGATAACAACTTGGGTTGTCCTTGTCCTCTTTAGTCCGGATGACATGGCGTCCCAGTTTTCCAAAAAGAACTTTACATTTTGATTCATCTGATGACACAGAACAATTTTCCACTTTGCCACAGTCCATTTTAAATGAGCCTTGGCCCAGAAAAAATGCCTGCACTTCTGGATCATGTTTAGATATGGCTTCTTTTTTGGCCTATCGAGTTTTAGCTGGCAACAGTGAATGGCACGGTGGATTGTGTTCACCGACAATGTTTTCTGGAAGTATTCCTGTGCCCATGTTGTGATTTCCATTACAGTAGCATTCCTGTATGTGATGCAGTGCTGTCTAAGGGCCCGAAGATCACCGCCATCCAGTATGGTTTTCCAGCCTTGACCATTACGCACAGAGAATGTTCCAGATTCTCTAAATCTTTGGATGATATTATGCACTGTTGATGATGGTAACTTCAAACTCTTTGCAATTTTTCTCTGAGAAACTCCTTTCTGATATGGCTCCACTACTTTTCGCCGTAGCATTGGGGGAATTGGTGATCCTCTGCCCATCTCGACTTCTGAGAGACCCTGCCACTCTGAGAGGCTCTTTGTATACCCAATCATGTTGCCAATTGACCTAATAAGTTGCAAATTGGTTCTCCAGCTGTTCCTTATATGTACATTTAACTTTTCCGGCCTCTTATTGCTACCTGTCCCAACTTTTTTGGAATGTGTAGCTCTCATGAAATCCAAAATGAGCCAATAATTGGCATGACATTTCAAAATGTCTCACTTTCAACATTTGATATGTTATCTATATTATATTGTGAATAGCATATAAGTTTATGAGATTTGTAAATAAGTCCATTCCTTTTCTACTCACAATTTGTACAGTGTCCCAACTTTTTTGGAATTGGGTTTGTATTTATTTTGAATACCCCCCCCCCCCCCGGCCCACACATGTGTTGTAATATCCCCCAGCACTCAACTGTGAATAATCTGTGCACTGCAGTCTTCTGTGTGTTACGGACCACTCAAAATAAATGGGCTTCTTAACACCAAGCACAGTGTGACCAAGCTCTTACTAATTCAGTTGATTTTTTTTTCTGTTTACACAGAAGCAGAAGCTTAAACAGCAGATAAGAGAGTTGAAAATGGATATAAAGGAAGTAGAAATGTTGCCTTCCTCTGTATAGCATGTAGTGAGAGCTCACAGCTGATAACTAGGGAGGGTGGAAGTTATGACTGGGCCCTGTGACCTCATAGACCCAGAATCAGTGCATGGTTACATCCCCTATAGTTACACTTATACCAACACTCATACAGTAATTTAATTTAGAGGAAAGTATATTACATAGGCCACTTATTAGATGATAACTATAGGCTACAACCATGAAACAACCATACCATAAAGGTATTTATTGGCTGAATATACACTGTTGCATTGCAATAATGCATGTGTTGCACATTGGTTTGCTGCAAAGCACTCCAACACACCTTCACAATGTTTCCTACTAACATACCTGCAGTTTGTTTTGGTGGGCTGTGTTCAAATGAATGGGCTGCCCTCGTGTGCATGAACTAACTAACCACAGAGATGTATATGGATCTTTAACCACTTGCCACTGCCCCATGTACATATACTGTAAGGTGGCGGGCTCCTCTGCATGAAATGAAGTACAGGTACACAATTTCGCTCTTCATGCTGCACATGCGCGCTGCTAGCGACCAGCTTCCGCTGTGATTGGACACGGCGGGAGCCAATCAGCAGGTCTTGCAGATCCAATGTCCACCTGGACCACGCCGATCATTCCAGAGAGAAGCAGAACAGCGGTTTGCCTATGTAAACAAGGCAGATCGCCGTTTTGTGACAAGGGAAGACAGAGATCCTGTGTTTGTGCTAAGCAGGAACACGGATTTCTGTCTTCCCACAGTTAAAGCACCCTCCCCACAGTTGGAAAACACTCCCTAGGGGACACATTTAACCCTTTGATTGCCCCTGATGTTAACCCCTTCCCTGCCAGTGTCATTAGTACAGTAAAATTATAGGTATTTTTTAGCACTGGTCAATGTATTAGTGTCACTGGCCCCCAAAAAAGTGTCACCCCGTGTCTGATTTGTCTGCCGCAATGTCACAGTCCCGCTATAAGTTACTAGAAAAAATAAATAAATAAAAATTCCATAAAAATATCTCGTAGTTTGTAGACGCTGTGACTTTTTCGCAAACCAATCAATATTTGCTTATTGGGATTTTTTTAACCCAAAATATGTAGCAGAATACATATTGGCCTAAATTGATGAAGAAATTAGATTTTTTACATTTTTTTATTGAATGTGTTTTATAGCAGAAAATAAAAAAATAGTTTTTTTTAAAAAAAAAAAACTGTTGGTCTTTTTTTGTTTATAGTGCAAAAAAAAAACAAAAAACGCAGAGGTGATCAAATACCACCAAAAGAAAGCTCTATTTGTGGGGAATAAAAGACATCAAGTTTAATTGTGTACAGCATCACATTACATAGCAATTTTCAGTTAAATTGACATAGTGCCCTATCGCAAAAAATGGGCTGGTCATGGGGGGGGGGGGGGGGGGTAAACCTTCCAGAGCTGAAGTGGTTAATCACATGCAGTACATGCCATCTTGTTTTTGCATGGTCCACATAGCTAGCGTTAATGGGCACCAGTCATGAATTAAACTTATGCAGCATTCTGAGTATTCAGTCTAATTTTTTTATTAGGTTTACATACGGTAAGTACAGAAATACAAGAATACACTCCTCACAACAAATGCATACAATTTGTCTCAATTAGGAGCACTAAGTGTCACTTCTGTCTGCTGCTTCATTCCTCTGCTATCAGCATGAATCACACCAGACATGTTTTCCTGCCACAGAAAAAAAATGGTGATAGGGGAGGGAGCTCCAATTGATTCACAGCCTCAACTCAGTTTCTGTGTGCTATGTAAAGGGAGTGTGTCCCTTCCCTCTAATCAGCTCTCAGAGCTCTCCTCACTAAGCTCTGCAGAGGGTAACTCCATCCACTTTTTGCTGAAATCTCAGAGAAGTTTTATATTTCAGCAGTTTGAACAGATGTACAGAATAGAGACTGCAGATAAACAAGTACAGCTTATGTAGAAGGATTTGTTTCATCTCTGTGTATCCAGGCTTGAGGCAAGTCATTGCAATGAGTATGTAAGGGTTTACAAGCACTTGAAATCATTATGATTATATATAGAGCATATAGTCAAGTTACTGTGCGTGAGTCTTGATCTTCAGATTAGGAATCAGGAGTCAAGGGTTACCTGAAGTCTGACAGGTGCCGCTCTGTCAAATTTCCAGATGCGGCTCTTTGCCTGCCTTTATCTAGCCCTTGGATTTGATATGAGGTTATATTCCTCTCAATGACATTAAAAATGAAACACCAATCCTCTAGCTGACAATAGAACATTATTCCTCCAACTGACACAAATGATGCCGCACTATTCCTCCACAGGCCTTATGTAATTGACCACCAAGTCGGAAGAATTGTTTACTCCCACTCCCACTGACACTGGGCCACTGACTCCAGGTTTAGGAGATTTTGGGGGGTATGGGTCTTAGACCTGGGGTGTGAAGGAAAACTGGATGGTGGCCTATTACATCTCTCTTTTTTTTTTCCTAATTTTCCCTCCCAAGAAGGTATGGCTGGGTAGGTGCTGGTTTCTTACCACTGACTGTCTCCATTTTTTTCTACTCTCAGTCTTCCTTTTAAGGCAATATTGGACTTGTTAGCCAGAAGCATCTCTTTTGAGCACAGTTTACTTGAATTTTGTTTTAATGTTGGGATCCTCAGGGTATTTAAAATATAGACAATGTTCAGGTTGTGACCTTATTTTCTCTGGACTGTAAAAACTTCATTGTAGGACAGAGATGTCATGGTGACAGATATAATGTGTGTATCCATCATTCCTAAGTATGTGTAGCACTGCCCCCGTAGGGCCTGCTATATGATGACTTCTCAGGCCTCCTCTGATTACCAGCACACAGACATTTGGGGTACAGTTCACACATCCCTCCTTACTCCTGATGGCTCGTCACACAATAAACGATCCAGGGGTATTGGTTTTTAGTGATTATTCTAGAACTTGGATGGGAGAAGGGAATAGTGGGATACTCCAAGTGTAACAATTCACAATGGACAACTCTCACTTGGCCTCACCAGGTTGTTTGTGGAAGCAGCTGTACTGCTTAATCCATACTGCCACATGTATGGAAAGGGTTAAGTCTCCTTGCACTTTTCTCTCCAGCAATAGACTTGGTGAACCTACATTATCTTTGGGACACTCACCAGCATCCCCTTTACTGACACCCGTCTACTGACTCTTCTAGCTTCAGGGCCGGCCCACCTCAGGTCAGGCCCCTTGACAAAGATCTGTACTCACTGTACTACAGAATTAGATCCTCTAGTCTAGTGTCTCCCCTTTCAGTCAGCTTCCCTGGACCTCTGGGTTCAGCTCCTCACTGCTACTCTCTAGGCCCTCAGGTCGACCACCGGATGCCTCCCAACCCCTCTACAGAGGAGGAGGCAGCCTTCCCCTCCCTTCGGGACTCTGCTATCCAGCTAAAAAACCCAGAGCACATGAGCTCCTGGCTTTTATACAGTATCCCAGCATGCACTGAGGCACTTTCCCTCTGCCAAACCACCAGGGCTATATCAAAGGCCGGTGCACTCATTTGTCAGTTTTCCTCCCACTGTCCAATATGCCTCCCTATTGGACCAGTGTGAAACACTCTGCAGATAGAACGAGTTGCACCTGAGCACAATGAGCAGACCTCACTAACAGATCCTGCTCTCTGGTAAGCAGAGAACAATATAGATTACCTTCAGACAGGACACAAAATTTTACTTTCTCTCTAGCACCTACCTAGGAGGGTGCTACAGCCACCCCCACCAAACTGAGCCATGTCCTCATTGGCTCTGGGCATCCGCCCCTACAAAAATATCTGCACAAAAATTTGCAAGGAGTATCCCATAAATTGGAAAGGGGGAAAAGGGAAATAACATATGTACAGGGCCATGGGGCATACCCCATATGTGTCCAGTGAATAAATTAAGTTACGTGAAAAAAAAAATATCTCTGCTGTACAATATTTACACATAGAAAGGTACTGGGTGCATTTGGACCAATGCATCCCCCACCAAACAAAAATCTGCTTGACAAGTAAAGGTAAACATCCTAACTGACTAAACTACTCATAACGACTTTACATATGTACATTGCGGACAGTGGTTGGCCTCTCCAAGGCACGAAGGTCCTCTGCAAGCCTGCAAAGGAATAGGTGAGACCACAAAAATTTGCACATCCTATATACCCAAGGTGAGACTGCCCTCTCTGCAGAGGCGACCTTCTCACCAGCATCATCTCTAGCTCTAACATTCCCGTAGAGATCTCCAACACTGCTGGCCCCCTAAGGGCACGCTTGACTCGTCGCTCTGTTGTGCACATGTAATAGACAAAGACAGAATGAATCCTGCCGAGCTAACTAACATATTATCACTGATTCCATCTGGGAACCATGTTGGTTTAGTAAGAGGTACAGTCCCTCTCAGACACCAGGACTATTTCCTATTCTAATCAGACCCACAAGTAGGATGAAGAAATGCGGAGTCCATCCGACTAGTGTTCACAGTGGGGCAAACTATTCTCGCTGTAGCCTGAGCAAAGCTTGCCATACTTGTGAGTCTCTGTAAGAACTCTTTGAGGGATCCTTCACTCTGGCATCCCCTTCTCTGAAGAGGCAATGAGCCACCAACCTTTTCTCACAAGGTGGCAACTCCCGCAAAGTTTCCTTCAACATTTCTCTGGCCCACTGGCCCAAGGAATCTTCGCAAAGTGTCCTATAAACAAATTATCTTTGCAAAGTGTCCCTTCTCTTATATAGGCGGTCCCCGGGCTACAAACATCCGACATACAAATGACTCCTACTTACAAACGGAGGGAGACAACAGGAAATCTACCCCTAAGAAGGTAAATTCACTCCTGCAAGAGTTCTCATGCGAAAAAGGTGTCTCCACTGAAGCTTTATCACTAATCCTTGTTTCCACAACAGCCCAAAATGTTCAACATACAGTAGTCATAAGGACAGAAAGTGAGGTGAAATCTTCTGAACAGGGGCACAGACAGCAAAACAAATGGTACAGGGGTGTTAACCCTTCCCTAAGCTATCAGAAAATAACTAAAAGTTATTCTTTTAGCTGGAGCAAAACTTAAAAAAATTTACCTGTTTCGACTTACAAACAAATTCGACTTAAGAAGAAACCTACAGTCCCTATCTTGTTTGTAAACCGGGGACTGCCTGTACTTTAATTATCCTGGCCTGTTGGCCCACAGGATCTTTGCAAAGTGTCCTTTAAACAAAGTATCTTCGCAATGTGTCCTTTCTTAACACCTAGTTATCCTGGCCCGTTGGCCCAAAAGATCTTCGCAAAGTGTCCTCTTTCAACACTTCTTCTTGCGACAACATTAATCCAAAGACCAAGAAGTGCTTCACAAAAGTCCTTTACACAGGAAGTCTCTGTGAAGTAGGGGGTTTGCCCCCTCCAGGTAACAGCCCCTGGCTTTAACAGGAGAAGTTCTTTGTTGCAGAAGTCCTTCTCCCAGGTGGAGAAACTGTAGAATCCCATCTTCTTTTGCAAGGATAGAAGGGAAGGGGATCCGGGAATAGGGCCTCTGCCCTAACCGCAACTTTTCACTCTTCAGACACACTGGCCCCTTTGTAACTCTCTCTCTCCAAACAACATTATACACTCTTCAGGCTAGCTAGCCCCTTTAGTAACTCAATTTTCCTCACAGGGACAAGAACTCTGCACACCTTAGTAGTAATGATTGGGATGCAGTATGCTGATGATCTTTCCCTCAGGATTTTGAATGCTGATGGCCCAGGCTTGCCCTTTTCCATCTGGGCGGTTGACTTCTTCTCGGTCAATGTAGATGGACCGCCCCAGATTCCAATTTGCCTTGACAGATTTGAAGGTGTCCCATAATTGAGGCTTGGACTGGTTTC
Source organism: Pelophylax lessonae (assembly GCF_965119305.1). NCBI lineage: Eukaryota > Metazoa > Chordata > Amphibia > Anura > Ranidae > Pelophylax > Pelophylax lessonae. Next base: position 109,219,712 of record NC_138776.1, read on the forward strand.
TGTATGGTTAAGGAACCTAAAAAAAGTCCCAAACAGTTCCATCACACCAAGCCCCTCTATTTTTCTCAATCTTCTCCATTATCTCCTGAGGAGCGTACGGATAGTCATATCCATATTCCAGGGTCAACTTTTTCTGTACCGGGCGCTGAAAGCTGGAAAACCTGGTTTCTGTCTGTCTCCTCTCCCAGGTGGGGTATATAGGTCCCCACTTTTTTTATGAGGCTGGCGTAAGCGTAGTTTTGAGTGCAAGCCCCGGGTGTAGTTGCGACGTGGGGACAGATCTGGGACCCTTGTGGCGTAGGCCTTGCAGAACCCCAGATTCCTTGCACACTGCATTCGGATGACAGCCGACTCCTCACTGAGGGAACTGGAACTCCCAGGGCTGCTTCTCTCCTCAGTTCCCCAGTCCCACTCAGTCTCTACTTCAGACTTCCAGTCATCAATTCCCTCTTCCAGGGACCCACACCGATGTTGGAAATGGGGTGACCCTATATCAATGACCCCAGGTTCCTCCTCACTGGAAGCCTTCAACTTCTGGGCCCATTGATTCCCCTTTGCCTCTTTAAGAACCAGACTGTTCATTGTTGCTTGCATTTGTTACCAATGCATCTTGCGGCCGATGCTCAGCCCCCACAATTTGCATACACTGCACCACTGAAATGTGAGTGTCCCTGGTTTTGCAGATGGTGGTACAGGTTTGCATCACTGGTCCTGCTCAGTGACTCAGTCTGCTCGCCAGATACTCCGTCAACACGTGGAATAGCCCCTGTGCTCCAACTCACTCCGGCATCCGCCAACTCGCTCCTTCACATGTGTGTCTGCTCCCCAGCTACACCCAATGGCGGAAGTGATGTCTCAGCTCCCTTCCTCCACTCGGATTGACAGCCCGCAGACGGTGACTCTGCCCATGGCCCCAGACTAGCTGACTCTCTGGCAGTGGCTCCTCCTGCAAGGCAGATCTCTTTAGAGCATGGTTTACTCTGCTCAGCCTGCACGAATGGTACTGCTATGCAGACTGTGTTCCCTACCCCAAATACACATACATCTGCCTCTTCTGTCTGTACTTGAGCTTCAGTTGCACTTCTCCATTCACAAGCCAACCAAATTCCCTTACTGCTGTTGTCCCGCTGTAACCGGCTGCACGGCAGACATTTTCTTTCACAGTACATGTACAGACACAACCCCTGACGTGCCGATCCTCGCGTCCTGGGTCACTGCTTTCTTGACCATCTCTTAAAAGCACACTTGCACTGATCGCTGTAAAGCAGACAGGATTTTCACCTGGCTGGCACCTACCTAGGTGGGTGCTACAGATGGTATTGTAAGAAAGATTGCGATAAGATATTTCACAGTACAGTACTATTACGTTGACTGGAATTTTGCTGGTCTGATGATGTGATGCTTCAGATAGCTTTAATGCATAACCTGTATTGTAAACAAAAAAACAAAAAATAATTTGCGCAAAAAGTGTCACCAAATAATGCACTCACAAAATGGCCACATAAGCATTATACATATTAATAATAATGGAAAACATGCTGCACTATCAATATAAAGTGCATAAATTCAATTAAGTAAGAAATTCATATATATCGAAAACTGTAAATAAGAATGTGTTAAAAAAAAATTCACAAATAATCCAGTAAAGTCCTTTAGAAAAAAGAAGAGAAGTACTCTTGTGCAAAAAGTCTATTTATACTTATTTATCAACAAAAATCCATGTTTCAGTGTGGATAGCAAAATCTTCACACCCAAAAGTGCACCCCCAAATCTCAAGCCGCTTACCAGCTACTCTGACCCCAAGATGGGGGTCTTATTGCACTTTATCCCAGTATTCCCATGGGATGGATAGAAATCAGGAGCCAAGAGTCCTGGATGGGTTACCATACAACCAGGATGTTCAACAGTGGGCTCAGCAAAAGAGAGAGACAAAAGAGGAGCTCATAGTGTAGTAATTAAAAAAACAGTACTGCTTTATCCCTTGATAATGTTCTTTTGAACTAAGCTAATCGAGAGGAGCTACAGCGGTGATATCAAATCCACTGGGGTGTCTGCATGGGATTGATTGTTTTATATGCAACTTTACTACTGCCTTCTTTAAAAAGCCTACACTACACTACTACACTACTACACTATGAGTCCCTCCTTTGTCTCTCCCTTTAGCTGAGCCCACTGTTAAACATCTCGGCCATATGGCAATGGCAACCCATTCTGGAATCTGATGGACTTTACTGGATTATTTATGAATGTTGTGTAGTACCCTCCTAGGTAGGTGCTAGGGAAAAGCATATATGTGGTCCTGTCTGCTTATCAGGGGAGCCTGATCTTTTAGTTAGGCAGTCACATGTTTCCAGGTGTGACCTGTTGAGTCTGGGGAGTCTCCCCACTGTCTCCAATGAGGGCTCTTATTGGACAGTGGAGGAAACCTAGCCAATAGCACACCAGGCCTTATAGCTGTCTCAGTGGGCAGAGTTTGCTGCAGTGCACCCTGGGATGAGTTTTAAGTCTGAGGGGAGCATGTGACAGGGTGTCTTTGGCAGGAAGAGTCCCAGGAGGAGGCTGACGGCTGTCTCTCTTCCTGTCAGAGCTAGAGAAGTTGTCCTGGGCAGTCAGCCTACAGAACGAAGGTTGAGCTGGGCTGCAGAGAGGGATCCAGAGTGCTATGGACCGAGTGGAGCTGCTGGGCAGAAGTGTCGTGAGTACTTGAAACCGCCCAGGGGTCTGCCTAGGAGAGGGGGGACCACTCCAGAAGGTCAAAGGGATCCGGGAGCCAGCTAACCAGTAGAGGAGGCTTAGAGAAAGTGGGTGCCAGTGTCTAAGCCCTGAAGATAAGAGAGAGAAAGGGGGCGCCGGTGTGTACCCTAAAGTGTTCAGCAGAGTATACATGTAGCTACCTCAGCAAGGAATGCTTAAGGAGGACTTCTTCATTCAGGAAAGCAGTCAGAAGTCAGTTCAGAGCGTTAACAGGCAGCGTTAACCAGCATTAATAGGCGTTGACCGGCATCCAGCCAGCGTCTAGTTAGCGCCAACCATCATTTTTCAATTGTCCCTAGCAATTTGTGCATAGTTGAGCCAAAGGAGTATACCGCTCATCCCTTCTCCTATCCAAGTTTCCAAATAAATACAAAAACCCAAAGATACTGGACTGGTCATTGTCTCAGTGCTCACACTTGGAGAAACATGCTTAAATGTGCTGTTTTTGCTAGCAGTAACCCAGGGGGGCCCATATCCAGCAAAACGGCTGGAAATTGTGCTACAGTTGTTTAACACATTCTTATTTACAATTATATATATGAATTTCTTACTTGATTGAATTTATGCACTTAATATTGATAGCGCAACACATTTTTCATTATTATTAATAACCTGTATTGTGTTTATTATTCCTGAAATAAAAAAAAAAAAGCATTGCACAGACTTTTCAGCTTTTATAAGCCCAGTTATGAGTGGATCTCATTTAGCAATATACCCCTGAAATAAAAAAGTAACATAATAAGAATTTTTAAAGTTATTTCTTGTATTGTAGTTCAAAACTTGAACCTCGGTGCAGCTTACATGTTTTTGTAGCTACTTCAAATAACTGACATAGTTTCCTTGACACAAACTAAAACCTGTTTTGGATGATTTGTGTACCGCTAGGGAACTATCCAGTGAACTACTGAACTGCTACAAAATTGCTTTTGTGATCCAGATGTGAGGGTGAAGTCGTTGATAAACAGTGTGTATTGTAAAGGACTAAGAGGACCATCGTTTCAGTTTCTGCGATATATACAAATCCCTACAGAAAAAAATGTTTGGGATTATTCTTTTATTTAATCATTCAGAACAAAGCACACCAATGATCTGTACATTGCATAGGAACCAAACATCATTTTTTATCAGATTAGAAGAGTGAGAACAATGAAGGGATACGGTTAGATGGTTGCTTTGGATTTCCTCAGCATGTTGAGTGTCAAGGTACTCTTTGCCTTAAAGGCCATGTGCATGGGTTCTTTCTCTTCGTTTGGAACCAAAACTGTGCTTATGGACAGCAGATACTGGGTAGTGAGTAGTGACAAGCAGGACAAATAGTGAAGATCTGGAGCCATCAGTGTTATAGGTGAGTGTATACAATGATCAAGTGCTGGGGAAGAGGAGCTGGTACAAAAAGTTAAGTTCACAAAAACTACTCCTGTGCACCCTTGAATGTTTTTAAGGGTTCATTTTAGGAGGTAGTATTGTGCTGTCATTGCAATAAACTTCTTAGATCCACAATCACCTTGTAGGCAGGTGCAGTCTATTTTCTCCAGTGCAGGTGGTGTTCATCCACAGTGACAATGCATTTAGAAGAGGAAGTGGAGAGGGAACGTAGTTCCTCTGTGGATTCCTCAGTCACAAGGAGGCAGCATCTGATTGGATGCTGGCAACCTATATGGCTTTGGCAGCCATCTTGGGTCAGGCAGAGTCTTTTTAAGACTCTGGCTCCCAGGTTTGGCGCACATTTTGCGAGTAGCTAGAGAAGGGACAGGTCACATGTCTGTTAGGGATAGTGCTTAGCGTCAGTGACAGGTTCCGGAGGAGTAGGGAAAGTGCAGAGATATGGCATCCTTCCTGCAAACCTTCCCACTTGGGTACGGACCAGTCAGGCCACAGTCAACTCCTCGAGATAGATGCTGTCAGCTTCGCTGAGACTGCTGTCTTCTGTCACAGCACTGTTACATCTTGTGAGTGTTCCTAGTTGGGTCGCCTTCCCTTCAGGACTGTTGTGTATTGCTGAGTTTTTGTTACAATACATTACTGTTTTTGCACCTGGACATTGAGTGTTTTCTGCACCACCCTGCACCTACCCACAACCTCACTCCCACTTTGCTTCTCACATCAAACTTGGGAGTCTTAAACCCTGTATAAACTCCATGTCAGTTAGTGTCAGAGCTTACACTGGTTTGATTATTTGGTTTTCCTACTCAGGTGACAGTATTCAGGCCTGGCGATTGGCTGCTCAGCCCCAAGCACTGAGAAGGATATATGTTCCCCTATACCCAAGAGCTTTGATAAAGCAACAAAAAGGCAGGGTAGCATGGCATAGTATAAGTGGGGGAGAAAGAGGGGGTCATCTTTAAAGAGGCTTTGTCAAGTGATAGTCTTCTTAAATTTAAAATCTAACCAGTCCTGGAAAAGTAAGATTTGGAATCTTGAAGCTGAAACTTACAGTTCTGGTGATAGTAGAGTGATTACTAATACCTTTACACCTATGCAACAGACACCTTACAAATGATAACACAAGTGATAAAATGATCAATGACAATGAGGTGTAGCCCTGCTCCCAGGGGAGTGGCTTAATGCAGGTGTATCCTCTTCACTTCTTTCACCCTGAGCCTGCTCCGACCCAACTGACACTATTTGTTCTGTCATATTAAATGATTGAGACCACAAATATTGCAGTGAAAGAACAAATTTACTGCTTTTAGATTTGAAATTAAATACGAGTATACAAACAGAATCAGAGATAATGAAAAAATTGCCAATGAGGTTGATCCTGAGTTCCCAACCAAGGATTTAAATAGAGTTCAGCACTTAGGATCTGGAACACAGACCACACATATATATGTAAAGGAGTACATATATATGCTAGAGGACTGTTTTCAGCAACAATAATGACACACTGAATATTTTAGTTTATATAGAGAGTGACCGCAAATTAAGATTGACTACACTTAGTGAATAACATAGAATAAATAGTATAACAATACTAGCTCAGTTATCAGAATGCACTCTGTGTACTAACGGGGGCCCCTTTATAGTGAATTTCCAAAGTCTCCTGGAGAGTGAGGCCTCACTAGTCTTCACCGGCAAGGAATCCTCAATCAATCCAAGGAAAGTAATTGTAATCCAAATAAAGATGATGATGAACTGTAATCCCCAAAGTAGTCAATAATTGTAATCCACAGAGATGAATGTAAAATAGTTCTGGATGCTTCTTTACAGGCTAACAGCCTAGGACTGGACAGAGGGCTTAAGGCCTAATTCACCCACCTCGCATTATATGAAACTGCAGTGTCCAGTGGTATCTCTATAACTCAGTATGGCCTTCTTATTCAAATAGTTTTGCAGTCCTGCCCTGACTCAGTCTAGGTCTGTGATTGATGTAGATGTAGATACTGGATGTCTCTCCCCCAAGCCGGGGACTCCGCTTTCCGTTGCATCCATGCCCCGCTCTGCTCAGCGACTCCCTCGGCCTGTCAAACGACCTTCCGCTCGGTCACACTACCGAGTCTCCTCCGCGCACACACACACCGCTGACCTCAGCTCCGGTTTCCACCACTAGGCCTCCGGCTTGCTTCTCTGCGAACCGCAGTAGCTCTTCCCCTTCTTTACAGTGCGCTGTCCTCGAGGCAAGAGAGCGAAATTGGATCCCGCCCCCCTTTATAAAGACCATCCCAGCAGGCTCCACGAGTCACATTGCTCCCTGGGAGAAGAGTCTCCTTAAATAGCAGTCTTTGGTCCTGGCTCCTCCCGGAACTACAACTCCCATAATTCAAAGTCACTGTCTTTGCAGAACTTTAATAACAAACAACAGTTTGAACAACACCGGCCGTGCGACCAGGCTACATCGGTAAACCAAATACAATAAAAATATTTATAAATTTCTATTAACACAAAAAAGCAGCTATTAGCCAGACTTGTAGTTCCCAAATATATAAACCAAATATTTCCTAGGGGATATGTGATCGCACTTCTTTAACCTTGAAACAATGTCCTTAATGTGCAATCAAAGTCACATGCAATATAAAGAGTGTAATACTGTAAATAATCCAACCATGGGGTCATGTGACGTCACAACAAAACAGTAAGTGCTCTTCATCCACATTCACATTGTACACATCTCACTCACCAGAACCTGATGATCTCTTTGTAAGGAAATGTTTAAACAATGAGTAGTCTCTCCTCCTTGAATGGTATATGGTCACCAGACCCTTTCCAAGTTGTCTCCTGGGTCCTCTTTTGGATATTGCCTCTATGCCTTTAAAGTGCCTCTGTGCCTTGTGTCCTCCTCTGGTTGGAGGAGACTAAATGGCTTCTAGTGCTATAGCTAGCAGCCTGTCACTGTCTACTATAGTTACATGAAAGGGAAAGTTTACCTGGAACAAGGGATTTGTTCTATACCTGCACTAAGACCTCCCTTGTCCAGTTGCTTCCTGCTCTGCAGATCCAGCTTCCAGCTCTATCCTGCTCTGTGGGGTTTTACCATGATCCTGCTGTTGACCTGCAGTTCTAAATACCACAAGGTTCCTAAAGGCACAGAGGCACTTTAAAGGCATAGTGTAGTGTATGGCTAGCCTAAAGTGTTACTAAACCCAGGACCCTGCATTCACTATATCTGGTCTCCCTCAGTACACAGAACATGGAACATGCGAATATTTTAGTACATATAAACAGCTAAATACCGTTTCTCATCAGCAGTATATAGCAGTCTTGTGACTTCTATTAGTGTCTGTTTAAAGCTTGTAGGAGGAGTTTTGATTCTCATTCTCACTGTCCTATGAGGTTGCAGGACCCCTGACCCTCTGTCTGGGCAGTGCTAATTTGCCCTGTGCTGATAATATGCACCCTCTGAAGAAAAGAAAACCTCTCTAGCAATACTCACCAAAATGAGCATGTGCAGAGTAACACCAAAGTCTCTGTCTTATCAGGAAATGGATTGGGGACAGCGGAAGAAGAGGAGAATCAGAGAAGACAGGATCAAACAGCCATTTTATACAATGAGGAGGAATAATTCCTTAGGTCCCACAGTGAGTATAACAAGCATGCTTCACTGCATAGACAGACTGATTTTACTGTTGTGGGTTTTGTAACATTTTAAGAATTTAAATTTACACAACTCACACATGGTACAACCATCATTAGAGGTGATTTATTTTTACATAGCAAATCTTTTTTTTCTCCAGAGTTCAGCTTTCAATGTACTTTCACTTTCGCCATTTTCATAAATGAGGTCCAAAAAAACATTATTTATTGATCATTACTGCTCCTTGTAAATGATCCCTTTTTAATAGATTTCTAGACAGTCTCTATGACATTTCAAATATGTGCCGTTTTACCATCATTTAGGACTGAGTAGCTCAAGAGAAGTCTTTAATTGGTGGTTAAACTCCCTTGAACACGTGGGAGGTGATCCTCCTAATCCCAAATCTCATTCTCAACATGAGCTGCAACTACAAAGTGGTTCAAGTTGTCCTTTCATATCCTTCTTTGTTTTCCACGTGGATAATCTGTTGTGTTGCACTGAAGGGGTATAGTCCAAAGAGTTAGGATTTCATTTGAACTCCCCCAGGCTGTGGGAGGTCCAGTGTCAATTTCAACTTGCATTAAACCTGCTGTCTATTCATGGGCCTTTACTGAGGTGAATTAAATCCTTAGACATGTATACCAACAGCTGAAAGTATTGGCTTACACTTCATAGTGTAATATCGTCACTAACAATTTCCTATTTAGAAATGGATGTAGTATGGACTACGCTTGCTGTTTCATGGTCCGCCTGGATACGCCTACTCAGCCAGGAGTTACACAATTTAATTTGGACTAGCATCCGGTGATGTAATCAAAGCTATTTCTATTTTAAGGAGCACAATTTTAGAGGTATTCATGTGTGAAGGACTAAAATATTTCACAGTTTTTATTGAGTGTGTGATTCCTTTTACATAGACCGCCATACCTCAGATCCCTCTTCACCCTAAACAATCTTCTATGGAACTTTCTGGAAGTCCTATTACGTTTTGTATTCATTTCACTCCTTAAAGAACAGGTCTTTGAAGAAATTAGATCTTGGAAAAATGCCATCAATAGTAGACCTGACCTTTCCCTGTGTTACATCAGCATAGCACAGCCTTCTGTAGTCTCTGTCTGCGATATAGTATGTTACTAACAGTGAACTGTAAGCTTCATTTGAAAAAACTTTATTTTTATGAAATATATATGTTTAAAGAAAGGTTCCACTTATTGTTATCACTTAAATGTTGTACCCAAGCAAAATAGTACAGTGCATAATAATAATGCAGTCATCCAAGGCCAATGATTGGTTAGATGCAAAGAAAAAAAAAAAGATTTGCATGTCTCTGCCAACAAATTTTTAATGGGAAACTATCATGGTTTTTAAAGTATATGTATAAATGTGAACTATAATTTATGTGATCCTGTGAGCAACTATGTGTAGAGATGATATGTGAATGCTGCTTTCACTGATCAATCCCCTTTAGGTAAGTGCTGATATGCTAATTGTGTGTATAAGTGCTGCACATACAAATACTGTTATGAAGAGATGAAAAAGTTCTGTTGTGATTATTAAATAAAAATAACCTGAATAATAATTTATATCAATAAAGATATGTGAAAAATCCGCGTTTGTGTGTTAAATTATGATATTATCCAGTAAACCGTTAAATTTTCTAATATCTAAATTTACCAAATGCATATATGATTAAAAATATACAACAAATAAACTTTTCAGCATAAAAAACAAAAACCAGTGCTCAAATATCAAAGTAAAATGAAAAAAGTTCCAAAGTGTATTATATTATAGTCTGTAATTGTGATGAAAATCAATCACCAGTGTTAATTAACAATCTGCTAGATGATCCATAGCTGCTGTGTTATGTAGCCATCTATCTGGTGTTTTTTTCCTCTTGTAACTCCCCCTAAGGTTATGTGCTCACCTGATGGGATGTGATCTCACGCTCAGATTTATTCAATAGTAGTCTCAATTGCCACTATGAAGCACTAGGTGATTTTCTTCCAGGATGTGAATTCCCGATCAGCCATCCACATGTAGAAAAAGATAGGAGAATCCATAGTGCAAATAACATTTATATAAAAATATTTTATTTAAAAGATTAAAAACACTCACATAGTACTGGTGCTTCAGCGCACCAGTCTATACAGACGGATTCCAGAATTCATGGACAATCGGTGCAAATATGCCGCCAATGTTACATGTATCAATTGTTGTATCGCTGAATGATACTCTGTTACACCGACAATAGCCTTGCCCCTCCCCTACGCGTGTCGGGGAAAACAAATTTATAAGGTATATAATATAATAATTACCGTTTTTAATATCCAGACAAGACAGGTGACAATATGTGCAACTAAAAGAAGAATCTCCATAGATCTATACGTAGCTAGAATGCCAAAGAATGTTAGAGTAGAAATATAAGTGAAGATGGAGAACTAGCATGATAAACTATGTGCTGAAAAAATAATTGTGTAAGTTATGAGAAACTGTTACCCTGATGTATTACGTAGTAGGGGCCATGTTCAACTAAATGCTAATAAATAAATGGCCTGTAGGCTGGCAAATATATGCACATATGTCTAATAATTATTAATAAAACAATTAATATCAAATTCAATGTTTATGGCCTAATGGATGGAGGGTCTGCATCTCATGTATCCAAAGGGTATTCATTTTATTACTTCCCCTCCAGTGGGGATGGTATTTTTCCATTCCCCAAAAAATTAAGGAAAATATTTATTATGATGGGTGGCATAGTGTTTTGAAATACTATGTTTAGGATAACCTTTAATAATATTTTGGATGTGTTCTCTAAATCTCTTCCACATTGGTCTTAATATTGCATCTGACATGGGCATTGGAGGGCATACACTACTCCCTCTGTTCTGCATGTTATGCAATCTCCTATTTAATATTCATTTCCTGTTGTTGTAGCTTTGAAAGCACTTCTTTTGATGTTCTTTTTATTGGTTTTGACACATGCAAAACATTGTCTACAAGGAAAAAATCATTTTCCTGGGAAAAAAGTAAATTTCTGACTAGTGGGGGGATCTACTATATTTCTTGAAATCTTGTCACGTAGTGTGGGGGCTCTTCTATGTGTAAACTTTGGATGTATAGGTAATAAGGCTTAAGGTGCTTGTCTGCTGTCAGGATGGGCCAATGCTTTCTAAATATTTTTTTCTATTTTCCTGTGTTTTACTCCATAGTTTAGGATAATCTGGATATTCTCCTCATATGTGTCTGTCCTTGATTTGTCTTTGATTAAATCCCATATATCTATTCCTTCTATTTCTTCTATCTGTTGTCTAATGAATGTTTCCTGGTATCCCTTTTGCAAGAGCCTCTGGCCAATCATAGATGCCTGTTCTTTAAAATCATTCTCCTCTGTACAATTTCTCTTAAAGTGATTGTAAAGTAATCCAAATAAAGATGATGATGAACTGTAGTGATTGCAGCTCTGTGTGTCCATTCAGACATGGAGCTGCCGTTCTGCCCCGCCCCCTCCTGATTGGCTAACTGACTTTGATTGACAGCCGCGGGAGCCAAAAGCAAAGCGGCTGTGTCTCAGCCAATCAGGAGAGAGATTCCCGGATGGCTAAAGGAACTTGTGGACATTGCTGGAGAGAGAAGGTGTTCAGGTAAGTGCCCTGATTACCTGTCCTGGTCACCCCTTCGAGGAAGAGCTCTCCTCGCTACACACTCTGACAGTGTGAGGCAAGCAGCACCGATAAAGGGCATTTCTGCATTTACATGTGAGCAGCTGTGATTGGACACTCACATGGGTAAAGAGCAGCGTCTTTGGCTCTTTACCAAGATCGGGTCATACTGTGTCCTAGGAACGCGGTGCGGCCGTGACCACTGTGCCGCTCTTGGGTGCGCGAGAGCGGCCATCCTGGGGCGCCGTCATATGACATTGTCCTAGAATGAGAGCTGCACCGCTCCGCCGTCATTTGACAGTGGGTGGACGGCAAGTGGTTAACATATGATTTTGTTTTGAATGTTCCAGCGCTTATGGTTAAATCTAGGAAATGTATGTGTTTTGTATTGTACTCCCAGGAAGAGGTGATGTTCTTATCATTTGAGTTCAAGCTATTCAAGTATGAGAGTAATGTGCTTTCATCTCCTTTCCAAACTATAATCACATCATCAATGTATCGTCTGTATGTTATTAGCTCTTTGGGAATGGCTTGATAGATTTTACTTTCTTCCCAGTCTGAAAATATTAGCCACACTCGGTGCAAAACATGCCCCCATTGCGATACCTTTGACTTGTTTATAATAAGTATTGTTGTATCAAAAATAATTATGCGCTAGGCAGTAATCGAAACATTCAACCATGTATGCTCCTATGATTGTGTACAGAGAATTAACATCGGCTGTAGCTAGTATGTATGGTCTTTCTTCTAATCTGATTTCTTCTAGGAGTTGTATTAGATGCTTTGTTTCTCTCAAATATGCTTTCGTTTTTTGGGCAAGAGGTTGCAAATACTGATCAATGTATTGACCCATCCCTGTTTCGACAAATTGGATTTCGTTAAAAATAGAATGCCCTGGAGAATTTGCATTATTATTTTGCATCTTAGGGACAGTATATATAATGGGAGTCCTGCAAGTGTCTGGAACAAGATATCTTCCTTCTTTCTTGTTTAAAATTCCTTTTCTTATGCCCTTATTTATCAGTTTTTCCAGATTCATCCTATATGTTCTCTTTGGGTTAGTCCTCAATGATACAAATGGTTTAGTGTCTTCCAACTGTCTTTCTAGTTCGGCTTTGTGCACCTCTTTTGCCTGGATGAAGATTCCTCCTCCTTTGTCTGCAGGCGGCCTAATCACCAGGTTTTTTTCTGTTTTCCAAGCGTTAAAATCATATGTCTATGTTTTTGGCTTCTATTACTTTCCTTAGTTCCATGTTCTATAAATCCTGCGTGACACATTGTTTAAATGTGTCCGTTATCACTGATAGGAGGATTGAACAAAGATTTGTTTCTTAGCGTTGTCTGTTGAAATTCAGTCATTGTTGGCATTACCCTTCTCTCCGCCGACTGCGATAACATATATTTCTTAATGTAAAGTTTTCTCACATATTTTTGAACATCCACATATTCGGTACATCAAATTTGGTCATATTTCTAACAGGTGTGTATTTGAGTTCCTTATCCAAAACCAATGTTTCTTCCTTAGTAAATTTGATTTTGGTCAGATTTAAAATCCCCTCACCTACTGTTCTCTTTTTCGTTTGCTTCTTGTATCCTGCTCTGCAACCCCTCTTCCTGGGGGAATTCTTATTCCCCAATCGTCTCTGTCTGTCCGTTTGGGGGTTCTTTCCCATCACCAATCCTCTAATAATTGTCGGGGTGTCCTGTTTTTGTCCCATTTGTCCCTTAGGGGCTAATATCTTTTATATGTTGGCAGAGGGATTCTCATTTGATAGCCATATTCTCGATGTGTCTCATGTCTGCTATAGGTAGGTGCTGGCCTCCTCATTGGGTAGCCATAATTCTGCACGATCACACATTATAATATTGATTTATCATGGTTTTAAATATTTTTTCATATTTAGAAAGCTTATACACTTATACATTGCTGTCCCATAGCATGTTTACTTATTTTTATTGAATCTTTAGTTTTCAAATAATCCATTTTAATATGTTTCCATGACACTTTGTTGAAAAAGGATACCAAGGCTTTTACAAGCCCAACACTGCCTGCATGGTTTATTAAATGCTGCCAGAAATAAAGTGATTGTAAATGCTTTTTTTTGAAAAATAAAAAACAGATTTATACTTACTTGCAATGGAATTGCACAGAACATTACCGAACCTCCTCTTCTTGGGTCCCCCGCCAGGGCTACTGGCCCATCCTCTCTGATGAGTGTCCTTATAGGAAGCCATTTTTTATGGGGGTACTTGTGCAGGCTCCCTCCCAAGCCTTGCTGTCTGCCTCTATAGATACAGATAGCGGGACTCGGCCCCGCACCCCACTCTCTGGTCACTGGATTTGATTGTCTCAGCAACCAGACCAGAAAGTGAGCGGTGTGAAGAGCTGTAGATGGGTGCACCGCTGGATAAAATAAGGGCTCAGGTAAGAAAAAAAAGGGAGTGTTGCTATGGGAGTGAGGGGGGGATACTGATACTTAAACATTTTTTACCTTAAAGAGGTTGTAAACCTCCTACAAAAAATAAAATAAAAACCTGAAAGACGAAGGCATATTGAGCTAGTATGCATACTAGCTCCTTATGAAATACTTACCTTAGAATGAAGCCTTCCAGCAATGCCTGCTCACCGGCCAACATGTTCACCCGTCTTCCTTCCGGGTTCGTGTCCTCCAGCCATCTGATTGGCTGGAGCCGCAATGACCTCACTCCCATGCATGTGCAGGAGCCATCGTTCACAGCACGGGGCTCTGAAGAAACAGCACCAGTGGTCGTTCCTTCAGAGTGCATGCGCCAGTGATGCCATTGGCTGCATATAAAGTAAATATCTCCTAAACTGTGCACATTTAGGAGATATGTACAGTAAACGTTACAAAGGGAACTTTACTTCCTCTTTAATGCCAGGAATGCATTGAGCTAAAAAAGTGATTTAGGCTTTATAACTACTTTAAAGCAGTAATAAACCCAAAAGCAAAATTTATTGTATTGCAGCTTACCAATTCTTAGATGTGATGGCTGTGTTTTTTTTTTCTTTTTTTTCTTCACCTGGTGATCCACCAGTAAGTTTGTTGTTTTTCAAGCTCTCCTGCAAATGTTAGAGTGTTGAAACAAACCATTTACCACTGCCAAGGGCACTTACAATGATCAGCTTTTATTTATTCATGTAAAACCTTTATGCCAGATGAAAAAAAAAACTGTTTGCTGTAACTGCTTATAAAGTATTAGCTGGAGTTTGGCTTCAATTTGTTAGTGTATCTAAATCTGATAGTACATCTAACACTTCCCTACCCCTAGGCTGACAATGCTGCTGTTCAAAGATGCCTCTGTGCTCCTTCATATTGGAGTGTAGGCACTCCAATACAGGAGGTGTGTTTCTGGAAAAAAGCCTTAAAAAGAAACAAATTCAACCACCACATCTATTGATTGCTAAGCTGCAATATATTCGATTTATTGTTTTTAGTTTAGTTTTTAGTGAGGCAGTTTTAACTATATGAATGGTGATCATTTCATGAAAGTCTTTGTTCAGGCACTTTCAGTTTTATTGAGTAGCAACTCTCCTAATTGTGCTCCTGCGTTGTCACTCGGTCACAGGTGCCCCTGGAGGAAACTACAGTTGGCCACACTTTTACACATTACACTGGCTTGGTCAACTGTCATCGCTATTAGGGAGGAGCTTGGGTTCTGTTAGAACCCGTAAGTTAGCTGTCATTGCTGGGTCAATGAGATGCAGGTGGGAGATTTGCCCCCCACAGCTGCCGGTATACAAAGGGGTAAGGATGCTCAGGACATCATTGACCTAAATAGCCATATGGCCACATCAACCCCCCCCCCCCTTTGTGTATGTCAGCACGGTGCAGGGAATCTCCCACCTGCAACTTATTGGCCCAGCAAAGATAGCTAACTTTTGAGTTAGGACTGAACCCAAGCTCAAAACCAAGAATATTACTAATCACTATCAGGTAGCCAGTCCAGAGAAATTATATGCAGTCTGGATGAGACCACAAGACCAGCAGTGATGAATTGAAAACAGATGAAAATCCTAGTATTTTATGAAAAAATTTGGCAGTTGTTTATGATGCAGAATGCTTTATTAGAATAAATGTCACTCAGGTAGGGTTTAGATCCCCCTTTATCTACTACTCCACAGAGCTGTACCTATTATTTCTTCTAGCGAACGGAAAGATATTGCTTTTCTGTACAGACTCAGCTAAATTCATAACATTAATTCTGCAAAATTAAAAAAAACAACAAAAAGTGAACTAAAATAATAATACATACTGCCATCTTGTATTACAGTGAGCATAGCTACAATGAAGCCATAATGTCTGTCCATCGGCTAGGAGTCCGAAGATTAAATACAGAGAGCTGCCGTGATGGTTTAGGATGGTTTAGAATGATTCGTGGCTCTGCTTTGCAGTGTGACCCTTCAGTTCTGTATTTCTTTACAAGTGTACACCGGTGGCAGAGAAAATAGATATGTACTGTACAACTGGAATTTGAAATAACTGGTGAAAGCAGGAAAACACACATATTGTGCCTTGTATGTATTTTTAATGAATCTGTTGTGGAGGAAACTCATACATAAAGTAGAAGTATGGCTTTCCATTTTGGTATGAAGTTGAGATTCGCCACTACCAAGAGTTCAAGGTGAATCCTACTAGTTTATGTTTAATCAGCGCTTATAGACAATTTTTTACATCTACAGATAGAAAAGCAAAGAACATATCCATACAGTTGAAGTATGCAAGAAAATAATCAACCAACCCTTCCGAGACATAAACATTGAGCATGACAAGCCACTTCATACTGCTCAGCAGGCCAACAATTTCTTAAAACTAATACCACAGAATTTGTCATGCAGCCAAAGAAACATCAAAGGTAAAAGTATGCATACAGTCTGCCATGAAATATGGTATAGTGTATAGTGCAACCCCTTGAGTATATAGATGTGGAATTTATCCGCATCGCCATGGTTACATTACTGAAAATGGTAGTCTTTATGGAGACCAAGATATATAACTGCTGTGGAGTAGATCAACTGCCTCTATTAGAATGGAAGGCCAATCACGTCCCAGCCCAATTACAGACTGTCTGTCAAGCATGCACGGATATGATGACATAGAGGGCAAGAAAAGTGTAGAAAAAAAGAAGGAGAGAAAGGAATAAATAGAAAGAAGATGTTATTTAGGCAGAGAGAGAAAGAAAAAAAAATGGGGGGGGGGGGGGCAAATGGGATGGGAACAGAAATGGGGCCTGATGCCACCCCCAGATTCATAGTCCCAAAAAATTTGTCTGCAAATTCACCTGGGAGATTTTCTTAAAACCCATAATGCCCTGCATGGCCACTGAACTATGGCCAGAAAGCTTAAAAAGACTACAAGGGGGGCATTGGATAAAGCCCAACTCCAGGCAACTTTAAAATGATCCCTTGTGATGGGCTGTGTCCATGCTGCAAGGGATAATTATTTGTTTAGTCTAGGAGAAAGGAAAAAAAGCTTTTACTTACCTGAACTTTTGCTCCCCCGGCAGATAGCACTTCCCCCCGCTCCTGCGGTGTACTGTCCCTTTGGGTAATCACGTTTATTGCAGGGCTGTGAACTGTGCACTGGTGTTGAGGACATCCAGACCTGGGCCAGCTGAAGCATAGGGGGGAAGATGCTGCATGGTCCAGTCTAGCAATGCGGAGGGTTAAGTAAGTAAACCTCCTTAACAAGTCCCATATACCTAAATGAGAAATTAACCTTTGCAGTGCAGACACAGACCCACTGCAAGGGATCATATTTTTAGGTTTCCCAGAATTGGGATTTAAGACACCAGCATCACTATAAAAGGGGGGCACAGGGCAGCCAGGGTATTAGTGAACTGGAACCTGTTATAGAAAAAGCTGATCTGGCAAATTGCATAGAGAGAGGTTAAAGTTGGTTAGGAAATTGTACTTTAATTCTGATTGCTGGACTTTAAATTCAGATTCAACCCACTTTCTGCCTTTTTCTTATTACTGAGTTTATTTTTTTAAATGATAATAAATTATTATTTATTTACCTTTTTTTGTGGTTGATTCGGGGATTAGTGATCACTTTTAACTGCTGTCCTCTTCATAGAAAATTTTGTTTCCCTTTAAAAAATGGGTTTTGCTTCAGGGGGATGTATGTTGGGAATTCTAATTATTGCGAGGGCATTTTTTTACATTTTGTGTTTATAGGGCCTTTATTTTAAATAAAACTGCTTTTATTATGCTGCAAGGCATCTCTTTATAAAGCTGGTCTTGGCTATATCAGTGGTGTTATTTTGGCGTTTTATTTTCTTCTGTGTTTTTTTAATTATTATTTTATGTTGGTAAGCCTTTTAGGCTTCATGTACACTTAGCCTATTATGACCGCAGCCGCAGGAAAATGCAAAAAATGCGGCAAAATATGAGATTTTACCACGATTTTGCGGCTAGTGGTCAAAACCTTCCTATCTTAAATGCGATTGTTCCACATTCAGGAGAGGGAGGTTGAGGGAGATTGAATCTCCCCTAATTGCAGCAGCACCTAAACGATCCTAAAAGCCTAAGTGTACATGGACACATTAGCTTTTATGAAGTTGAGTTTAGGAGCTTTGGAAAAAAACTTCAAAAGCTCTTAAATAGAGATGGGCCGAACAACCCCCCAGTTCGGTTCGCACCAGAACTTCCGAGCAAAAGTTCGGACCCAAACTATGATTCTGAAGTCCCCATTTTGAAGGCTTACATGCAAGTTATTGGCCAAAAAAAGGTTATGAGGACCCGAGTACTGCCCTAGGGAACATGTACCAATGCAAAAAAAAAGTTTAAAAAAAAGATCATTTTTAAAAGAGCAGTGATTTTAATGATGCCTAAAGTGAAACAATAAAATGTAAAAATTCCTTTAAATATAGTCTTCTTAGTCTGCCTGTAAAGGTTATGTGCTCCACCCCACCCCACCCCACAACACCCCACCCCACCCCAAAGAACCTTGTCCCCATGTTAATAGGGACAAGGGCCTCTACCCGGCAACCCTGGGCTGTGGTTGTGTGGGGTCTGCGGGCAGGTGGCTTAACTTTGACAAGGGGGACCCAGATCCCGGCCCCTTTTATGTGAATGAGTATGGGGTACATTGTACCCCTACTCATTCAATAAAAAAAGTGTCAATAAGAACAAAAAAACACAAACACAGTTTTTGACAGTTAAAAACAATGTCCCCCAATGTAGATCCATTGTCAATCAGGATGCTAGCGTCATTGCCAGACCTGGAAAAAACACTTTTCTGTTAAAGGGGGCTTCCAGATTCCGATAAGCCCCCTGTCCGCAGACCCTCATGACCTCTGCCCAGGGTTGTTGGGAAGAGGCCCTTGTCCCCATCAACATGGGGACAAGGCGCTTTGGTGCTCCCCTGCCCCAAAGCACCCCCCATGTAAAGGGCACGTGGCCTGGTATTGTTCATGAGGAGGGAGGCGCTCACTCATCCCCCCTCTTTCCCGGCTGCATGCTCGGATAAGGGTCTGGTATGGATTTTGGGGGGAACCCCATGCCGTTTTTTTAAAGAAATGTTGTCGTGGGGTTGGCATTTTTTTATTTTTTATATTGCCAGTAATATTTTTTTTATCATTTAGCTGTCAGCGGGGAAGCCTATTGACAACTGATGACTCATCGGTTGTTAAGGAAGCCACGGCTGGCTTCCTGGCCCCGCTCCTTAACAACCAGGTTTCACTGTGCCTTGATTGGGCAAAGCTTTGCCCAATCAGGGCTTAGAATGCACTGTGCAGTGCATTGGGGGGGGCTTAGCAGGTTAACATCCCGCTTAACACCCCCGAAAGTTCGAACTTTTGCTCGGCCCAAACCATTCGCCCAACACTACTCCTAAACTCAAGTTTGGGACCTGTAGTGTAAATAAAGCCTTACAAAGTTTGCTGTGCTTAAAGCTTAGCATTCCCTTGTTACTGACCATAGGCTCTTTTCTTTGCAATGTGCTTTTCTTTGCCGCACATTGCTGCATCACTGCCTGTTTCACTGCTCACAAGCTGCTCATACTCTACTTAGTCCCGTGAAACCAGCCAGGTACTGATGCCCAGGAGCCTTTAGTTGTACTTTAATTTTAACTGAAAATTTGACTTTATAATCTCTGAACCAAAAATGTATTGTATAACAATTTCAGATACTGAGTTCTCTGGAATGCATTTCTCAGCGTCTGATCAGAGCTGTGTATCAATAGTCAGGCACACATAAAACATATGGACTATTTTACTCTCACTATTAAAATGAACCACAACCAATAAGAAATGGCCTATTTACTTTAGTGAATCACCATTCATATGCTCTTCTTGTCACTGAAGCAGACCTTATCTCTACTGGGTTCCGGAACTTATCTGGAAATTAAAGCAGAATATATGAAAGTACTTTGTGACCTTTTTTTTCCGAGAAAAGGCGAGCTTAAAAAAATTATCAAGAATTATAAATATTTGCTAGATGTTTATTGTCTTGCGTATGTTTCATCCCATCCTAAAAATGTCTCCAAGGCTTGCCAGCCTATTGAATCATCTTTGCTTTTATATCTTAAAAGTAAGTAAGTTCCTGATTTAAAGACCAGTCCAATTGTATTTATAAGACTTTACTAAAGTTTATTTATTTTAGATACTTATATAGCACCATCAATGTACACAGCATTTTACATATATATTTTACATTCACATCAGTCCCTGCCCTCAAGGAGTTTTCAATATATGGTCCCTAATTCACATTCATACAGTATCTCACAAAAGTGAGTACACCCCTCACATTTTTTAAAATATTTTATTATACCTTTTCAGGTGACAACACTGAAGAAATTACACTTTGCTACAATGTAAAGTAGTGAATGCACAGCTTGTATAAAAGTGTACATTTACTGTACCCTCAAAATAACTCAAAACACAGCCAATAATGTCTAAACCGCTGGCAACAAAAGTGAGTAAACCCCTTAAGTGACAATGTCCAAATTGGGCCCAAAATGTCAATATTTTGTGTGGCCACCATTTTTTTCCAGCACTGCCTTTACCCCCTTGGGCATTGAGTTCACCAGAGCTTCACAGGTTGCCACTGGAGTCCTCTTCCATTCCTCCATGACTACATCACAGAGCTGGTAGATGTTAAAGACCTTGCGCTCCTCCACCTTCCATTTGAGGATGCCCCACAGATGCTCAATAGTGTTTAGGTCTTCTTGAAACATGCTTGGCCAGTCCATCACCTTTACCTTCAGCTTCTATAGCAAGGCAGTGGCCTTGAAGGTGTGTTTGGGGTCATTATCATGTTGGAATACTGCCCTGTGGCCCAGTCTCCGAAGGGAGGGGATCATGCTCTGCTTCAGTATGTCACAGTACACGTTGGCATGCATGGTTCCCTCAATGAACTGTAGCTCCCCAGTGCTGGCAGCACTAATGCAGCCACAGACCATGACACTTCTACCACCATGCTTAACTGTAGGCAAGACACACTAGTCCTTGTACTCCTCACCTGGTTGCCGCCACACACGCTTGATGCCATCTGAACCAAATAAGTTTCTCTTGATCTCATCAGACCACAGGACATGGTTCCAGTAATCCATGTCCTTAGTCTGCTTGTCTTCATCAAACTGTTTGCGAGCTTTCTTCTGCATCATCTTTGGAAGAGGCTTCCTTCTGGGATGACAGCCATGCAGACCAATTTGATGCAGTGTGCGGCATATGGTCTGAGCACTGACAGGCTGACCCCCCCACCCCTTAAACCTCTGCTGCAATGCTGGCAGCACTCATATGTCTATTTCGCAAAGATAATCTCTGGATATAACGCTGAGCATGTGCACTCAACTTCTTTGGTCGACCATGGCGAGGCCTGTTCTGAGTGGAACCTATCCTGGTAAAAGACTGTAAAAGACTGTATGGTCTTGGCCACTGTTCTGCGGCTTAGTTTCAGGGTCTTGCCAATCTTCTTTATGTAAAGCAACAATTCTTTTTTTTCAGATCCTCAGAGAGTTCCTTGCCATGAAGTGCCATGTTGATCTTCCAGTGACCAGTATGAGGGAGTGAGATCGATAAAACCAAATTTAACACACTTGCTCCCCATTCACACCTGAGACCTTGTAACACTAATGAGTCACATGACACCGGGAGGAAAAATGGCTAATTGGGCCCAATTTCGACATTTTCACTTAGGGGTGTACTCACTTTTGTGAAAAACGATATATATATACACATAGTAGGGTCAACTTACATACCAGCATGTCTTTGGAGTGTGGAAGGAAACTGGAGGAAACACACACAGGCACAACATGCAAATTCAAGGCAGATTGTGTCATGGTTGGGATTCCAACCAGTGACCCTAGTGCTTAGCCACTGTGCTTGGTGGGTGATCATCACTCTGTGTCATGATTAGGGATGATCAAACTTTTCAAAAGTTTGGTTCGACCAGAACACCAGAACTTCCAAAAAGTTCGGCCCGAATTTCAGAACCCCATTGAAATCAATGGGACCCAAACTTCAGTAATCAAAAAACCCCATTTTGAAGCCCTAAAACCCAATAAATGCCCCTAAAAAGTGCCCAGGGTTCTGGGTCATGCCCCAGAGACTATTAATCACACAAAAAAAGTTCTTAAAAATTGTCATTTTTGATAGAGAGCCAATTATTGAAAAAATATTGAAAAAAAAATGAGATTTTTTGATTTTGACTTTGGATTTAGTGTCTGGGGGGTCTAAAAAGTGTACCTGTGAAGTTTCAGCTCTGTAGCATGTCCACAACCAGAAAAAAAGATTCTTTCTATTAGGTCACTTATAGAACAGGAATATGGCTTCGCTATTTTCACACCTTGCCGGTTTTGTAGCAAGCGTTTTTTTGGGCATTTTTTGGGGGTTATTGGAGGCAGGCATAACATCAGAACTTCTGTGTAGGGGTATATATACACACACACACTTATATGTATATATACACATACACATATATAGGTGTGAAAGTAGCAGAACACTATACTTGCGCTAATGAAATAATTAACACCCATATGGCTTCTCTCCTTTCACACCTATATATGTGTATGTGTATATATACATATAAGTGTGTGTGTATATATACCCCTATACAGAAGTTCAGATGTTTTGCCTGCCTCCAAAGACCCCCAAAAAAATGCCCAAAAAAACGCCTGCGCCAAAAAAAACACCCAGGTGTGTTATTGCAGGCCTTTTTTGGGGTCTTTGGAGTCAGGCATGACATCTGAACTTATGTATAGGGGTATATATACAAACACATGTATGTATATATACGCCTACACATATATAGGTGTGAAAAGAGCAGAACACTATGCTTGCGCTAATGAAATAATTAACAGGCATATGGCTCCGCTCCTATCACACCTATATGTGTGTATGTGTATAATACATGTAAGTGTGTGTGTATATATACCCCTATACACAAGTTCAGATGTCATGCCTGACTCCAAAGACCCCAAAAAAATGCCAAAAAAACGCCTGCAATAACACACCTGGGCGTTTTTTTTGGCGCATGCGTTTTTTTGGGCATTTTTTTTGGGTCTTTGGAGTCAGGCATGACATCTGAACTTGTGTATAGGGGTATATATACACACACACTTATATGTATTATACACATACACACATATAGGTGTGATAGGAGCGGAGCCATATTCCTGTTAATTATTTCTTTTCACAGCTATATATGTGTAGGTGTATATATACATACATGTGTGTGTATATATACCCCTATACACAAGTTCAGATGTCATGCCTGACTCCAAACATGTCCTCAAAAAAGCCCAATAAACGCCTGCAGCAAAAAGCAGGCTGACCGGCGAGAAGCCATATCGCTGCTCTGTAAGTCACATAAGAGAAACAATCTTTTCTCTATAGCGGTCACCCTGAAATGGAAGGGTTTGGTCACCCTGCCATAGTAGTCAGTGTCAGTTCACCCTACACTACACTACGGTCACCCTGGCACTTAACACTTTACCTACAGAAACTAGATTTTTGAAGCTAACTATAGTGGAAAATAGCACCCTAACTACACTAGATATCCCTTTCCTCACACTAATAATTGCTAAACGACACTTTTGAAGCAGAAGTAACAGAACTGCTTCCACTTTCTTCCATGTCCCTGTATTACAATGCTAGGAATTTGGCGTGGCTATCTTATATACTGGGGGGCGTATTCACTAATGATTGGCCTCTGGACCCCCTAGTCACTCCAATCACATTCCTAGCATTCTCCTGCCCCCTCAATTGGCTTTTGCTAATGGTTCTGGTCCAATCATGGGCTTTTAAAGCCAATTTCCTGTCCCATTCCGAATTTTTTAAGCAAAAAGTTCTAAATTCGGCCGAACCTCGAACAGTCAATGTTCGGGTCGAACCGATGGTCGACCCGAAACGTTCGATCATCCCTATGATCATGATCTGCAGTCAGGCTCGAAGACCAATAAGTATAGCAGCTTACGCAGGAACCAGCTGGATAGAAACACAGGCAGGTCACTCTGGCAGATGACGCAGGCTCATCTGAGGTGAGGAATCTAAGTACTAACCGGTGTTCACCAGCGCTTCTGATGGTGGAGATTAATTTTGCTGCATGTTAGTACCAGGTCGCTTTCCTCAGGATCGCCCCACCAGGAGGTGACGAAGGCAGGGTCCAATAGCAGATATAGCAAGTTGGGATCAAGCAGAAGCGTAGTCTAGGTGTAGCCAAAGGTCAGTACTGAGTAGTTGCAGGTTGGGATTAGGCAGAAGCGTAGTCGAGGAACAAGTCAAGTGTCAATAACGAACGGTAGAGAAGATACGGACCGCAGCAGGAGGAACAAGCGAGATATTGGCAGGTGAAGGCACAATATTCTGGCAAACAGGAAGTTCAGAGACATGACTTAAATGAGGAAGTTCATGGGAGGAGCAAAGGGTTCAAGGTTCAAGGCAATTATGATTCACGGCAGGATCATTCAAGGATTTGTCCAGGGAGCTGTCCAGCATTCCAGGTGGCTCAGTAAGCAAAGTTTTTGCCAGGTACACTGGAGGTCACAGGTTCAAGTCTAGGTCCTGACACACTGTGGTAAATCTTTATTCCTGATCACAGTTAGAAAAATAAATAGATACATAGCCTATGGATTGATAATAAATTCTCATGTGCTTATTTATTTCGTTTTTGTGGAGCCCATGAGGATTTCCCCATGGGCCAGGGTCATCTTTATTATTGATTGGACCCTGGGCAAACATTTTCTTGGGCCCTCCCAAATGCACTTATCAACTATTTGCAGTCAGTGCGGGCTCAAGAGGCAGCTGCTTTGGGCCCCACAACAATGACTGGGCCCGGGGCAGCTGCCCCTTTTGCCCTGTGTTAAAGACAGCCCTGCCATGGGCTGATGGGGGCTTTTTGCTTCCCCTCCACTGGACCTATGTCATGGAGAGGTGAAAGGTCAAGAATAGTTATTTGTTTTTTTCTTTGTCTTTGCTGTTATGGACAGATATTGTTTTCATATGTTTGGTTATTTTCATATTCATATTAAATTAGATGTATTATCTTTCTTTATTTATTTCTACAGTATAACATATTTCATCAGAAGTCTTTATGAGTGGTTTGTTCTGCGAAGCACGTAGACCTGTTGTGTGTCTGTAGGACTAGCCTCTAAATTGTATAATGTTTGGAATGTACACCTTTAAATTTACATTGATTTTAACTGCATCTTTGATATGCCTTTGTGGCAGTTTTATATATGAAATTGTAATAGAATGATAGTGTGAATGATTTCTCACTACCAGATGCACAATCCCATTGTGATTTTTATTTTTTTAATCTGACTATGCTGGGAAGGTGCCTCCTACAGTGTATTATGACTATAAAATGCTCCACACCTATTCTTTAGTCTGTTATTTGATTATTACAATGGCAATAAATAAAATTTAATTTTACAGTCTTTAGAGATAACTGAATCAATTGATCTAGGATCTGACTGAAATCACACTGCATTGCCTGATGCAGATATCAGGAAATGTACTGTGGTTTGCCCCAATAAACATGGGAGATAAGGAAGCGCCTATTAAGTGTAGCATCAGGACTGTTTATTAAAAACACAAAATTGGCAACTCACATTGTTAAAAGGTCAACAGGCTCATCAATAAAAAGACCTTTGTTTAGTGAGTGATGTCTCCATCCCTCTGTGCGCAGGCTAGGTCTGTGTATCCAGATAAATGGTGTAAAGTTGAAAGATGGAGCCTCGAACTTCTGGCTTCCAGAAACCAGTATGTATCATACTGGCTTGAGAAAGGAGTAAAGATGCTCTGAAACGCGGAGCTAATTACATCCTGCTGCCGTGACTCTACCAGAGTGTGTTCCAATGTGGTTCCTAGAAGTTCAAAGTGCTATCTTTCCATCTTTATCCACTTGCCTAGAGGGCAATTTTACCCCCTTCCTGCCTGGGCCAATTTTCAGCTGTCACACTTTGAATGACAATTTTTTAAATATTTTTTCCCCACAAATAAACCTTTCTTTTGGTGGTATTTAATCACCACTGGGCTTTTTATTTTTTGATAAAAAAAAAACAAAAAACGAAAAAAGACCTGAAAAATTTGTACATAAGTAATTTTCATTTGCATCACTGATGGGCACAGAATGGCCTCAGTGATGGGCACAAATTGGCATTACTGATGGGCACAGACTGGCATCACTGTTGGATAACCAGGACACTGTAAAGGTCTCCCCTGTGAGGAGATGTCGCTGATTGGCTCTCCTCTCCTCACACTTCTCACCCTTCCATGTTTCATATGATCGACTGTGATTAGATACAGCTGATCACATGATCAACACGCTGCACACCTCTGTGTTGGCCCAGGACAAGTGGGGATCCTGCCCGCTATCATTTGTCTATACAGCGGGTGGGAGGCGGTTAATAAACAATTATTTTTTCTACACTTAGTAGGCACTTTCCTCTCTTCCCTGTTTGTTTCATTACAGAGACTGCTTCTGCTCTGGGGACAGCTGCAACGAGTGTTATGGACTATTGCTAGAGACTTTTATTAATTCAATTATAATATATATATGTTCATGTGGTTGGCGAGATTGGATTGTGCGCCTATTTTTTTTTTTGGTTTTCCTCAATAGAGTTTAGTTAATTTTCAGTTCCTTTATCAGACCACCTCTTGTTGTCTTACTGCATATCCCACCCTATCTACCCCATGTTTGCCAGTCTTTTCCCATACCCATTGTAAACAAAGCTTTTATGAAAGATAATTCAAAATAATTTACTTCTCTGGTTCTTCTTTATAAAATACAGAATGAGTGCAGCTGCACATATTTTCTTACTGCACTACTATTTGACACCTCCTGTCAGTACTGCTCAGTGGTATACTCAGTCACAGTAACAACTCTAACTAGTACATGTGACGTACTCTTATTCATTGCTATAGTATCATTATCATCATTATACGTATTTCACAGGCAGTGGGCTTCCTAACTGCATTTTCATTATTAGCTGTTTAACAGAAAAGGTAATCGGCCAAATGATCAGGCAGAAGACAAGTGTTTATTAAACAGATGCAGTGGTTGAAGCAGTAATGTAAAATAAATTTAGGGTTGAAAGAGAATGCACACACTGCAAAATAATACAAAACAGATTATGAAAGCTGCATAAATATGGACTCTTAACTGCCGTGCCTCTGTGACTCAGTCAGCGTAACATAGGGCAGCATATTATAATCCCTGTAAGAGTCTATAACAAGGGTATTGAATTAAAATTTACAAAGGTCCAGTCAGTAAAATATTCTTCCAGCAGAGGTCCGAATCGCATCGACATTAACTGGGTCCGGATCCGGACCGCGGTCCGCCATTTAGTGATGCCTGGTCTATAATAACAGAGAGTGTAGCTGAGAATTACTACTTTAGTAAAACAGATCACAAGCTACTTGTGTTTATCCTCATAAACAGTGCCCCTCAAAGTGAAGTCCAAGGTAGCTCTGGTAACACAGGCAAACAGATGGAGGGATCTGCTCTTGGAGTTGTGGAAAATAGAGTTAAACAGCCCTGTACCTCAATCTGAGCATGGGGAGTAAATGGACACTGCTACAGCTGTAAATACAACAAAGGTATGGGTAGCTAGTAGTGAAAACACAGGCTAATAATAGGGGTCAGTGTTACCGAGAGAAACTGGAAATTACAAAGGCATAGTTCAGAGTTTCCAGCTTGGTTTCCTGCTTCTCTTGAGAGTGATAGAATACAGTGATCCCAAGCACTGAAAAATGTAGTTTCAAAATGACTAGCCTCACATTCTAAGACAGTAACGTTCTTGTTATTGTTGTGTGATGTATACCTATTGTGTAGTTATGTTTTCCAAACGTGGTGTGGGTTTTTTATTCTGTCTAGAATAAACCTAGCAACCTACACTGGGTTTTCTTGAAAATTTGATAGCTTAGATATGCCTTCTGTTTGTCCTCAAAGGTTAGAACCCAAGATGGGCAAAATTTTGGTTGAGACCTCTGACGGCATCCAATGAACAAATTTTGTTGGCGCCAAGGTAATGGAAAATAGTATCCTTTCATTGCACTGGATTTATTTGTTGACGTTTGATGTTTAAGAATACAGAATACTTTACTTTATTAATCCCAAAGGGAAATTGGGAAAATATAATGGTAAACTGCAAACTGGTGTCCCAAAAAAACTCACTTCTTGCCCTAGTATAAAAGGGTTAAATACCTCTGGAGAACATGGAGTTTGGCCATCACTCTTGGGATCTTTGTATAATGCTCACTGATGAAATACACTACCTCTTTGAATCCTAAAGAAGCCTAAGATATACCCCCATTTATAGCCTCTCATATGGTTCTGCAGACTTCTGCATGTTGTTGTACTGGTGTATGATGGCTTTATTGGAAGCTGATCCAAAGGAGGTCACAGTTACCAATTATATGACTTAGTAATACTGCAGACACAAAAACATCATATTGGTACCAGGACCCAACAGTTACACTCTTGTATTGTCTTGTATGGGTTGATTGCAGCATACAGTATGTGACTTATGGCAGGTCTTTTTATGACTATACAATTTGGGCAATGTGCAAAGTAATATATCTTTTAGCAATTAATCAGCAGTTCATTGTTCTGAATTTTCTATAAGGATGAAAGGCAATGTGTGATTCATTGCTATATATTACTTTATTTAGCACAAAGATTACGTCATTAAGCACAAATGAATCACCAATGTTGACAATACTTTTTGAATAAGCCCATACTAATTCTAGGGGCAACGCAATGACTTTGTGGTTCGTACTTCTACCTTGCAACACTAAGGTCCATGGTTAGAATTCCAATCAGAACACTACCTGTATGAAGATAGCATGTTCTTCCTGACCTTGCATGAGTTTTCTCTGGATTTCCTCCAACATTCCAAAGATATACTGGTATAATAACTGGCTCCTATCAAATATGTCCCTAGTAGGTGAAATAGGGACTTTAGATTGTGTGCTTCTTGAGGGCAGGAACTGATGTGAATGTGCAATTTGTAAAGCACTAGCTAAGCTGTCACTAAGTTAAGCTATTTCCATTGATTTTAAACAAAAAGAGATACAGCTGCAAGAAAAAGTATGTGAACCCTTTGGAGTAATATGGATTTCTGCACAAATTGGTCATAAAATGTGATCTGATCATCATCTAAGTTACCACAATAGACAATCACAGTCTGCTTAAACTAATAACACACAAAGAATGAAATGTTGCCATGTTTTTATTGAACACACCATGTAAACATTCACAGTGCAGGTGGAAAAAGTATGTGAACCCTTGGATTTAATAACCGGTTGAACCTCCTTTGGCAGCAATAACTTCAACCAAATGTTTCGTGTAGTTGCAGATCAGACATGCACAACGGTCAGGAGTAATTCTTGACCATTCCTCTTTAGAGAACTGTTTCAGTTCAGCAATATTCTTGGGATGTCTGGTGTGAATCGCTTTCTTGAGGTCATGCCACAGCATCTCAATTGGGTTGAGATCGGCACTCTGACTAGGCCTCTTCAGAAGGCGTATTTTCTTCTGTTTAAGCCATTCTGTTGTTGATTTACTTCTATGCTTTGGGTCATTGTCCTGTTGCATCATCCATCTTCTGTTGAGCTTCAGCTGGTAGACAGATGGCCTTAAGTTCTCCTGCAAAATGTCTTGATAAACTTGGGAATTCATTTTTCATTCGATGATAGCAATCCGTCCAGGCCCTGACGCAGCATAGCAGCCCCAAACCATGATGCCCCCACCACCATACTTCACAGTTGGGATGAGGTTTTGATGTTGGTGTGCTGTGCCTCTTTTTCGCCACACATAGTATTGTGTGTTTCTTCCAAACAACTCAACTTTGGTTTTATCTGTCCACAGAATATTTTGCCAGTACTGCTGTTGAACATCCAGGTGCTCTTGTGCAAACTGTAAACGTGCAGCAATGTTTTGTTTGGACAGCAGTGGCTTCCTCTGTGGTATCCTCCCATGAAATCCATTCTTGTTTAGTGTTTTTACGTATTGTAGATTCGCTAACAGGGATGTTAGCATTTGCCAGTGACTTTTGCAAGTCTTTAGCTGACACTCTAGGATTCTTCTTCACCTCATTGAGCAGTCTGCGCTGTGCTCTTAGGGAGAGTAGCAGCAGTGCTGAACTTTCTCCAACTATAGACAATTTGTCTTACCATGGACTGATGAACAGCAAGGCTTTTGGAGATACTTTTATAACCCTTTCCAGCTTTATGCAAGTCAACAATTCTTAATCATAGGTCTTCTGAGAGCTTGTCATGGACTTGCAATAGAGCTTGGCAAGCTTACCTGTACCTTCATGTCTGTATTAGAGGTCAGACTGCATTTCTGGATCCTTTTTATCATCTCTACTTCCTGTTCCTGCCCCGCCCAGGTCACCACAGGAAGTCTATATTAACCAACGCACTGCAGGCCTGCTTTGCTGTTCAACAGTATTAGTTTCCTGTTCCTGTTTGCCGTGTGCTTGAAATTACTACTCTGTGTACCGACTTTGGCTTGTCCCTGACTATTCCTGTTTGCCTGTTATCCTGACCTTTGGCCTGTCCCTTGACTACCCTTGTCTGCCTGTTACCCCGACCTTGGCTTGCCCTTCACCATTCTGTGTGTCCTGAGTGGCTGCTTCACTTCACTCCCTACGGAGCGTGACCTGGGGGACCCCAGGGGCCGCGACCTGGGCCCAGCTGCAGCGAAGTCCATCCTCACCACTAGAGGCACTGGTGAACACCTGCTGGATCTTAGACTCCGCGCCCTGGGGAATCTTGGGTTCACGTTCTGGTCCATCCGCAGCAGTCTGCTATAGGGTTCACTACCTTGCGCTGCGCCCCTGCCTCCAACAGGGTGCAGTTGTCACCTGGCCACAGGTGACCTGACAGAGCTCTTTTGTGTGAGGCATCATTCACATCAGGCAATGCTTCTTGTGAAAAGCAAACCCAGAACTGGTGTGTGTTTTTTATAGGGCAGGGCAGCTGTAACCAACACCTCCAATCTCATCTCATTGATTGGACTCCAGTTGGCTGACATCTCACTCCAATTAGCTCTTGGAGATGTCATTAGTCTAGGGGTTCACATACTTTTTCCACCTGCACTGTGAATGTTTACATGGTGTGTTCAATAAAAACATGGCAACATTTCATTCTTTGTGTGTTATTAGTTTAAGCAGACTGTGATTGTCTATTGTTGTGACTTAGATGATGATCAGATCACATTTTATGACCAATTTGTGAAGAAATCCATATCATTCCAAAGGGTTCACATACTTTTTCTTGCAGCTGTATATATATATATATATATATATATATATATATATATATATATAAAAACAGACCTTAACGCCTTTTATTGAACAAGGTCACATGTTCCCTGGCTGACTTATGACACCTCCAGAAAATGTCACAATTCTTGGAAGTCATTCGCATCTGTGTCTCAACCGCCACATTTTCCAACCACACCTAGGTGGATTTACAGTATAAAGTATATAAAAGTTCAGGTTGATAACCTTCACTGAAAATTTGCACATCCAAATTGTGTAGGAAATTTACAGTCAGATCATTGGACTCTGCCCTGTGAAGTAGAAATGCGTAGGTGGTTTTGCTAGAACAATTCTTGACTCCCCAATTTAGTTTTCAAAGACTTCTGTAGCCTAAAACATGGAAAAAAGTTTAGAGAAGAAAAATTAAAGAGGAAAGAACAAAGTGTTTTCTGTTTTGTTAAAAGACACAAACCAAGCTCTGTATTAACTTTTCTTAATGTCTAGCCTTAGTAACAACTTTGGTATTGCTGATGGTCCGAGGAACTGACCAAAAAAGCCATGTTTTCTAAGCCATCTGTAACAGTGTGTACAGCTGTTAACAGTTCACAGAATAAAGAACATATTATTCATCGCAGCTTAAAATGTGCATGACTTACATTGCACAGAAGTCAGAATTTCTACTTGACATGCAGCCAGGAAAATCTTTCAAATTTCTTTTCACCGTCCGAGTCAACATGCGGCGTATTGTGTTGTGATAATCACTGCTTGCTGGCCATGAACGTGTCCATTGTTTGATGAGATGTACGGCTTGTACTGTTTTGTTTTTATTTATTCGACATTCTTCATTATAAAGCTCTTTGCTTGTCTTTTATTTATTTTTTTTCCATCCAGACCAGAAAGATTGCCATTGAGTCGCTCACAAAGCTGAACTAACGCAGTGTGTTAAAAAAATGTTAGCAATTCGAAGAAGTTATAAAAATTTATAAGTTGGCTGGATGCTGTGCAAATGTCTGCATATTTTAATTCAGATAACTAATGCAAATGTTTATTCTTTACATCTTCGAAAAGGGTACTTTGGAAAATTTTGCAAGAGACATGGATTTTCTTACATAGGTTTGAAATAATAGTTTGCTGTGTATGCTGCCTACAGAATAGGAACAAGGGTTGCCTGCGGCTGTCCTAGCTTACTCCTGCAGCCCCAATGAAGAAATTATTTTAATAGGAAATATTTTTCTCTCTTGTCTCTTATAAATTTCAACAAAGGTAGAAGAAAAAATAATCTGAAACCTTACCCATAGGGCTTGGGTGTCCAACCTTTTGGCTTCTCTGGGCCAAATTGAGTGTAGAGAAATTTTCTCGGGCCGCATATAAAATATATACTATAGTTAAGGTATATAAGTAAGAAAATGCCCCTGCGCCCTTCCCGCGCCGCCCCTCCGCACCAACTTAACACAACTAGAGGATAATCAAATGAAATGGAATCAGTATACAGAGATTTACTTCTTCTGAGAGATAATAAAGGAACACTCCAACCACCACGACCACTTAAGTGATTTGAAGTGGTCATGGTGGTAGGATTCAGAAACACTGCACATGCTCCCCTCCCCCCCCTTCCCCTCCGAGGCAGCCTCTGCCTACCGTTAGTTGGAAGCTGCTGTGGCCGTGCCCCGACTCGACTTCCTTCCTCCCCAAAAATAAAATTGTCAGGGGGCAGTGGGCTGCATTGCCTGCGGTTCCGGGCAGCATTGCCTCCGGTTTCGGGCCGCAGGTTGGACATGCCTGCCATAGGGCATTACATAACATATAACATTTTGAACATGCTTACAGGAGGACAGGAGGCTTCACAAATCCATTTGCTTTGTTTCATTCCTTTAAGTATAACTAAAAGCAAAACCTGAGTAGAGAAGGATTAAAACACCTGTTAGGTTTTTATTGTTCTCTGTGTCCCTGCTGGGGAGATTCACATTCTCTATTTGACCTATTTATCATTTTTGCTAATAATGAAAGTCAAAGAAAATCCCAAATTTTAGGTTGTCACCAAGACAGAAATAGAGAAGAAATCCTCCAATAGGTACAATAGTCCTGGTGACCATGGTGCCAACCAATGATTTCCTCAATTTTGAGGCATTTCCCCTCAATTCCTGTTTTGGCTATGGGGCAAGAAGTGAAGAAAGATCTCCCAAATTGGACACAGATAGAAAAAAATGGCACTCCCTTGACCCTATCCAAAAAAAAAAAAAAAATGTTCCCTTATGCCTCGTACACACGCAACGATTATCGGCCGACCGATCGTCCGACTTTTGTCCAGAGTGGTGTTTTGTTGGTTGGAATATGCCTAGACTGCACACAAATTTTCTCGGCCAACAAAAATCTACTTCTGAAGTGATGTCATGTGCTGGTTTACTTTCCGTGTGTTTTTTCTTCTCTGAGCATGCCCAGTCTTGCTCATCAGATTTTTGTCTGCCGAAATCTGTACTGACTGATGGAAAATCGGCCGTTGTGTTGACGGCCAACAAAAATTTTATAGCCTGCACACCAGATTTTTTTGGCCTAAAAGTCGGAGTCGGTTGTCGGAAGCATCATACTAACAAGCCGACAATCGGCTGATCGGATGTTGGCCGAAAATTCATGGCAATTATCGACGCGTGTGTACGGGGCTTTAGTTCTACTTTAGCAACAGCAGAGAGGTAAAGTCACAAACTTGGATATGCTGCCTGGAAAGAGCCTTTGAATCACAACACTAGAAGAACGCCGTTACAAATTCTCAGGCAAGCAAAACATTTCATGTATATTTTCAATAGTGTATTAAGCTGTTTGTCTGAAAACCAGATCTATCATTGACACTGCTGTACCTAAGAATTATAGCTAACCTCTATATTGTTAATGTCTTTTACTTTTTTCTTTCCAGTAAAAAATACACAGTAATAGCTCACAAAGCTTATTAGCTTGCTCTCCTCTATTCTAGTAACAATATGGATAATAACCCATTCACAAGATTAGATTGAATATCAGAGATTCATACAGCAAATGGAATTTGGTTGTGGTTTTGTGTTGTGGTTAGTAAGCTGTAAACTATAAATCTTTGTATTGGAAAATCAATAAATGATGTGAACGCACAAGTCTATAAATACAGAAAAATAGTTTCAGTTTCTAGGAAATCTTTAAGTGTCTTGGGAAGGCCGTCCAGCCATGGATTTAACAAAGCCCTAGCTACTACATTAACATACAGCACTATGAGCTAATATCAGGTCCACTATACCTATTCTAGTGGTGTAGTAACGGAAGTAACAAAGGTCATAGTAGAGACCAAGCCTTTCCACCTGTGAGCTCACCAGGTCCTTACTTCCACCAATCACTTAACGCAGTATTAGAATGATGACATTTGCCCATAAAACTATGTTATTAAAGCTGAACTCCATACAAATAAGAAAAACCCAAATTCGGTATTAATTAATACATCATTAAAAATATATTTTTAACGAGAGCAGTGAAAGTACCCAAATTTGACTCAATTTCAGCCTCAATATCCTGTACAGCAGCACTCAGATTTCGAGATTCAGAAGCAGGACAATGAACCAGTAAGCAATGTTGCAGAGCTTCTGTGCTAATGAGCATGCTGATAGAAGGAGGGAGCAGAGAGCTGAGCTTATCGTGCAACTTCTTTTACTCTCCAGTCACAGGGTGGGAAAGGAAGAAGACCTGTAAGTGTTAATTAAAGGAAATTTATTGTCACAGTATACATTTTTGGTTTAAAATGTCAGCATTGTAATAGAAATACAATAGTTATTTTTGACAATCCAACATAAGCTTAACTGAAAAATCTCCTTACATATTGTGACTACTCCCTGTCTGCTGGCCGTCTGTTTTCACAACTTTTTGGATTCCCTGCATGCTTTTGCTTCCTGCAAGCAGGGATTTCTGCACTGACTCCGCCTCCTGAAACTCCTCCTCTCAGCACCTCTGTTATTTACAAGGCAGGCTCTGTGAAATGTGCCCACCTGCTGGGCATAGAAAAAACATTTCACAGAATTAAAAAAAATGAATTGTGTGGGGAACTTCACAAAGTAAGCTAAAAAAAACTTCATTTATTTATCTATTATTTATAATATAAGGTAAAAATGAGTATATGATTTTATCTTTTGACCATAGATACACTTTGACAGCATCAGAGAAAAATTAATTCTTCTGCCCTGCCAGGCAGGGCTGTGCTGTGTGACCGAGTTATGTTAATCTCAAAATTGGATGGATAGAAATGCAAACCCTTTGGCATCTCCCTTATATGTGTTCTTTTTGTGAAATTAGCTGATTCCCTGGAGTTCAGCTTTAACACCCTTGCACATATTCCTAAAGTGGTTCTATTCATAAAGGTAAAAAACCTTCTTTGTGCAGGCAGCCCTTCCCCCTAATACTTACCTGAGCCCCATCGTGATCCAGCGATGTGCCCAAGAGCCTAGGCTGTCCAGGGTCTCTCCCTCCTTATTGGCTCATGCTGCTGTCAATTAAACCCAGTGAGCCAATGAGTGGAGAGAGGGGACGGGCAGAGCCAAGGCTCTGTATGTAAATGGGAACGCAGAACAGCAGTAAGAGAGCTGCTTGCTCTGGGGGCACTTGGTATGATTTATATAACAAAAACTATCAGCGCAAAAAAATCAATAGTGAATGGTGCAATAATCAAATAATATAAAGACTGGCTGCACACACTAAAAGTGTCTAAACCACACAATGTAAACTAAATAAACCAACCCTACTGAGGAAGTCAACGCCTGTGGTTGGGCTTCGACATCACGCGTATAGGGGACAGAGCCTGCGTGCTGGAAGCTGTCTCTTCCTAGATACCGTTTATGCTGATTGCTATGCGCTTTGGAAGCGCCACCTTTGTGAGTACCATTCATTTTACTCAATAAAACGGTTTACTGCAACCATACAGAGAGCACTAGATTTCTTCCTTTGTTCCCCTTTTATGTCTATCGGTGAGAATCCCTCTGGAGGTGATAGGCTATCCATAGCCTTTACTATCTATAGGTCCCTGTGTATATACAATGCTGTGATTGACCCAGCAGTGGGTCTATAGTGGAGGTGAGAGACCAATTCACTTGGGGGTGGGATTGCACTAATCACGAAAGCATTAATTAAGTTTTGCACAAGATTCTTTTGGACACGTGGATTCACCGTTTATTTGATTGATTGTATGGACATTGGAACATGTATGGACACTGATTTTGAGTTTTATTACACTATGTGTGCACATGACTGGCGCAACACTACTTTTTGGTTTATTTACTTGGTAGGATTTGGTGGCCAGGAGCGCCGGCAGAGGACCCGAGAAGAGGAGGATCGGGGCTGCTCTGTGCAAAACTGCTACACAGAGCAGGTAAGTATAACATGTTTGTTATAAAAAAAAAATAATAATTGCCTTTAATATCACTTTAACCACTTTACGACTGCTCACAGTAATATTACTGCGGCAGAGTGGCTCGTTATCGTCTGACGACATAGTACTACGTCGTCAGACACTCCCCCTTCTGGGCGGCGCTTGCGCGCCGCCGGAGGCTCGCTCCCGCTGTTTTCATTCACAGCGGGAGTCGGGCCAGGGGAGGAGCAGCGGCGATCGCCGCTGCTCTTACCCGATCGTCGGGGATCGAGTCTGGAGATCCGCCCGCTGTGTGTAAACACAGCGGGCGGATCTCCATAGTGACAGGGAGTGACAGATCGGACTGTTCAGCATAGCTGGACATCCGATCTGTCCATGACTCACACAGTCACCTCCCCCCCTACACGTCAGTAAGCACCAGGCATACATTAACCCCTCCCTCTCCAATAAAATTAACCCCTTCCCTGCCAGTGTCATTTTTACAGTAACAGTGCATATATATAGTACTGATTACTGCAGTAATGTCACTGGTACCCCCAAAAGTGTCAAAAATGTCAGTCAAGGGTCCAATCTGTCCGCCGCAATGTCGCAGTCCCGCAAAAAAAATCGCAGATCGCCGCCATTACGCGTTAAAAAAAAAAACACCAAAAATGACAGAAATCTTTCCCTTTGTTAGTAAACGCAATAACTTTTGCGCAAACCAATCAAAATACGCTTATTGCGATTTT
The DNA here is from genome assembly GCF_965119305.1 of Pelophylax lessonae. Lineage (NCBI taxonomy): Eukaryota > Metazoa > Chordata > Amphibia > Anura > Ranidae > Pelophylax > Pelophylax lessonae. Next base: position 109,256,974 of record NC_138776.1, read on the forward strand.
TTTTACCAAACATAGGTAGCAGAAAACAAATTGGCCAAAAATTTTTTAAAAAATTGGTTTTTACATCTTTTTTGGGGGGAATTTCATATAAAAAAATGTTAAAAATATTGTTATTTTTTCAAAATAAATGCTCTTTTTTTGTTTATAGCGCAAAAAGTAAAAATCGCACAGGTGATCAAATACCACCAAAAGAAAGCTCTGTTTGTGGGAAAAAAAGGACGTAAATTTCGTTTGGGTACGACGTCGCACAATCGCGCAATTGTCAGTTGAAGTCGCACAGTGCCGAATCGCAAAAAGTGGCCTGGACGGAAGACAGCAAAATCCTCCGGTGGTAAAGTGGTTAAAGGAGTTGTAAAGTCAGAAGGTTTTTTTTGTCTTAATGTATTCTTTGCATTAGGATAAAAAGCCTTCTGTGTGCAGCAGTCACCTTTACCCCCCCCCCCCTAATACATACCTAAGGTCCCTCTCTGTCCAGCAATGTCTACATGTGTCTCAGTCATCCGAGATTCTCCCTCCTGATTTACTTACTGAGACACAGCAGTGGCGCCATTGGCTCCCACTTCTGTCAATCAAAGTCAGCTAGTCAATCAGGGAAGAGAGGGGGTGGGGCTCTGTGTCTGAATGGACACAGGGAGCTGCGACTAGTCTCAGGTGCCCCCATAGCAAGCTGCTTGCTGTGGGGGCACTCAAAAGGAGGGAGGGGCCAGGAGCAGCGAAGAGGGACCAGAGAAGAGGAGGATCAGAGCAGGTATGTATAACATGTTTGGTATTTTTACAGGAAAAAAAAACAAGACTTTTTAATCACTTTAATGTTACAGTAATGCATATATTTGATATGGTGGGTTGTATACAAGGAAAACTATGTGTGGAGTTGAAGGAGTGGTGGTGCTGGTGTTGAATTGAGTCTTGAGATGCATTAGGTTCATGCCTCATTCATTTGCATGGGAGTACAAGGGTTTCAAATATGCCTCTGAGACACTTATTCCCATTTAGAAAGAGGCCTGTAGACCACATTCTTATCCTAAGGCCAGTGGCGTACCAATGGGGGGGGGCGGGGGTGCGGCCCGCCCCGGGTGCCACTCACTGTGGGGGTGTCAGCCGGTGTCATGCCCGGTGTTCCGTGAGAATTACCTACCCGTGAGAAAAACCTACCCCTCGTCACTTCCGGTTCACGGCACTGTATGGAATGCAGCGGTTACATTAAAACAGCGGGGCTGCAATACGAATCATCTCCGCTCCTGTGCCTGTCACTTCCCTGCTCTCGGCAAGTAAATATAAAAGCGGCGGCGGGTGTATGTAAACATAAATCACAGAGACGCCAGCCGCTTTTATATTTACTTGCCGTGAGCAGGGAAGTGACAGGCACAGGAGCGGAGATGATTCGTATTGCAGCCCCGCTGTTTTATTTAACCGGCGCGTGGGTAGGTTTTTTCCACGGTACACCGTGCTATTTGCATACTAGTGCGCATGCGCACTAGTCTGCTCCTCTGTTGTCCCTTTAGGTATCCGGCCCTGTGAGCATGCGCACTGCTGCGCTGCTCAGCTGTTCCTGGCCGGAAGTGACGAGGGGTAGGTAAAACTCACGGGGTAGGTAATTCTCACGGAACACCGGTGTGTTCAGAGTCAGACAGATCCCGCAGTGTGAAGGCAGCTGCAGTGGCTGGCAGCTCCTTCAGTCCGTGCTGCTAGTGGGGGCGGAGCCACGGCGGGAATAAGGGGGCGGGGCCGCGGCGGGAATAAGGGGGCGGAGCCGCGGCGGGAATAAGGGGCGGAGCCTCAGCGGGAAGAAGGTGAGTGCCCATTGCAAAAGTGTGTGCTGGATAGGAGGGGGATGGGGCTGGGGCTGCTGCATATAGAGGAATTCATCTTTCTCTATTCTTCCTGCAGCTTCCTGCTGAATAACTGATTCTCCTCCTCTCCCTCCTGCAGGAAGAATAGGGAAAGATCAATTCATCTATATGCAGCTGCCCCATCCCCCTCCTATACAACTTCTTTTGCTGGCCCCCCAAAGTTCTTAACCTCCTCCAGTGCTCCTAATCCCTCCCTCAGTGCTTTTAGCCCCTCTCCCCCCAGTGCACTAGACCCCCCCTGTTCTTTAGCCCCCCCCCCATGCTCTTCAACTCCCCACAGTGCTTTCTCCCTCCCCCCAAGTGCTCCCTGTCCCCCCAGTGCTCTCCACCCCCCTGATTTTCCCTGCCCACCCCCCTAAGTGCTCCCTGTCCCCCCAGTGCTCTCCACCCCCCTGGTTTTCCCTGCTCGCCCCCCCAAGTGCTCCCTGTCCCCCCCAGTGCAATCCACCCCCTGCACCTTCCAACCCCCCTACAATGCTTTCCAAACCCTCTTTTAATTCTCTCCAGTTCATCCCCCCCCCCCCCCACCGTGCCCTTCAGCACCTCCAGTGCTCTCTGCTTCGTCTGTGCTCTCCGCCCCCCTAGTGCTCTTCTATCTTCTATCATGTCCTCAGCCTCTGAGCATCTACTGTACCATGTCTGTAGTCTCTGACCATCTCCTGTACTATGTCTGCAGTCTCTGACCATCTCCTGTATCATGTCCTCAGTCTCTGACCATCTCCTGTATCATGTCTGCAGTCTCTGATCATCTACTGTATCATGTCTGCAGTCTCTGACCATCTCCTGTATCATGTCCTCAGTCTCTGACCATCTCCTGTATCATGTCTGCAGTCTCTGATCATCTACTGTATCATGTCTGCAGTCTCTGATCATCTACTGTATCATGTCTGCAGTCTCTGACCATCTCCTGTATCATGTCTGCAGTCTCTGATCATCTACTGTATCATGTCTGCAGTCTCTGATCATCTACTGTATCATGTCTGCAGTCTCTGACCATCTTGTGTATCACGTCTGCAGTCTCTGACCATCTCCTGTATCATGTCTGCAGTCTCTGACCATCTCCTGTATCATGTCTGTAGTCTCTGACCATCTACTGTATCATGTCCTCAGTCTCTGACCATCTCCTGTTTCATGTCTGCAGTCTCTGACCATCTCCTGTATCATGTCTGCAGTCTCTGACCATCTCCTGTATCATGTCTGTAGTCTCTGACCATCTACTGTATCATGTCCTCAGTCTCTGACCATCTCCTGTTTCATGTCTGCAGTCTCTGACCATCTCCTGTATCATGTCCTCAGTCTCTGACCATCTACTGTATCATGTCCTCAGTCTCTGACCATCTCCTGTTTCATGTCTGCAGTCTCTGACCATCTCCTGTATCATGTCTGCAGTCTCTGACCATCTCCTGTATCATGTCTGTAGTCTCTGACCATCTACTGTATCATGTCCTCAGTCTCTGACCATCTCCTGTTTCATGTCTGCAGTCTCTGACCATCTCCTGTATCATGTCTGCAGTCTCTGACCATCTCCTGTATCATGTCTGTAGTCTCTGACCATCTACTGTATCATGTCCTCAGTCTCTGACCATCTCCTGTTTCATGTCTGCAGTCTCTGACCATCTACTGTATCATGTCTGTAGTCTCTGACCATCTACTGTAGCAAGTCTCCAATCTCTTACTCAAACTTAAACACATTGCTAATATTAGCTATCTATCTATGCTGAAGGTAGGACTGTGCAGGGGAGGCAGAGAGTGCAAAAGGGGGAACTGTGATTAGAGAGACGGAGGGCAGACTGCAAGGGGCACTGTGATGGGGGGCTGTGAAATTTGTGCAAAAAATATTCTTGAAAACATTACATTTTTTTGTGGGTGTTTTTACATTTTAAAGTCGGGGGGGGGTGCCAGATATAGGATCCGCCCCGGGTGCCAAATGCTCTAGGTACGCCACTGCCTAAGGCACAGAGTATCCATGTCATCTGTGCTGATCAAGCAACCTCATGTGTTCACACTAATACAGGGCAGCCACTTGGGACAGGTAGTGGCAATCACTGTAGTAACAGTGATTTCCAGCTTCCAAGGGGATCCCACTAGTATGAACCATACATACTTACTTTGATCCAAGCTGGATCAGTGAAACTATGTAAAAATTGCAATACCTAAACTTCAGCTTTAATGAAAAATTGGCCATGGAGTTCTTGCTCTAGTCCAGATCCAGATCACACACAAAGCCCCGTCTTTATATAGTGAAATGTTGAGAAGAGGTTTGATGTATCGATTTTTGCTTGTTAAGGTTATGACCAAAATCCACACACTCTAGACTTGCTGAAAAATTGTAGTGAGTTGCCACCAAAAATTTATAATAGAGTGACAGAACTTTTTTTTTTTTAACCACAAGCTTGGCTGAGCAGTCACTGAGGCAAGGTTCAGGAAATGACTTCTTGTAGTGTGGTTAAAGCATGAAGCAACATGTGTTATGTAAATTTACAATGCTGGTAAAATTAGTGTTCACTTATCTCAGTTTTCCATACATTTTCCACTCAATCTACTTCTAACAAAAGTTGAAGAAAAAAAAAAAAAAAAGAATCTATCTACATGGACCTACTTGCTTAGAGTTAAAGCGGAGTTCCAGCCTAAACACACACTCACCTGTCCAACGGTCCAGCGACGCGGCCGCCCGAAGCCTCGCTCTTCTCCCTCTCTGTCTGCGGCGCCGGCATCACTGGTGTGGGCTCCCGGCTGTGACAGTTTTCGGCTTCACAGCCGGGTACGCACTGAACATGCGTGAATTTCGTTATGCGTCGTGATTGGCCGGCAATCTTCTGGGACCTCTGACATGTCCCAGAAGATTGCAGGGAGGGAGGGGGAGAGGAGAAGAGGAGAACTTCCACTCAGGGCGCCGCAGTGCTCCGAGAGGAAGTGGGAGCAGGTACCTGTCAAAACTAGGTACCCGCTCCCCCCCAAAAAAATTACATGCCAAATGTGGCACGTCAGGGGGTTAGAACTGCCTAAAGCGGAAGTTCCAATTTTGGGTGGAACTCCGCTTTAATGATCATTTAAACCTCTGAACATCATTCTTTGTACATTAACTATCCACTATTCTCTTCATATTATTGAGGTCACTAAGGTATCCTGAGTCATTTTATGATATTATAACAGTGGATGAAAAAATGAAACCTGCACTTATGCAGTCCTAACAGACACTAGTCTCCTAATGTGATCGTTTACATGCCATTAAAAAGACCAACTGTCACATAGGATTTGTCCAGGTGTGATGACCTCAAGAGAGAACTTCTAGTTTACAGAATAACTTTTGAAATCTAAAGGAGGTGAAAATTAATGCCATTGTCTACACAACTGAATAATCTTTAGCTAATAAGGTACCAGATACAATGCTGGGTACATTTTCAGTTCAAAATCATCTTTAAAATCACACAATGATCAGTCAACATGAAAAGATTCAAATGATTTGGTGGAAGCAAGGTGAGCTGTGGTTATCCAGTAGGATTGTCAGTCTTCAACCTGATAGTTGTCTGATAGCTGATAGCCTGATAGTTAAACCTGGTAAACTTCTGGGTTTTTTTTTTAATGTGGTCCAACTTGTATGCAGATTAGGGATACTGATTTTACCCTTAACTTTTGTGATATTAATGCTTTCTTCAGGAGATGTCTCAACATTTTGAAGCCAGAGACAGACAGACAACTAACATTTTTGGAAGCGGAAAAGGCAGCCTCAGTATTTATTTCAATACTGGTTTCTTTTAAATCCAATCTATAATGAAGATTTAAAAACAAGAAAAGTACCTTGTTTTGTCATCAGTTAAACTACAAGCTCCCTTTCACACATACGGTCCGTTCAGTTCATCAGTTCAGTCACGTCAAAATGTATCAGTTTTCCATCCGTTTTTCATCCATTTTTCATCCGTTTTTCATCAGTTGTTATCCGTTTTTCATCCGTTGTCATCCGTTTTTCGTCCGATCCGTTTTTTTTGACGGATGAAAAATAGGGCATTCATCCGTTCAAAAAAACGGACATTGATGGAAGCGGATGAAAACGGATGTTAACTGATGATCTGTTTTTACAAAGAGATACATTGATGTCCGTTTTTAATGCATCAACGGATGGATGAAAAATGGACAGCATGTGTGAAAGTGGCCTAAGGCCCCTTTCACACATGCTGTCCGTTTGTCCATTTTTCATCCATCCGCTGACGGATGAAAAACAGACATCAATGCATCTCTATGTAAAAATGGATGACAACGGAAGATCATCAGTTAACATCCGTTTTCATCCGCTTCTGACAATGTCCGTTTTTTTTTGAACGGATGAATGCCCTATTTTTCATCCGTAAAAAAAAACGGATCGGACGAAAAACGGATGACAACGGATGAAAAACGGATGACAACGGATGAAAAACAGATAACAACTGACGAAAAACGGAGGACAACAGATGAAAAACGGATGACAACGGATGAAAAACAGATAACAACTGACGAAAAACGGATGAAAAACAGATGAAAAACGGATGAAAAACGGATGAAAAATGGATGAAAAACGGATGAAAAACTGATACATTTTGACGTGACTGAACTGATGAACTGAACGGACCGTATGTGTGAAAGGGGCCTAACGCTCTCTCATGTTATCAGCTTAGGCAAAGGTACTGACAGTCTTTCATATATTCGGGGATTACACGCAGTCTGTCAGGGTCCAGATCTGAACCTGGCTGGGACCTCTGCAGCTCCCTGTCTGATCCCTTGGACGAACTTGCTTTTTATTTTGTTTCTGATGAACCTTGAACTCTTTGCTCCTTCGATGATTATCCTGATTTTAAGCCATGTCTCTACATTATTGTACTCTCTTCAGCCAATATCTTGCTCTTTGTGTACCTACAGCTGTCCTTTTCTTCTTAAACACCTGTTACCTACCTTTGGCTTGCTTACTGACTATGCTTCTGCTTGATCTCTACCTGCTGTGACCTGGCACTAGCATGCAGCGAAACCCAACTCCACTATTAGGAGCTCTGGTGAAGACTGATTAGTACTTAGACCCTGCGCCTTGGGTGGGTTTGCATCATCCGCCAGGGTGACCTGCCTGTGTACTTATCCTGCTGGTCAATGTGAACATCTCTATTGCTATAGCTATAGGTTTCTGAGCCTGACCTGTGACTGTGACACCTCCTTTTATCCTTTTATTTCAATCAGTCAGTAGACTTTAATTAGGATGGCTATCAGAACAGCACAACCACCGTGCAGGGCTGCTAACCACTGTGCTCAGTCTGCATATGTAATAAGCAAATGTTGCTATCTCTATGCACATTTGTAACAATAACCTACGTATGAAAACAAGGCTTCTAAAATGTTAAATAGAGTTATGAATGCTATTCCACAAACACAGCAACTCCTGATTAAGACATAATAACACCCACACATTAATACAGGGTCATTGGGAGGATAACTGGAGTGTACTTTCTAGAGCCTATTACATCACCATTCCAAGGCAGGCTTCAATCTGATTGGTGACTGTATGGAAAGAAAACCCTAGTGCAAACTGGTAAATCATTTAGTGCTGGCTGGTAACTGTGGAAAACCTCTTAATGCTGATTGGTGATTGCGGAAACCTCCTAATGCTAGTCCATTTTTTAAAATTAGGCATTCTGTGTATATGTATGAAAGTTGTAAAATTATCACCAGTAGATGAATTTCATGATCAACAGATTACAGACAAAATTAATTCACACAAGCATTTATTATATTGCAACTTACCAAGATGTGACGACTGCATTTGTTTCAAATGCACCCATTTACAGGTATAAGGAAAACCATTTAACATTGACAGGGATGCCTACAATGATGGGTTTTTATTTATCAATGTAAAACCTTTATTCCAAAGGAAAAAAAAAAAATGGTTGCTTTAACTGATTATAAAGCGTGAGTTGGAGTTTGGCCTCAAGTTGTTAGTGTATTTAAATCTGTCAGTACATCTACCACTGCAATCCCCCCCCCCCCCCAGACTGACAATGCTGCTGTCTGCTGTGCTTCCCATGCCCCTTCATCCAGAGTGGGGGTACTCTAATACAAAAAGTATGTTACTGGCAAGATCATCAGTTAAAAAAACAGAGGGAAAGAAGCTTAAAAAAGAAAACAAATGCAGCCACTACATCTAATGTTCGGTAAGCCGATATAAGGTCTGGTGGCACCCTACAACAATGTCTGGCTAAAATAACAGAACTACTCAGCAGATAGTATTAGCTCTCTGATATAATCTTACATTATGATATGTTCCTTTAACATATATTGAAAAGATTATTTTCATTGACTGACCTGTAGGACTTCACATGTAAATCTTAAAAAACTTTAAAAAGCCAGTGAGTTCCTTTCAACAAAGACCTACAATTCATTTATTTAGGTCTGAAATGTTTGTATCTTTTTTAAGCTAAAACATTTTAGCAATTTAATTAATTTACATAAGCAGAAAGAAGTGTTCTAAACATGCCAAACAAAGTGCTATAAAATCAACCCAATATAGAGTATCAAAGTAGAACTATAGGCAAAATGTTTTTTTTTTCCATTATGGATAGAGCAAGGCGAGGGTTATAACCCCTGTCAGGATTTTGTGTCCCATTGCGGAGATTTTCCTTCACTTCCTGTTCTATAACCAAACAGGAAGTGAGAAGAAATCTCTGCAAATTAAAGGAATTCCTTGGGGACCCCCAGGTCACCAGAACTAGTGTCCCCATTGAAAGATTTCCACTCTAACACTTTTCTGGGGACAACCCATTTTTTTTTCACTTTTATTGATAATGGAGGACAAATAGAGAAGGTGAATCTCAATGAGAACTGACAAGCATTCTAATCCCTCTGCACTCTATCCAAAACGAAAAAAAAAAAAATATTTGCCTTTAGTTATACTTTAGGTAAAGAGAACAAACTGTGCCTGCTGGTTAAATCCATTAACAAACATCACTGCATGATGGATGGCAACAAAATGTCTTGGACAAACGGGATAGTGGACCTTCTATGCCATTTGCATGTTTGGAGAGGAAGTGAGCTCTAAAAAAGAACTGAGGCACAGTTTCTAGGAACATGCTATCCAGATCTTTACCAGAGCACTCACAAATAGTGATGGAGTTTCCTGGTGCGTGTTCCAGGTTGCAGCTCTAGGGCACATCTGTGCAGATGGCAGCTAAACATGGATAGAACCAGAGCATGGCATAAAGCCGACAGGCAATTTCAGAAATGGAAATAAAAAATGTAGCGTTTACTAATTTATACCATACGTAGTCTAAGCCAACACACAATATAACAGTGCTGATGTTTACTATAACTCAATATATCATGTTCATGTCATGTGTAACAATGATTCAAATAACTGTGAAATCTATTACGTGCATGGACCAAATGCATCACATAAATAAATGAATCCAAACTTGTGCATGGGTAAAAATTAACTATAGTGCTAATGAGCCAAAAAATATAAATATAAACTAAAAACCAAATCCCAAAATCAATAAATGGCAGTAGAATCTATTAAAGTGCATGTGCATCATGTGCATAAAGCGTGAACTGGAAAATATATATATATAATAGCAATAACTCCTTATCACAAATGAAGGGTGGTTGCAGATGATATGGACTCCAAAAGGTAAAAAAAAGAGAGCGGTCACGCCATCCTAGTGTAGCAAGAGGGTGGCTTACCGGAAGCTTGTGACCCCAATCAAGTGGTCAATACACACCTTGGTGGAAACTATTATCTGTTAATTGGTTCCAATACTGGTCACTCATTTCTCAAAGAGAGTCTCTTAATATTTCTATTTACCCAGATAGACACGGTTTCCAGACCAGCCGGTCAGTCTCCCCTTTATACACATAAAATGGTAACAAAGTAGCATTTAAAACATTTATTGGGAATATATTGCACTTACAAACATAGGCACCAATCAGGCTTATCTGTGACTCTGTGAGAAACAAAATAGAATAAGCGCAATCAAACAAAGACAATAAATAAAATACATTTGCAGGCTGAACACTGACCCAGGTACATTACTAAAGCCTAGACAGAAACAAGCAAATATAAAATAGTGCAGTGCAAATTAATGAAGAATAAATACATTTAAAAACAATCTTCAATGATCTTAATAAGCCCAGAAATCCCTCATAAAAAGTCCATCAAATGGTAGTAAAGTCCTAAGAGTGCCGGAAATCATCCAATATAGGTGACATTTCCTTCACCAGAAACCACTAAAATGCGCTCACCTCATACAAAGACCCCTGTCTTACCAGCGGGTCAAACAGGTTGTAATGGCATTGATAGATAAAGCAAAGAGAAGCATAGACGGTCTCCTAGGTAATCCACTTGACACCAACGATAAAGAGTAGCCTCTGTTGAATATGATCTAAGGCCTCCGTGTCTCCAGTGGGATTTACCCACAGCCAGGCATGCACATGTATGAGAGTGAGGAAAAAGATCTAAGGGTATACCGTTTTTAAAATAAATCCATTTATTAAATAGGTATTGCACTTACAGACCTTTCTTCATAAATAGCATAGTTTACATGAAATACAGCCGATGCCATTCGGCTCAGCGAGACAGCAGCGGGTGACGTCAGTAGATGCGGCTCCACCTCTCGTACGCGTTACGTTATCTGTGGCTCTGAACAGAAAAAACAGCTCAGGTTACAAGTTTCCAAGATTGCCGCATCTATAGATACTGTTGCATATATATGCACAATGTTTCAAAGGTGAATGGTACTTAGATTTGAAGGCTCAATGTATCTTTGCATGGACACATCCTGTCATTCTAACCTTTCCATATTGCCACGAACTGCGATCTTATTTCCCTGTATACTCCATTGATGAACCCTTCAAGTAGTGGTAAACAGGAAAAGTTCCCAATGCTGGAAACAGATCCAGGGTGGCTGGAGATGTGATGGCGTCTTCTTCTGTGTGTTTGGCTGTTAGCTGCCCACTCATTGCCTGTATGGCGATCACGAAGGTGGCGTCCGTCCGCCAATGACGTCAACGCGTTTTGCTGTGCTGGTGCATAGCTTAGTCTGGACGTTTTTTTTTCTCCACATTCCTCCAGTAACTTTTTTTTTATTCCAGCTCGAGCACCCAGGGGCTTGGCATAAGAGGCATTCCCAAAATTATCTTTTTGGTTAATTTCTATACGGCCGATTGCTGTGGGAATCTCGCTTTTTATGCCAAGAAGTACCTGGCGTCCGAAAGCATCATTCTAGCACATATTTTTATTCACATTTTGTTTTTTAAATTGTTGTCTATGTGATTTTTTCTTTTTCACCTTATCTCATCAATCAGCCAAATGGTTGTAACCAGACCTCATTTTTATTATTGATTGCATAGGTTGCACAATAAAAATTCTACTTTGGTACTCTCCCCCTTTTGTAATTTTTTCATCTCCAAATGGTTTTCTTTTCCTGTGTCCTTTACAGGATATTTTGCATGCATATGGTTTAACCAAGGAGGTGATCACCATATTGGTGTAGACAATAGGGGTAATATTTCATACCTTGATTAGCAGGCCTTACATACATTTTGCTCCACGCATGCATGGTACCTGGTGCATCATACGTCCTAGCACCGCCCTACGCATTTTGTCATAAATGGGGAAAGGCCTGAGGGAGGAAGAAAACGAGTGTAGTCAAAATACAAGACAAAGTCGGTATCCAAAGAAACAGATATGCAGTATCACAGGAGTTAAAAGGAACTGGAGCATTGAGCTAGGTAATGAACTTACTGCTCAGGTAAAGGGTATTGGCCTGAGAACTGCTAAACAATGACTTTGATTGACAGATTGGGTATCGACTGGCCACGTAGTGTTATAATCAGCAGGTGAAACCCAACAATGCCTAACCCTCCCAGTACTGTGCCGCTATATGATAAGAGAGACTATGTGGTGGTTGAACCACAAGAAACAGATCAACTTTGATGCTGATCTGTGACAGTACCTGCACTCTTAGAGCTTCTCCTTGGAGGGGGACCATGGGGCCTACTGAAAGAACTATCAGTAAAACTTCTTCATTAAAGTGATTGTAAATGATTACTTTGTAAAACAGCCCCTTCGGTTTAACATTGAAATGAAAAGCAAAACATTTGTGAATAGATATATAAAAAAAAAAAAAAAAAACATTCTAAATACCTTTTTTCCCATTTTTATAAGTGATCACATTCCCTCTGTTCCCACTGTTCTCAGCTGTATAAGAGCTGGGGGCAGGAGAAGCGGCAGCACACTAAGCTTCCCAGTGAAAGGCTGTGCTGGGGGGAAGGGAGGGTGTCTCAAGACAAGTCTGATCATTGGACGAGAGTACACTGAGTTCCCATCATAGCTACAGAACTGACCATCGTGTGATCTCCTGTTTAGTCTGGTCAGTTTTTAATAGGAAAGCAGAGGGATTGGTAGGAACATCTGGCATTTCACACAAAGGAAGCAATACAAAGAGAACAGAATACTTTTTCATACAAGTACATGGTAGAGCAGGGACATATCAGGAATATGAAATGCAGGGGTAACAAACACTTGAAGATCAGAGTGGAAACCCCAAAATCCCAGAGCAGCCTAGAATCAATGATAGATTCCATCATAACCCCCCTTTCATAGCCCATCAGAACAGACAAATGGGCAGGTGAACTTGCACCAGAAGACAGGAAAGGAACCTGAACTACAGAGAGCCAGACATAACTGCAGGAAAGGGAACAAACACAAATAAAGAATGGCAGTGGGATTCATGGAGTACAGAAGGAACAGCAACAAATGCCACATGTGGCAACACTAAGTTAAGCAGTGATAAGTCCCTGACACTACTTCCCCTCAGAGGAATGGCTACTGGATGCTCCAACCACAATCTAGCTGGTAAGCCCCACAGTTCCCAAATATTGCAGAAAAGAATGACCAGGATACAAAACTTTAACTGAGAGAAAGACCACCAGGGTCAATCAGGCCACCATAGTGAATCCTAGAAGTACCAAAGTCCATGTAGAGTAAGCAAAACAAAAGGATACCAGGAGGATTCAGACATGGGCAGAAAAGCTCATGAACTACAGACAGCACAATATCAGCAGTATTAGATATGTCAGAATCCGAGGTAATAGATTGAAAAAGGTCAGTTTGGGAGAATTTCTCAAAAGAGGTTGTATCTAACACCATCTTTGGGGAGCATGGCACTGGCAGGGTCTTGGGAAAGTGTGGAACTTCTAAAGTCTCAGGCAAGCATGGCACTGGCATACTCTTGGACGAGTATGGTAGACTAATCTCAAGTCCAGGCACAACAAATTCATGAACAAAAGAGACTGCCTCCCCAGTACAGCAAAGGGTGCTTCCATGATAGAAGAGGCTTTTTAACATTCAGAAGAGGAAGTCTCACATTCAGAAGAGGCCAACTTAGACCTAGAAGAAGCAGACTCTTAGAAGAGACATTTAGAAGAGACATGAAGCCCAGAATCTGAGGGTGCTGTCTCAGTCACAAGAGGCTGACTCAGGGTGCAGGGCTTCAGAGGAGTATTTGGGACACTGGGCTTCAGAGATCAGTAACAAGAAGAGATATAGGTCCTGGTAGGTCTTGTAGAGCAGGGGTCTTCAAACCTTTCACATGTAACCCTCTCCCAAGGATCACTATTTATGAAATGAGCCTCGAAACACACCCCAATAATGTTTACCATATTAAACTATTTTATTAAAAAGAAGTATGAAAAATACTCGCATGTGCCAATGTACCATAGCGCTAATCAGTACAAACATTCTGAATCCCAATCAGTAGTAAGTGTAATACATTGGTGACCTAGGCCTCTCTTGCTCTGCCTCCATCTAACAACAGAGATTCTATCTGGAAATCACTACTTCGGTTAAACAATTCAGACCACAAACAGAAAACAAAGCTACTTACAATTATCCCCATAAACAGCATACCTTTCAGTGAAGTCCAGGATAGCTTTGGTAACACAGGCAAATGGCTGGAGGGATCCAGGGACAAAGGGCCACCCCACAGGAACTGGGGTACTCTGGTACTAATTGGAGAGGAATTCCCTACGGAACCTGCATGGTATCAGACTTCTACCTTTCTACCAAGACGCATGTTCTGACAGTTCCAATCACTTGTCCAGCTTTCTCATCAGGTGTGGTCTCTCTGAGCTAATGAGGAAAGGAAACTGGGAAACTTATCTCCCCTGGTTGTGTCCAGGAACCCATGGAGTTGTAAAAAATTGAGGTACAGGAGCATGTGTCTGCATCTGAGCTTGATGTGTAAATGGGCACTAGATTTAAATTGTTTTCCAAAATAGTTTTTCAACAAAGTTTTTGAACATGGAATTGAGATACTTGGTATTTTTTTTTTTTAGTCTTTTGGTGTTTTCAGCAGTCTCAGAGTCACTAGACAGATGCATACATATATAAATAGAGATTGAATCAGAAAGCAACATTTTAGAATTTGAATTGAGGGTGACTTTCAAGGATGTGGGTACCTGGTACTTGGATATCAAAATCTGTCATCCTATGCCTCATCCTTCAGAAGAAACAGTTCAGACTTCAGAGTCCAATCCTTTTGTCAGTGAACAGAAGGTCTGGATTGAACATCCATGGTAATGTGTGAAACAGAATTGCTGACGAGTGAAAACAATCATTTATTATAATGCAGCTTACCAATTTTTATATGTGGTGGCTGCATTCGTCTTTTTTTTCAGGCTTTTTTTCCTCTTTATATTCGCCTGATAATCCCACTAATAATAACACACTTTCTCTCACTCCATGTTCACACACTTTTACACTGTATCTATGAAGCCAAGCATGTTTGTCACACATGCTGAACTTAAAATAGGTCTGCCATTATTACCTCTATTACATGGTTGAATAATGGGACTAGTAGTTTACAAAAGAAAGCTAAGATTGTTTTTTTGCTGTCTTTTCAGCTCGCTGGAAGTGACAAGGACACCGCATTTCTGGCACAATCCGCAGGTATTTCTGTACTTGCTGAAATTTTTCATAGCCTGAACAATGAAAATGAACACAACCACCACTTAAAAGGAGTGGTAAGTTCCAATATATTTCATTTTTGCTTACGGGTTTGGATTCACGTGAAAGTGAACCTGTTGCCTTACCCTGCATTTTCAAAGTACACGTTAATTTTAAGTAAATGTGAATTAGCTTGAAATTCAAGGTCTGGTGCATGACATCACATTTCCTTAGTGAGTTGACTGATGGAATTGGAGTTACCTTTTAATCATTAATCAGTTTGATAACATCAGGGTTTATATAGTGGTTAATTTCCATACAGAACTATAATTTTTCATCTAATATGATTGTAACCTTAGGTTGATTATACTAAATCTAAGTGTGTTATCAAATTAGGACAGTTTGTGTCCTAATCACCAAAGACAAGCTTTCTTCTGGCTCTTTATCTTGTTTTGTAGGAATACATCAGAATCAAGAACTCTCAGAACTGGGGACACTTTACAGAGGAGCCTATGAAGAAATTTATGATACAGGAAGTTCACAAAAGTGTCAAATAACTTTCTTTTTTACACAGATAGCAGGAAGAAACTGTGTTATAACACTTGGTTAAAAAAAAAAAAAAGCAGAGCTTCATGCTACAGAAATGTATGGTGAAATAGAGCATTGTTCCAAATGCCCTTATAAACCCACTGATATGCCACAATAGATCATTGTGACCGTCCAGAACTATGTTTTAAAATGACAGCATATATTATTGCAGGACAATTGGTGGTACATTTTTTATTTTTTTTGCAGATGGGCAATTTGATTTGAACTCTAGATACCCCAAAAAAAAAAAAAATCACATGATTATCCGCCTTTAATTGAAAGATGCTAGTCCCATCCTGCTGACATAGGCATCTGGTGACAAACTAGATGTGGACGAAAAGACCTGGCTCCCAGGCTCTGCTCTAACTTATCCCTATCGGGTTGAGGTCAGGACTCTGTGCAGGCCAGTCAAGATCCTCCACCCCAAACTCACTCATCCATGTCTTTATGGACCTTGTTTGTGCACTGGTGTGCAGTCATGTTGGAACAAGAAGGGACCATCCCCAAACTGTTCCCCCAAGGTTGGGAGCATGAAATTGTCCAAGATGTCTTGGTATGCTGATGCCTTAAGAGTTCCCTTCACTGGAACTAAGGGGCCAAGCCCAACTCCTGAAAAACAACCCCACACCATAATCCCCCTTCCACCAAAAAATTTGGACCAGTGCACAAAGCAAGGTTGAATAAAGACATGGATGAGCGAGTTTGGGGTGGGGGAACTTGACTGGTCTACACAGAGTCCTGGCCGCAACCCGATAGAACACCTTTGGGATGAGTTAGACTGGAAACTACAAGCCAGGCCTTCTCATGCAACATCAGTGCCTGGCCTCACAAATGTGCTTCTGGAAGAATGGTCAAACATTCCCATAGACACACTCCTAAACCTTGCGGACAGCCTTCCAAGAAGAGTTGAAGCTGTTGTAGCTGCAAAGGGTAGGCCAACTCAATATTGAATCCTACGGACTAAGACTGGGATGCCATTAAAGTTCATGTGCGCATAAAGGCAGGTGGCCCAATACTTTTGGTAATATAGTGTATGTCAGCATTGTATGAATAAAGCTGAACTCCTGGACAAACTAATTTCATTTTTGTGATTTAGTGGGGAAGGATTGAAACCTCTGCATGTTATTTTTGCTGTGTGTGTCCACAGAAGTAACATTTTCTGTCTCTCTTTGTCCTGGTCACTTTTGTCACCAAGAGCGAAATTGATAAGAAAAAGCAAATTTGTTGCCAGACCTGGTTTATTTCTAAATTGCTGAAAATCCCTTAGACAACTTTTTTGTACATTTTCTAGTCTATCCAAGAAAAAAAAAACAAAGAATATTTGCTTTGGGTCATATTTTAAATGACCATCTTACTCTAAGTACATGCATTAGGGTATTCTATTTCCAATTTATGACAAGCAAAAGCTATGTGTACTCATGCATTTTATGTGTTGATAGCTCACTGCTTCAAGGCCGTTTGTTTTAAACTAACAAATATAGTCATTGAACTGCACTAGAATAATAGATGTTTGTGCAAACAGTTTCCCTGATATGAAAAATAATGCTTATATTTTAAGGCCTGTATAGACAGTACTATACAATAGTGGATACATACATTTAAAATTACTAGTATTCATTTTATTGATCCAGAAACGCAAAAATGTAATTCCTGTTAAGGTACAATGCCAAGGCTTGTGCAGTTGTTTTTCACATGATTGTCTAGTAGAAGTGAATTGTCACAAAATTTGAACTAGTAACATTCCCTACTCCCTTAGGAATTCAGCTACAGAGTCTTTGGTTTTTCTCAGCACATAGCATTGAAAAAAACATTTTTTGAAAAATAATGCATTGAAATACAGTACAAAAGGCAAGCTACAAACAATAAAAACATTAGAACAGTTATGTAATTTATAGCTGCTAGGTAAGCTTTCTTGCTGAAGACATAAAGTAGTGGTCTCCCTTTGCTTGCCTTTATCTGGCCCTGAGGCCAGGGGAGGGCTGGTAGCCTTAGGCCTGGGGGGCAAGTCCAGTCAAGTGGCCCATCGAATCACCAAATCAGCTCACCCTCCATGCCCACCTGGTTTTATAACGGATATTGATGTTATGAAGCAAGACAAATATGATGCAATGTGGTAACATCATTTAATGTTAAAAGCAACAAAGGAGGTTTAACAAAAATAATGTATCAAAGCAGCCCCACCAGTGCCCATCAGTACAGCCTCACCAGTGCCCATCAATGCAGCCTCACCAGTGCCCATCAATGCAGCCTCACCAGTGCCCATCAATGCACCCTCACCAGTGTCCATCAATGCAGCCTGACCAGTGTCCATCAGCTCAGCCTTACCAATGCCCATTAATACAGCCTCACCAGTGCCCATCAATACAGCCCCAGTGCCAATCAGTGCAGCCCCACCAGTGCACATCAAGGCAGCCTGATCAGTGCCCATCAATGCAGCCCCATAAGTGCCCATCAATACAGCCTCATCAGTGCCCATCCAATGCAGCCTCATCAGTGCCCATCAATACAGTCTGATCTGTGCCCATCAATGCAGCCTCACCAGTGTCCATCAATGCAGCCTGATCAGGGCCCATCAGCTCAGCCTCACCAATGCCCATCAGTGCAACCTATCAGTGTCCATAGAATGTATGAAAGTAAAAAATAGCCTTTACAGCCACTTTGTTTTTTTTGGGGGGGGGGGGGATTATTTGTACAATGCTTTTTGTAATATGCAACATGGAGGGGGTTAATGTATTGCCATTAGTCACTGATGTATTAGTGACCAGTGGCAATAACCCCTTTGTGCTGCATTAGGGGCAGTGGCACCAGTGTCCGTGTTTAGCAACCCCTTCATGCTGCAGCATAAAGGGGTTAATTAATTGTCACTGGTCACCAATGCATCAGTGACCAATGGACATACAATAACCCCCTTCATGCTGCATATTAGAAACAGCATTGTAGATTAATTAACCCTCCCCCCCAAAAAAAAAAGTTAACCACTTCAGTAGGATCACACAGATAAGACACAGATGCTCACTTACTTGTCCATGATAGTGGACGCTCCCAGCAGGTCACAGAGGCAGCACTCCTCCTCTTCCATCCCACGCTACTGGCCTCAGAATGACATCACACCAGAAGTGACTGTGTTAGTATTGTGCAGGCTGGGTGCAGGAACACACTCAGCACACTCATACCGCTCCCCTGCAGCTCTGCAAATATAACATTGTCTAGCAGTGGCCTGCGGCTGTATACAGTGTCTGGCCCCTTCATTAATCCAGCCCCGAGTGCAGCCTTTTTACCCAGCATCAGAGTGGCCTGGGGGGGGGGCGATTTCCATCCTGCCCCCCTTCCTAGTCCTCCCCTGCCTGAGGCACTTTTCCTCACACTCATACGAGGCACTGTTAATCCCACCGATCAAGTGCACATATTCACCAGCACACCATAGATCATCAAATAGTGTTCAAAATCTTTATTGTAAAATAATCACATCACAAGGAACATAGCACAATGTTTTGGAGCCACACAGGACCCCTTTGTCACATGCCTGACAAAGAAATCCTGCGTGGCTCTGAAACGTTCACTATGTCACTTGTGATGTGATCGTTCTACAATGGTGTGCTGGTGATTATATGTGCACTTGATCTGTGATGTTTTCCGTATCATTTGGCTGTTGTTTCAGCACCCGATATGTCTAAGCCTTATTTGGGAAAGTATGCTATGGGAATATTGACATTACTATTCCTTCCACTGACACCAACAATGGTGCATAAAATCCTGCTACTGACAACAATGGAGCACTATTTCTCCCATTGACGCCAACAATAGAGCATTATTCCTCAAACTGACACCAACAATGGGACACTTATTCTCCCACTGACACCAACAATACTGGGTTTGTTTTGTTTTGTTTTGTTTCTCCTACTGACACCAATAATAGGACACTATTCCTTGTACTGACACCAACAATAGGGCACTATTTCTCCTACTGACATCAAGTATGGGGCACTATTCCTCCCACTGACACCTGCAATGGGCCACTATATTCCTCCCACTGACACCAATGATGGGGTACTAGTCCCTGTACTAACACCAATAATGGGGCACTATTCCTCCCACTGACATTAATGATGGGGAATTATTCCTTCCACTGACACTAATGATGGGGCACTATTACTGACACCAACAATGGGGCACTATTCCTCCACTTAGTCCAAAGATGCATTGTTTAATACTACTGACGGCAAGACAATTTCTACTTCCAATGGCCACAGCCCAGCCTTCCTTGAGTCTGAAGGACAGTAAACTGGCCCTTTGTTTGGAAAGTTTGGAGATCCATGACATAAAGTATTGTACAAATCTGCCTTTTGCCTCACTCCTGCTTCCACTGCTGGTGCCCTTTCCATAATATAGATCAGGGAATCCTGATCCCTGATCCGTCTTTTTGACAGCCATAATTAAGGAGGATATAGGCGGCTTTAATTAGGCACACAGCATGAGAAACAGATTGTTTCAGTTCTGACTGGCTGCACAATTCTTCATTTATTGGCTAATAAACCAAAGGCACACCCCGCCATGCAACAAGCACAGCTGAGACATTAATTAAAGCCCTCCTCTTAGTGTTCAGGCTGCATCTGGAATAGGACATGCAAATGCCTCATCATCAAGAAACACCATGTGCAGTGATGGTTCCAGAGTCCCTAGCAGAAGCCAATGAGGAGACAACTAAAGATTAGCAGGTAGCTTCCTGCCAAATTACAAATTTGTAAAAATGGTAGCATACGAGTTGCTGCCATAGGAATGCACAATAAAAATAAGCATCAGCCACCCCAAACACCACCAAAGAAATTCATTTTTTATCATTTGAAAAATCTGCTGCTACTGCCTGGAGACCTTATTCCTTTCATATGCTTCCCATCAATGAAGTCAGGGAAGTGCCATTGTTCTAGAAATACTTGTACAATGCTGGACCGTTTCTTCACGGTAGGCTTTTTCATCACTCTGTCATTGCGTATGTCCCAAATGGCAGCACAAGTGTGATGACAATGTTACAAGTGGTTGACTTGCCAATCAGGAAGTTGTAGTGTAGGCTTGAAAATTATTGGATTATAGCAGGGTATCCGTGAAAGATAAAAACAAAGAAATGCTAGATTTACTTTTTTGAACTTCAATTGTTTTTGCAGGACGCAACAGGAGACCTGGAATTGCTCTGCGGGGCAAGAGAGGGGAGGCAAGTGGAATAAATGCATGGAACTAGAATTCCCACATTCTGTCCTTGAAATGTGTAGGTAAGCAAATACTTTGATCATGTGGTGTGTTAACCATTGTTATGCCAAACTGCTGTAATAACATGTCTTTCTTAAAAATATTATTGACTCTCCCTGTTGGGAGAGCAGTTAAAGACAGGGCGATTACTTTTTTTTCAGCCTTATCATGATAAGACCCAAACTTAATTAAAGAATGTTTAGGTTAATTAGCCTTACATGTGCTATACTACCACTTCCCCAACAGTCATCTGGAGGGCCCCATTCCTCAGATACCAATATAGGCCCAAAACATCACAGCCTACAGTGCCAAAATCCACCATAGTACTATGCTATGTACTATGTACTATACCTCCTATGCTCGTCCTTCGTATTCCTTGCCATCACAGCCCTCACAAGCACCTGCTGCCCTTCCTCCCAGTACTGCCCCTTCTGTGATCCAAAGGCTACAACTGGCAGACTGATAACGATTAGGGATGATCGAACGGTTCGGGTCGACCATCGGTTCGACACGAACATTGGCTGTTCGAAATTCGGCCGAATTCCTGAACTTTTTGCTGAAAAAGTTCGGAATTCGGCAACCAGAACCGACCAAAATGCAATGGGACAGGAAATGGGCTTTAACCACTTAAGCCCCGGAAGATTTTACCCCCTTCCTGACCAGGGGGTATTTTGCGATTCGGCACTGCGTGACTTTAACGGACAATTGCGCGGTCGTGCGACGCTGTACCTAAACAAATTTGACGTCCTTTTTTTCCCACAAACAGAGCTTTATTTTGGTGGTATTTGATCACCTGTGCGATTTTTTGATCACGCGCTATAAACAAAAAAAGAGCGTCAATTTTGCAAAAATAACAATATTTTTCACATTTTTTTATATGAAATTCCCCCCAAAAAAAAAGTAAAAATCAAAATTTTTTAAAATTTTCGGCCAATTTGTTTTATGCTACATATGTTTGGTAAAAAAAATCGCAAAAAGCGTATTTTGATTGGTTTGCGCAAAAGTTATCGCGTTTACTAACAAAGGGAAAGATTTTTGTCATTTTTGTTGTTTTTTTTTAACGCGTAATGACGGCGATCTGCGATTTTTTTTGCGGTACTGCGACATTGGGGCGGACAGATCGGACCCTTGACTGACATTTGTGACACTTTTGGGGTTACCAGTGACATTTCTACAGTAATCAGTGCTATACATATGCACTGTTACTGTAAAAATACACTGGTTGTGAAGGGGTTAACTTTATTTGGAAGGGAGGGGCTGTGTGTATCCCTAGGGGCGTGCTTTCTACTGTGATTGGCTGTGGCTTGAGCTGTAAGGACACTGATCAACGGATCTACATACTAGATCCGTTTTATCAGTGTCTTTACAGCGAGGAGAATGACAGGCAGCTTGTTTACACAAGCTGCCTGACATTCTCCCTCTCCCCCGCCGATCGCCGAGTGACCGGCGGACATCGGGTCCGCTGGTCACACGCGCGGGGGGGTCCGTGACCACGCGGGAGCGGGAGCGCGCCTCCGGGGGCGCGCGCGCGCTCCCTAGACCCTCACAAGCTAGTGACGTAGCCCTACGTCACTTTGCCTGTGAGGGGCTGACTGCCGACGTAGATCGGCGTTAGGCAGTCGGCAAGTGGTTAAAAGCCAGTGATTGGACCAGAACCATCAGTAAAAGCCAATTGAGGGGGCAGAAGAATGCTAGGAATGTGATTGGAGTGACTAGGGGGTCCAGAGGCCAATCATTAGTGAATATGCCCCCCAGTATATAAGATAGCCCCGCCAAATTCCTAGCATTGTAATACAGGGCTGTGGAAGAGAGTGGAAGCAGTTCTGTTACTTCTGCTTCAAAGTGTCATTTAGCAATTATTAGTGTGAGGAAAGGGATATCTAGTGTAGTTAGGGTGCTATTTTCCACTTTAGTTAGCTTTAATAATCTATTTTCTGTAGGGAAAGTGTTAAGTGCCAGGGTGACCGTAGTGTAGTGTAGGGTTAACTGACTCTGACTGCTATGGCAGGGTGACCAAACCCTTCCATGTCAGGGTGACCGCTATAGAGAAAAGATCGTTTCTCTTAGGTCACTTATAGAACAGCGATATGGCTTCTCGCCTGTCAGCCTGCTTTTTGCTGCAGACGTTTATAGGGCTTTTTGAGGACATGTTTGGAGTCAGGCATGACATCTGAACTTCTGTGTATGGGTATATATACACACACACATGTCTGTATATATACACATACACATATATAGGTGTGAAAGTAGCAGAACACTATGCTTGCGCTAATGAAATAATTAACAGGCATATGTCTCCGCTCCTATCACACCTATATGTGTGTATGTGTATAAATACATATAAGTGTGTGTGTATATATATACCCCTATACAGAAGTTCAGATGTTTTGCCTGCCTCCAAAGACCCCAAAAAAATGCCCAAAAAAAACCGCCCAGGTGTGTTATTGCAGGCGTTTTTTTGTTTGGGCATTTTTTTGGGGTCTTTGGAGGCAGGCAAAACATCTGAACTTCTGGATAGGGGTATATATACACACACACACTTATATGTATTTATACACATACACATATATAGGTGTTATAGGAGTGGAGACATATGCCTGTTAATTATTTCATTAGCGCAAGCATAGTGTTCTGCTATTTTCACACCTATATATGTGTATGTGTATAAATACATATAAGTGTGTGTGTATATATACCCCTATACAGAAGTTCAGATGTTTTGCCTGCCTCCAAAGACCCACAAAAAATGCCCAAAAAAACGCCGGCTCCAAAAAAAAAACGCCCAGGTGTGTTATTGCAGGCGTTTTTTTTTTGGGCATTTTTTTGTGGGTCTTTGGAGGCAGGCAAAACATCTGAACTTCTGTATAGGGGTATATATACACACACACTTATATGTATTTATACACATACACACATATAGGTGTGAAAATAGCAGAACACTATGCTTGCGCTAATGAAATAATTAACAGGCATATGGCTCCGCTCCTATAACACCTATATATGTGTATGTGTATAAATACATATAAGTGTGTGTGTATATATACCCTTATACAGAAGTTCAGATGTTTTGCCTGCCTCCAAAGACCCACAAAAAATGCCCAAAAAAACACCTGCGCCAAAAAAAAACGCCCGCGCCAAAAAAAAAAAAACGCCCAGGTGTGTTATTGCAGGTGTTTTTTTTGGGCATTTTTTGTGGGTCTTTGGAGGCAGGCAAAACATCTGAACTTCTGTATAGAGGTATATATATATACACACACACTTATATGTATTTATACACATACACCAAAAAATGCCCAAAAAAACGATTGCTACAAAACCGGCAAGGTGTGAAAATAGCGGAGCCATATCCCTGTTCTATATTAATTCTAATACAAACAATCTTTTTTTTCTGGTTCTGGACATGCTACTGAGCTGAAACTTCACAGGTACACGTTTTAGACCACCCAGACACTAAATCCAAAGAAATCTCTTTTTCTTTTCCAATAATTTTTTCAATAATTGGCTTTCTATCAAAAATGACAATTTTTAAGAACTTTTTTTTGTGTGATTAATAGTCCCTGGGGTGTGACCCAGAACCCTAGGCACTTTTTAGGGGCATTTATTGGGTTTTAGGGCTTCGAAATGGTGTTTTTTTGATTCCAGAAGTTCGGGTCCCATTGATTTCAATGGGGTTCTGAAATCCGAACCGAACTTTCAGGAAATTCGGGTGTTCTGGTTGAACCGAACTTTTCAAAAGTTCGATCATCCCTAATAACGATAGAAATCCCTATCTATCCTACCAAACTCTTTAATTGTATTTAAGACTAGGAATATTTCCTGTCATATTTTTCACCTGCAAAATAGTTTTTGCCCTTTTTACAAGCGTTCTGTTATACCTATGGGTTATTGAGTTTGGTTAACAATGAAGACTTTTATAACATATTGGTGTGGTTTAACAAATATTATAGGTGAGCCTACAGTGACAAGACCTTGTGCGCACACTTGTTTTTCAAAAGATTCAATAATTATACTAGAAATTACCTTTAAGTTATCTTGACTCTTTCATATAGGGACACAGCCCTCAGAGATATTTTAATGTTCTAGGTGGGGTATCATAAAGGACAGAATCTCATCCAAAGTGGAAGTTAAACTAGTTAAAGGGTTAATCCGACGAAGTATTATTTCAGTTGCAAATGAAAAGGTAAGGAGAGCTTGGAATCTTTTTGTGTCTTGGTACATACGTTGCCCTTCCAATTAAAAAACTTACGGCAGAGACCAGTTACAGGTGTGGGCAGTAACCATTTGTTTGTGTTATGGATTATATTGGCCAGGCAACGCACTGACACTTTTGCTGCCTTGGTGCTATAGGCTGGGTGTTCAGTGCGCCCCTGTGCCTTTAAGAAGGGGTGGGCTCCCTTCAGGTATATCTGCCCTACACCTGTCCATTTAAATGCATGTGCTTCCATTGTTGGAGACTCACAGAATTTAGAGTTAGGACCACAGAAAATGGGGTGCCTTGTCTGGGCTCTGTGGCTTATGCATGTTATTTGCTGATGTGTGCAACTAAACCCCTGTTTTTATCGCATACTGTTAGACAGCTCAATTTGCTTGGTCGCAGACTGGTATGTAAGTAGGGCTTGGAATCTTTTTGTGTCTTGTTAAGGGGTAATCCGCCTAAGTGATATTTCAGCTGCAAATGAAACCTCATGCAATGTATCAATTTTTAAAACTCTAAAATATTTAAATGGCAACATTTCCCTACTACAATTCATGGCTAGGTTCTTGTTCACCTTGTGTTGTTGGGTGATTACGTTCATCTTTGGATATTCCCACTACTTTCTTTTGCATTTTCTATACTAAAAAAAAATAAATAAAAAACCCAGAATGGGGTTCAAACCTGGGAACTCAGGATCTCACCAGTGAAGTGCAAGAGAGATTTAGGAATTGTTTAAGACAAAACTTTAAGGTGAATAAATCTTTTGGCACGAAAAAAAAACCATTGAAATATCCACTTTGAGAATACTGAACTTTTTATCAGCAACAGTGTTAGAAATTATTTTTCTTTAAATCCTTCACTGCATAGTTGAATTGTGTCTCACATCCAGTGGATAGTCCCAGGATTTTGGACACTCTCCTGTAGTTTTCTCAATCCCTTCAAGGTGTCAGTCTTATTTATTTGCAGATGTTAACTTTCAACCAAAACTGAAAAAATAAACTAATATTAAAAAATATAAGTGTAATTAAAGTTAGACTTTTGCAAAAAAGTTGACTTAACCGGTGCTAAATAAATACATGCAGGGATCAATTGATCAAGATGAAAAATAAAGAACATGCTATCCATCTATGTAGAAACAGTTATGTGTCAGAAAGCTATCACCAGTCACATGCCTGCTTACCTTACTCCATGACCCATTACAGGACATGCTGCGCCTTTAAAGTCTTGTGTTATTAGCTTGGTGTGCCTCGAAATAGATGGCCTCTTCTTGTAATCTGCCCTTTTGGCTAGGCTAGCTCTGCTAGGGACCAGGCGCTCCGGATATACACTGCTCAAAAAAATTAAAGGAACACTTTGAAAACACATCAGATCTCAATGGGGAAAAAATATCATACTGGATATATATACTAATATGGAAATGTGTTATGAATGAAAGGATGCCATATTGTTTGATGGAAATGATAATGATTAACCTACAGAGGACTGCATTCAAAGACACCCCAAAAATCAAAGTGAAAAAAAGATGCAGCAGGCTAGTCCATTTTGCTGAAATTTCATTGCAGCAACTCTAAATGGTACTCAGTAGTTTGTATGGCCCCCACGTGCTTGCATGCATGCCTGACAACGTCAGGGCATGCTCCTAATGAGACAACTGAGATATTTCCTCCCAGATCTGGACCATCACTGAGCTCCTGAACAGACTGAGGTGAAACCTGACAGCGTCGGATGGACCAAAACATCATGTCCCAGAGATGTTCTATTGGATTTAGGCCAGGCGAGTGTGGGGGCCATTCATTGGTATCAATTCCTTCATCCTCCAGAATCTGGCTACATACTCTCGGAACATAAGGGCCGGACATGGTCATGCACCAGGAAGAACGTAGGACCCACTGTACAAGCATAGGGTCTAACAATGGGTCCAAGGATTTCATCACGATACCTAATGGCAGTCAGGATGCCATTGTCTAGCCTGTAGAGGTCTGTGCGTCAATCCATGGATATGCCTCCCCAGACCATCACTGACCCACCACCAAACTGGTTATGTTGAATGATGTTACAGGCAGCATAACATTCTTGATGGCTTCTCTAGACCCTTTCATGTCTGTCACATGCTCAGGGTGAATCTGCTCTCATCTGTGAAAAGCACAGGGTGCCAGTGGCGGACCTGCCAATTCTGGTGTTCAATGGCAAATGCCAAATGAGCTCCACAGTGCCAGGCAGTGAGCACAGGGCCCACTAGAGGAAGTTGGGCCCTCAGGCCACCCTCATAAAGTCTGTTTCTGATTGTTTGGTCAGAGACATTCACACCACTGGCCGGCTGGAGGTTGTTTTGTAAGGCTCTGGCAGTGCTCATTCTATTACTCCTTGCACAAAGGAGCACATACCGGTCCTTCTGATGGAAGTCACGTGACCCCGTGAAGTAACGTGTAGGAGGAGCCCTATACCCGGAAGTGACGTATCGGACGGAACTCAATCTCCACAGCGTTCGCGTGTTTCTCTGTATATGCTGAATTCAAGAAAACCAACTGTAAGTGTAATACTTAATGTGTGGAAATAAAAACACATAATACTGCACCATGATAGTCCTATCTTTTTGAATTGAATGAAAGGAGGATAGTGTGAGGAGATCGTACCCAAAGGTAACTATTGGATAAGACTCCAGGAGACCCCCTATACACCAGGAACCTGCGCTGGATATCTGGAGATAGATCGGACATTGATAAAGGAAAGGAGCAACAGCCAGTATCCCAGAGACCCTGGAGATATACCATAGGCGCAATATCTTTGATATAAAGGTGAGAGTTTAGCACACCTAGAAGTGGCACAAGGTGGAGGAAATAAAGTCTCTATATCTACATTAAGAGCGTCTACAATAAGAAAAAGGATTGGAATATAATTTTAAAGAAGTTTTGGACTTTTTTTATATAGACTTTTTTAAGATTGTATTAGCGCACATTTATGCTGATTGAATACAGTTTTACTACATTTATTTACAGATTGTTTTATGAATAAGGTGATTTTAGGAAGCACTTAGCACTTTTTATGAGCACTATTATGTGTTTGTCACAATAGAAATCGCATATTTACTTTGATGAAATATTTTTCCATTTGATTTATGTATTTATATATTGGATTAGTAACTTAAAGCACATAGCACTTTTTTCAGCAGGAATTATTTTTACAAACACCCCCTAAGGAGACACCACAGATATATTTTTTCAATCACGTCCATCACAAACACCCGGCACTGATTTGATTTAATTTATATTGTTTATACACATTTTTAAACTCATTCTTTCACCTTAAAGCGCACCACTACCCCCACTATAGAATTTGTTTAACTGTTGAGTATCAGTATCAGTGGTGAAGCATTAAGGAAATTCACAATACCCCTGACAGCGCAGGAACCACACACACCTTTTGTTATATCAGGTCCTTCTGATGGGTTAAGGACCTTCTATTGCCATGTCCAACTCTCCTTACTGCCTGTCTCCTGGAATCTCCTCCATGCTCTTGAGACTGTGCTGGAAGACACTGCATACCTTCAGGCAATGGTACGTATTGATGTGTCATTCTGGAGGAGTTGGAATGCCTGTGCAACCTCTATAGGGTCCAGGTATTGCCTCATGCTACCAGTAGTGACACTGACCCTAGCCAAATGCAAAACTAGGGAAAAACAGCCAGAAATAATAAGTAGATAAAAAAATGTCAGTGGCCTTCACCTGTAAAAAACATTCCTGTTTTGGAGGTTGTCTCATTGTGCCCATCTAGTGCACCTGTTGTTAATTTAATTACCACCAAAGCAGTTGAAACTGATTACAACCCCCTCTGCTACTTAAGTGACCCGATCACTATCCCAGGAGTTTTATTGACTTGATGCTACACTCTGATTAGAAAGTGTTCCTTTAATTTTTTTGAGCGGTGTATAAAGGAATATACTCATAGCGTATTATGTTTTCTAAACAGTTTCTTTTTAATGGATTAAAAGCACTTACAAAAAAAAAATTCTTGTCTTAGGCACTTAGGTACAAAAGGAATTCAACAGATCACCTTCACACCACAGCTTCTGGGTCTCAGAGACACCAAAACTATAGCACAAATGTGTAGGTATGTCACCTAATGAGTAGTAAATTATTTCACCTACTCATTAGGTGACATACCTACACATTTACATTTGTAAATATTTTGCACCAGTTAGGATTTTACTTATAGAGTGGAGGGTTGCACTGTATGCTTTATATAATTATAGTTTCTGCTACCTGCTTATTGTTGGCTTGTTTTGACTTTGGCTTCTTTTCTGCTCTTGCTGGCTCGGATGCTCCACCCATATGCCAGGGTCCTGCACAAGATCGGGTCTGAGCATCCCAGCAATATCCAGCCTATCCCCAGACCATTTTCTGTGTCTGGACCCCCCCACAGGCACTAGTGATCTCATCCTTTTACACACTGTTACCAACTCTAGAGGGTATTGAACGGGAGGTGTAAGGAATGCCCTCTCATCAGCCTGGCCTCAGCTAGGTTCCAGACAATGTGGAAGTCTGGGTTTTGACCAGAAGCTGAATTTTGATTTAATTTTGCTTAATTTTTCATAAGTAGTAATGAATTCATCTTCCTTAACCTTCCTAGCAGTATTCCTGAGTGTGGCTGGGGGTTAAATTTCAGTGCCAAAAGCAGTAATCCCGAGCCACACGCGGGGTACCGCCGGAAGCATCGCTGGATCCTGGTAGAGGGGTTACTTACCTTGTCACCGGGAACCAGCGATGTATGCGGGTGGTGTGCGGTGGCGGATCTTCCTCCCGATGCTCTCTGTGCCCCGGCTTCCATCTCCTGTGACGTGACGCTCGCAGGGGGGTGGAACCAGTGGCAAATTCAAATGTAAAACACACCAAACACACTGATACATTGAAAAATAAAATAAATTCACATTAGATTGCCCCCAGTGCCTTTTCCTGCAGTTTTGTTGTACTTTTTATGTATATATATATATATATATATATATATATATATACACATACATACATACATACTTTAACTTATTTAAAGTAATTTATTAGATTATAATTTATGATTTTGTGTTTCAAACTTTATCATACCCGAGATGTTATAAAGAGGAACGCACAGTAAAAAAAAAAAAAACATATGTAAATAGTTGGTTTGGGGTACTCATTCTTAAGAATTACATGCAAAATAATGATACCGCTTTCAGCACCTAAAATCGGAAAGAATCATACCGCCAGGGAGGTTAAAAGTGGCTACATTAATATATGGGAAAATGACAATTAATTAAAAACATGCCTATATTACAAGCCCAGCATGCTAATATAACACATTGGATCTTCTATGCAAAATTCATATCATATTTAATCTCTAGCGATTGTAATTTAATTATTTTAAATAATATGATGGTTGTCGTATTATTAAAGCTTGTCAGATGGAAAAATGGATATATTTAGAAAATCTGACTTTAAGAGTGTGCCTGGTAAGCATAATAAAATACTCCAACACACCTATCAACACCCCTTGCACCCTATGATCGTGTGCCATTAGATCTGCAATACCCTTTTAATGGAATACAAAATGCTGTCACATTTGGCAACTGAAGATCCTTTTCACCATTGAAACTATGATAGAAAGCTAAGCTTCATTTATGAGTGCTAGTGACTTTGATATATCAGGTTGGACTTTCTCTACAAGTGAATTGGGCTCTGCATCTAACCAAGGACCAGGCAAACTTCACTGAAGTATATTTCACCTGTACTCCTGTTTATTTTACTGTTGCTTATAGTCTGCTTTGTACAGGTATTATGTAAAACAGTCTATAAAAATCATTAAGCTGAATCTGATTGCTCAAATTAAAGCTAAAATAACTTTACCTCTGTAGGAAGCAACTGTACTGTAAACTCTGTTACTTTCCTGTCTGGACGTGGCACTGAGTAACACATTTTCTGACAAGGTCAGAACTGAAACAGGATATGCAGTGAACAGTGCTTGTTTCCATTAAAACACATGGTGGGAGCTACCCTGCGTGTGTGTAAAAGGTGAACTTCTGTGTTAACCTGCTCCAGTGTCGATCACCCTCAATTTGCTGGTGCTTGGATTGTTGTGCCAGAGCAGAAACTGGAGGATAGGTGAAAAGGGTCCTGCATTTTAAGTGACCCAACCATCTGAAAAAAGTTTACAAAAACATGCAGGGAGGGGGGCATTCAGGGGGAGGATGGGGGGCAGGGCTGGTGGAATTGACCCACAAAAAGAGTCAAATCTGCGTTATAGAAACCATCCTATAGGGATCTTTCCTATCCCACACCATAAAAAGGATTGAGTGATGAGCCATAAACTTTTGTTCACTGCCATCTTTAAAATCTGCAAATAATCTGTTTACATTTAACATTTGAAGCAGTCAACAGAAATGATATATTTAGAAAAGACTATCTTGTCATTCTGCTACCTATTCTGTGTACTCTGATTCCGTAGGAGCACTCCCACTGCATGTGATAGTCTTTTTCCGTGGGTAATTTTTGTTGTTGTTCCTTATGCTGCGTAGTTTCCTAGTATTGAATTGGCAAACAAGTGGGCTGAAAGCAGTTTCAGTTTGTCTCGAGAACTCACTTGCTCTTTTTAGCTAGAGACATTACAGTAAAACGCAAAGAAAGTTTCCTCACTGCTTCAAAAAGGAGAAGGAAATGATCTCTCCACAGATGCGGTTTGCTGTCATCCTTTTCTCTGATCCGCTGGCCCTATACGCGGAGAAGTCTACGGAGAGATTATCATAAAACCATGACCACACAAATACAGTGAATACACACACATTCAGAAACAGGACGGTCATAACAGACCAATAGAGAAAGAATATTGCATTACATAGGAAAACTTTACTTTGCTTCAACCTCTGGCACCCAAACAGCTAAAACAGGCCAGATAAATTGGTTAACAACAGGAAATAGCAGCACTCTGCTGTACTCTAGCGTGACAATGTACTGAATATTTTATACAAGTTGCATTATTTCTCTTTTTTGTGGCTTACTTATTTTTATTAAATACAGTAGCATGGTTACACTGGGCCCTATTTACCAATGTATGCTGTATAACAGCATATGACATGGTCAGCAATCAGATTGTTCCTTCCAGTGGTTGGATTTGATTTGTGCCAACACAGATAGTTTTTATTAGCATACATTGATAAATGGGGACAATTATTCATTTGAAATAAAGGAATAGCCACTAACCTATTCTTGTAAAGCCAAATATTGCTGATTAGAAGAATGAAAAAGAAAGTACCATTGCCTTAATATCCAAAAATTTGAGTATTATTGTAAATTGATATATAAAAGTGATTAAAGCAGAGTTCTGGCTGAATTTCTTTTTTTTCTTTTTTTTTTAAACACCACTAGTATAGTTCAGGTTCATGCATTTACATCTAAGTTATCCAGTAAACTGTCCCCGGTTTTGTTTTTGTGCCGCAAGTCTCTCTCACTTATCCTTCTCCTGTACAGCGCGGCCATCTGCAGTCTGGGCACCAGTCTGGCCGCACTGTTCTTCCGGGATTCCGTGCATGCTGGCTACCCAGCATGCGTCTCCCGTTCTCACGCATGCGCAGTGCGTCGCAGTGAGTCCCACAGCTTGCTACGAGCTGGCGATGCCCATTGACTCCTGGGATTGATGACACTCATCTCTCAGGAGCAAACGCAAAGCAGGAAATGACGTAGGTGGCCGTGGCGCTATAGGGAGGAAGTGACGTGATTTATCAGCAAAAATAAGGTAAAGGAACCGGAAAAAAAAAAATAGACAAATCGTTTTTAGCATGTAAAAAAGTTATGCATGATGGGAAGTGTGAAATGTGGCCGGAACTTCGCTTTAATGTATGCATTTAAACTCCAACTGCAGTCATAGTTTTAGTCTAGGACAGAGTAGAGAAATGTTGACAACCGCTTTTATTGCTATGCTTCCATTGAGAAGATTTTGCATCACTGCCTGTCCTGATGACACTTCCTAATACACAGGGGTTTGATTTACTAAAGGCAAATACACTGTGCACTTTGCAAAGTGCAGTTGCACTCTTCAAGAGCAGTTGCTCCAGACTAGAGCTTAGGAAATGAGCAAAAGCTCTGCTGACTTCCATCGTCCAATCAAGTGCAAGCAAATTTTGGGTACTTTTTGCAAAGTGAAGCTTTACCTCATTTACTAAGCTCTGGGGCTACTTCACTTGCTGAGTGCAACTGTGCTTTGCTAAAGTGTACAGTCTATTTGCCTTTAGTAAATCAATCTCCCCGTGTCTGTATTTGGGAATCTCCTCAATGGGGGCACAGACCACAAATAAAAACCTGACAGAGGTTCTGAACATTTTCAACTCTATCTATAAATAGTTGGCTGTCTTAATTCAGATAAAATGTTTCTTTAGTTTGAATAGTGTGGGGAAGAGTTAAAATGGTTGTAAAGGCCATATTGCATTCTGTGCAGTAAGGTAAAAACCTTCTGCATGCAGCTCCCCCCGCAGCCCCCCCAAATACATACAGTGCCTTGCGAAAGTAGTCGGCCCCCTTGAACTTTGCCACCTTTTGCCACATTTCAGGCTTCAAACATAAAGATATAAAACTGTAATTTTTTGTGAAGAATCAACAACAAGTGGGACACAATCATAAAGTGGAACAAAATTTATTGGATATTTCAAACTTTGTTAACAAATAAAAAAAAAACTGGAAAATTGGGCGTGCAAAATTATTCAGCCCCTTTACTTTCAGTGCAGCAAACTCTCTCCAGAAGTTCAGTGAGGATCTCTGAATGATCCAATGTTGACCTAAATGACTAATGATGATAAATAGAATCCATCTGTGTGTAATCAAGTCTCCGTATAAATGCACCTGCACTGTGATAGTCTCAGAGGTCCGTTTAAAGCGCAGAAAGCATCATGAATAACATTGAACACACCAGGCAGGTCTGAGATACTGTTGTGGAGAAGTTAAAGCCGGATTTGGATACAAAAAGATTTCCCAAACTTTAAACATCCCAAGGAGCACTGTGCAAGCGATAATATTAAAATGGAAGGAGTATCAGACCACTGCAAATCTACGAAGACCTGGCCGTCCCTCTTAACTTTCAGCTCATACAAGGAGAAGACTGATCAGAGATGCAGCCAAGAGGCCCATGATCACTCTGGATGAACTGCAGAGATCTACAGCTGAGGTGGGAGACTCTGTCCATAGGACAACAATCAGTCATATACTGAACAAATCTGGCCTTTATGGAAGAGTGGCAAGAAGAAAGCCATTTCTTAAAGATATCCATAAAAAGTGTCATTTAAAGTTTGCCACAAGCCACCTGGGAGACACACCAAACATGTGGAAGAAGGGGCTCTAGTCAGGTGAAACCAAAATCAAACTTTTTGGCAACAATGCAAAACGTTATGTTTGGCTTAAAAGCAACACAGCTCATCACCCTGAACACACCATCCCCACTGTCAAACATGGTGGTGGCAGCATCATGGTTTGGGCCTGCTTTTCTTCAGCAGGGACAGGGAAGATGGTCAAAATTGATGGGAAGATGGATGGAGCCAAATACAGGACCATTCTGGAAGAAAACCTGATGGGAGTCTGCAAAAGACCTGAGACTGGGATGGAGATTTGTCTTCCAACAAGACAATGATCCAAAACATAAAGCAAAATCTACAATGGAATGGTTCACAAATAAACATATCCAGGTGTTAGAATGGCCAAGTCAAAGTCCAGACCTGAATCCAATTGAGAATCTGTGGAAAGAACTGAAAACTGCTGTTCACAAACGCTCTCCATCCAACCTCACTGAGCTTGAGCTGTTTTGCAAGGAGGAATGGGCAAAAATTTCAGTCTCTCGATGTGCAAAACTGATAGAGACATACCCCGAGCGACTTACAGCTGTAATTGCAGCAAAAGGTGGCGCTACAAAGTATTATCTTAAGGAGGCTGAATAATTTTGCACGCCCAATTTTTCAGTTTTTTATTTGTTAAAAAAGTTTGAAATATCCAATAAATTTCGTTCCACTTCATGGTTGTGTCCCACTTGTTGATTCTTCACAAAAAATTACAGTTTTATATCTTTATGTTTGAAGCCTGAAATGTGGCAAAAGGTCGCAAAGTTCAAGGGGGCCGAATACTTTCGCAAGGCACTGTGTGAGCCCAATCTCGATCCAGTGATGCACACGAGAGCCGAGGCTCTCTTGGTTCTCTCCCTCTTCATTGGCTCCCACTGCTGTCAATCACAGCAAATAATAAAAGAGCATGGGTGTCCATAAGTGTCCTATGGATATACAGAGTGGGTCTCAGGAACGAGCACACACAACTGCCCCCATAGCAAGCAGCTTACTATGGGGGCACTCAGTGGGGGGAGGAACCAGGGATGCCTGTTGGAAACCCAAGAAGAGAAGGATTGGGGCTGTTCTGTGCAATACCATTACACAGAGCAGGTAAGCACGACATATTTGTTATTTTAATTAAAAAAAAAAAAAAAAGATACTTTTAAAATTAATCCCCAGGATTACAGTTGTTTCAGCATTTCTTCCAGATATGTGCAGTTATTCAGAAAGAAACTTTGCCTTCATGGGGGAGCTTCCTGTAATAAAGACGTGTCACTGCTGCTCGTTCTTCATGTGCAGGTTGACTGGTCTTTTATCCACTTAAAATTTTGGATGAACCCTCCACACACTGCTATATACCCTTTCTAGCAAACTTTGCAAAGAAAAAAAAAAACACCAGGGATTCTTTAGTTCACATATGTTGTAATACATGTTTAAACTGGTCAACTGTGTCAAACGAATCCCTCTATGGCCAGTCCCTACTCTGCACTGCAAACTGCAAATGCTCTAGTCTAGTGGATATAGTGCCAATATGCAGCAGACAGACATAAGTTGTAGGAGAGCTACAAGGTTCTGACCATTGACCTGCAATGCAATAGAGGTAAGATATACCCATGCTTAAATCCCAATAGTCTTGTATCCACCCCCTCCTATAGTTTTCTGCGGGAATCCTGTATTCGATGGGCTTTCTGGGTCCCTTCCACAGCTTTGATCTCTGGACAGGCAATGTGCAGCAATATAAGATAATCTTTGGGTTTTCAAAGACATTTTGTGTTCGCAAAGTTGATTTGCTGTATATATTTTGTTGCTGTTGAGGAATATATTTAAATGAAAGTTTTTGTGCCTGAAGTTCAGCTTTCACATTTACTGTATGTCAGGTTTTTATTTCCATAACACCATTATGTTTTGCTATCACTTTCTGTCCTTATGATACCTGTACAAAAAATGGGGGTGCAGGAGTCACTGAGACAGGGAGGTATGCTTCAACACTTAAAATGCATTGTTGCCTGTGACCTTGTTGGAGAGATTCCCCATTACTTCCTGCCCTGACATAAATTAAAGTGTAACTAAAGGAAAAACATTTTTTTGTGTAGAGGGATTAGAAAGCTTGTCAGTTTTTATTTATGTCTGCCTTAAGGAGATTCACCCTCTCTATTTGTCCTGTTACCATTATCGTTGAAAATGAAAGTAAAAGAGAATCCCAAAATGTGGGTTGTCCCCAGAAAAGTAATAGAGGGGAAAGCTTCCAATGGGGACACTAGTTCTGGTGAACTGAAGTTCCCCAAGGAATTCCCTCAATTTTCTGGGATTACCTCTCACTTCCTGTTTGGCTATGGGACAGGAAAAATACTAAGTTTTGGCTTTATAGTGGAATTCCAGAAACCAGATCAATACACATTTGTAATACATTTATGTTTAGTTTTATCAGCCTAAGCATGTGTCATTTTGTTTATTAATGCCTATGTTCTGCACACCTAATGTACAGTCGGTGCATTACCAAAAATACAGTCTATTACACGGGCCCTGTCTTACATTTTAGGGCTGATGTACTTATTCAAATGCAAAAGAGCATTTGCTTAAAGTCTAAGTTCAGCTTACAGAAAATCTGTAAGGTGCCCTTACACTGGACCCCCTCCTCATCTCCCCAGGACGCTGTTTCACCGGTACGGGGATTTGAAATCCCTGCAGCTTAATCTCCTATCAGTACCTCTCAGACTGTAAGGACAAGAGACATTCTAATTGGTCAGCACCGTCACCTGGACAGCACTGACCAATCAGAATCCGTCTAGCTCCTCCTGTCAGCGCTGCGAGGAGAGCAAGCCACAGGGATTCAAATCCCCAAACTGGTGAAGCAGCTTGCCCGTGTCTGACAGCGGGGGATCACGGGACTCTCGTGTATCGGGACCGGGTGGGATGGTGAGGGGGTCCAGTGTAAGATCACCTTACAGATATTCTGTAAAGGTGGACTTACACTTTAAGTACATCAGTCCACATATTTGCATCATGGGCCCACACACATGTTCAGTGTTTATAGTACAGTCCTAGTTTTCTACTAAACATCCAAATGATGCTTCAAAAATGAAGCTCCAAGTCTACAGTATGCATGGCTCCCAGGCTCCACCAATCTCATGAGGCTTGTCCCAACCACAGAACATCAATCCCAGTGTGAAAAATTAGGCCCTACTCTGGAATACAAAACATTACTGCAACAAGCAATAGCTATGATGAAAGCAAAAAAAGTCTGGGTCCATGCCTCCACCTTTCCAGCGTTCCTAATAATATTAGCAGTATGTTTCTTTTTATTGGAGATGGGGGACTTTTTTTATCTGGCATGACCTCACCTACCACCATTCAGCCCCCTTAAGAAACCCATCACATATCCCAGGAGGCTGCAGGAGCCCATTCACAGAAGGGCTAGGCGGAGGGGGGAGGGGGGAGGGGGGGGGGGGAGGAGAAGCTATGGCATCTCAGTCGAGCGCCCTAATCCTGGAAGAGGCCCAAGATGTCTCAGCACAGACAGCTGAACAGCAGATCGCTCCAGGACAAAGCTGGCTCTGCTAGACAGGTGAGTGCCGGGTAGGGAATATTATGTTAAAGCCAAACTACATTGCATCTGAGCACAACCAACGAAAAAAAGCTATTTAATTCATGTTTTTTTGTAATTCATAATATTTTTATTACAGATTATATGAATACATCAACAGTGACAATTCGCGGATCCCTAACAGTGCAGGATACAACATGAAAGAATAACGTACACAGAAAGAACAAGAAAACCTTAATCAGAAAATGTCAAACAGAAAATCATAATACAGGTTAGTGGCGAAGACCATAACAACACCAAAAACAATGTACATAATTTAATTTATTTTTAATATTTAAACAAAAATTTCCAAATAGGCCGGAAGAGGAAGAGGTGGGACTTTGAGTGATGCCAAAAATCATGTAATCAATAGAAACAATGTTATATAAAAAGTTATACATTTATTAACATGAGTTAAAACATCAAAAGAAAAACAATTAAAACAACCACATAAGTAATCAATCCCATGTAGCACATCACAGCATGGGCCCGACAGTGTTAGTGCACAGCAGGGTACAGTCTCATTGGTTCTTGTTCATGTCCCCTTCAAAGCCTTTTGGGCTTTGTACAAGAACCAATGGGACTGTACCCTGCTGTGTACTAACACTGTCAGGCCCATGCTGTGATGTGCTACATGGGTTTGATTGTTTATGTTGTTGTTTTACCTGTTTGTCCTTTGAGTCCCACTTTGTGGGGATGTTTTAGCTCATGTTAATAAATGTATAACTTTTTATATAACATTGTTCTTATTGATTACGTCATTTTTGGCATCGCTCAAAGTCCCACCTCTTCCCCTTCTGGCCTATTTGGCAATTTTTGTCTATCTATCAGGGATGGATGCCTCCTCTTATTATTGATATGGCCAACAGTTAGATGGTTGCAAATTTTGATATTTAAAGCAAACTCACCCATTCATCCATGTCTCTATGTTTTATTTTGTTGAGAAATCCCTTTAAAAACCACTCCCTAGTATTTCTGGGTATGGCCATCTAGAGTAAGAGCACATTATTGATGTAGCATTTACTTCCTGGAATCCATTTGCCCCCAGCTTAGGCATGCAGGCAGGATGGTGTGCTTAGCGTAGGAAGCCCCTCCTCCCCTACTGAAGATTCCTGGGATGTATGACATAATTTGCTGAGGCCTGGAAATCAGGAAATTACTAAAGAAATGTACATTTTTTTTTTAAACAAATAAATATGATATACTTTCCTATATATATTTATTAATGCTAGCAGCATAAGAGTTAATTAAATAAATGTTGATTGAGAGAGTGAAGTTTCACATTAATTTCAGCTTTAGGCACTGAGTGAGTGATATCTGTAAAAAAAAAAAAAAAATGAAAGTGAATGGTTTGTAGCAGGGGCAAATAGCTATTCTGCCACTAGGTGGCTCTGTCCCAGAATAGTGTGTGGTAACAGAGAATAGTGTAATCAGGTGCTAGGTCACTTTTGGCTAGAGCCCTTGTGTAGTGATGTTATAGGTGAGTCAGTGCCCATATTTTGGCCAGGTTGGGAGAAGCCTTAGTGCAGTCAGGGCATTTGAGCCAAAAACTCCACCAGCATGCAGCTGTTGTTAGCTAAGTGGAGTCCTTGGACAGGACTGGGCGACAGGATGAGGTAGTCTTGCAATCATAAGATTTCTGGCTGTTGTCATCCTAACTCTTATGGTGGTGAAGGCTAGAGCAGGTATCTAAAGGTCTTTTAGGCCAGGCTAAGTTTTCTCTGAAGTGAGGCTATCCCCCTGGAGGACCTGGGAGAAGTGCACTAAAGCAGAGGTGAACTGCAGTGATCCTGTCTCAGGCACTACATGCAAGAAGTTTTGAACCGGACACAGATAGCTTAAGGCAAACCAGAGCCCTCTGAGCAAGTACTTTTAAACCTGAGAAGCCGAGAGACTGAGTAGGGGAAGATGGCTTAACCCAGTTATTTATTACAGGCACGTATATAGCGCCATCAATTTACTCAGTGCTTTTATATATACTGTACATTTACAGCGGTCCCTGCCCTCAAGTAGCTTACAATCTAAGGTCCCTAACTTACATTCATACATAGTGTACATATACTGGGGCCAATTTAGACAGGAGCCAATTAACCTACCAGCATGTCTTTGGAATGTAGGAGGAAAATGGAGTACACAGAGAAAACCCATGCAGCCACAGGGACAACATGAAAACTCCAGGCAAGTAGTGCTGTGCTTGGGATTCCAACCGATGAACCTAGTGCTGCTAGGTGGAAGTGCTAAACATTTTGCCACTGTGCTTAGAAAAAAGCTGTGTCCTGCTTTCACATGTTACTGTTGTGGATCGTCCACTATATGTGATTGACAAATTACTGTCAAATGGCCCCAGATAAATGCCATCTTGAAGTAACATCGGTATAGTGCAGAAACTCTGTCTTTTCGTGTGGACATTCCTTTCTTTGGGATAAAGGCTAATGGCTGAGAATATCATGCAGAGGCCTCTGGCATGGAGAAGGGCACAATATTGTGGAAGGGAAGGCTTCAAGCAGGAGAGTTTTTGTTCTGGCAGGAGGAAGCGGGGCAGGGACTCTTGACGCTAATACACAGCCATTCACAAACCCTCCTCACAGGATTGCTAAGCACTGGAATGCACAAGGACCAAGATGCCAAAATCCCTGTATTTTATGTTGCTCAAAAAAAATTCCTAGCACCAGTTTTAAAATCTTGTGTAATGGCTGATACCTAAACTTCTGCACATCAAAATATATTTTATTCATGAATAGTATGGGAATTAAAAATACTAAAATGTAAAATGATGTTGCTTCCCATAGCTGGCAGGAGCATTATGGAGTGGAGCTTCTGCAGGGGACAGAGCCAAAAAGGAGGGCAGTACTGCAGCAAAAACTTTTTTTTCTACTATTTAAAATTTCAATGCTCAGTAGATTTTTATTTCTTTTTTTTTAATCTTGGGGTTGGTCTTTAAGCTGAACTCTTTCCATGTGAAATCTACCAGTCAATTTTGACCAAATTTTTAGAACCATCCACTTGTATAGGAATCCTGAGATACCATGATCAGTAGCTATATACATACAAAGCTCAGAGTTCATGAAAGATATGGAAAATGGTTAAAAGTAAGGAGAATTATACTTAAATTGACAGTGTCCTTGATGACAGCACCTAAAAGAAATGAAAACACATGTTCTTTTAACCTACCCTTTTTTGCCTAATGCAGGCCACACATGGGTTTGAATTCCGAACATATTTTCTTCGGAAATTTTGTGCCTTTTTGTGATCCGATGGTGCCACCATTGATTTCGAAATTCATCCAACCAAGCCTTCAATTTCACCTCATGTTGCTACAGAAAATAATTTTAGTGGCCAGGAATCTTTTCTTTACGGAAATTTTCTTTTCTTGCTCTCATACGTTATATTTTTTGATTATATTTCTCGCACGATTCTTCCATCATTGATTAGAAAATAGTTATTTTTTTAAAAAATTTTCAACACACCCAATCACTCAAATTCGATAGCGGCACGAAAATCAGCCATTGCTGTGGCCCACTAAACGTATGAAATTTGAATTAAAATTATTAGTTAAGAATTTAGAAAGAAAATTCCTTTGGGATTTGACCCGTGTATGGCCGGCTTAAACTCACTAATATATTTCCTTGTTCGCACTCATTTTCAGAAGGTTTTTCTGGACACCTCTTCGCTCTGTGGGCAGTGCCATC